>NC_090440.1:289519686-289822716 GCF_031143425.1 Pleurodeles waltl | reverse complement strand
GGGAGCACTTGCACTTTAGCACTGATTAGCAGTGGTGAAGTGTGCAAAGACAGTAAACCAGCAAAAACAGAGTCCAAAACCAGGAGGTCAGAAGGCAAAAAGACAGGGGAGACACGCCAAAAAGCTGCCAGGTCTAACATATATGTTCATATTTCCCTTAATATGAAAGCTATTATTACCCTTAATTATGACCCCTTGTATTTGGATTTGCTTGCCACAGTTAGAAAGAGCACAGGCTGCAGTTAGGGCTAATAGGTACATGCAATATTATTAAAATGGTCATCATGCCTGGTTATCATCTCTTTAGGTCTATTTATCTGTTTCTTTGTAAAAGTGTTTTTAAGACAGTTGAAGCCAGTTGGCAGAAATTCATCTGTCAATATGTACTATCTTGTGGCGCATACGTTATCTGCATTTGTCCCACAATGAGAGGTGCGCTGCACTTCCTTCACTCTGGTGCTATTATATTTCCTCATTTATTTTCAGACTTGCAGGTGGATTTGGTCCATGTAAATAGGACTTGGGCGGGCGCTTTCCAGACTATCAGGCTTTATGCCAAGTTACATTATTCCTTAAAGGCTTGACTAATTCCACTTTCTTCAAACATGCACGGTTCAAAACACTCCTTCTCTAAAAGATCTGCTGGGCTATCTTGTCCATGTGTTGTTCCATCAAAACACATCTCTGGGGTTTAATCCCAATTTACCGTTGTTTGTCTACACCAGTTATTCAACTCACTGGCGTAAGTTTCCGTGTTGGACTCTTGGTTAGTTCTATAAAGGTGATATAATGTAGTAATTTGAGGAGTTGATTAATAAATATGGAATGCTTAAGAGTGGATTCTTTTGATACCTAAAATTAAGAGAATTCCTATTACACTTTTCATGGTATGAGATCAATCTGGCCCATAATGAATTCTTGGAATACTTCATCAAAGCAGCTGGGCATGGCTTTTCTGAAGATCCTTACCCAGCTGTAACCTACAATTATAATACTAGGCCGTATTGAGCCTGGTGGGACTCCAAGTCCCAGGCTCCCTTTCCTGCTGCCCCTCACCTGGGGGCCATCTGAACAACAACGCGGGCGCTATAAAGCGCACTGCGCATCACTGCTGTGAGCTGCCGTATTGAGCCTGGTGGGACTCCAAGTCCCAGGCTCCCGTTCCTGCTGCCCCTCACCTGGGGGCCATTTGAACAACAACGCGGGCGCTATAAAGCGTACCGCGCATCACTGCTGTGAGCTGCCGTATTGAGCCTGGTGGGACTCCAAGTCCCAGGCTCCCTTTCCTGCTGCCCCTCACCTGGGGGCCATTTGAACAACAACGCGGGCGCTATAAAGCGCACCGCGCATCACCGCTGCCCGTCCGTGCCCGTCAGAGACCGAAGCAGGCCGGGCCCCCTCTCTGGGCCCCAAGGTACGGCGTCAGGCTATTTAGTGCTGGTCACCATTTTAAAAAACTTCTTTTTACATTGTTTTGCAGTCTATTCTTAATGGGGAAGCGTAAGGCAAAAGGTAGCCCTGCACTGGGCTCTGTTAAATCTAAAATACCCAAAACAAATAAGGCCATGTTACCCCACACCAATTGTGTTGCTAAGGAAATTGACGACCTGATTGAAGAGGTGGAACAGATTTTAAATAATAAGGAGAGAGTTCGACGAAAGGAGCCGAAAACTGGTACTCTTATTCCGTTTCTAACTTCAAGATCGCATACTGCTCCCAATTCGCAAACTGCTACTTCTTATCAGATGTTAGCCTCCCAAGGCTCTACTAAAATCGCCAGTTCTCCTACTCTCTTTGCATCCCATCTCGAATCTGAAGCATTAAAAGCCAATGTAACGAATTTCACAATTCCCTGCACCAACTGTTTTTCCCCTTTGGCCCCCCAAGATCTGGAAAATCCTCAATTAACTCCCATGACTTTGCCACATATGGAGAACGCTCCCTTGCAAGATGACTTGCTAGCACTGGTATCTAGCCTCAAGAGCGAAGAAGGTGAGCTGAAATCTTTACTGCTTGAAATCACCACCCTTCTCAAAAACAAACATCTCCTCCTTACTTGTGAGCCTAAGCCAAATCCTGTGACAATCAAACATCCGCTTGCAAAAGGCGTTTTGTCAACTGGGCCCCTGCCATTGCCAGCAAGTGCAGCAGGCCCTATGGAAAGACAGTGTCTCTACAGCCGGCATGTGTCCCCTTCTGAAAGTAACACTTCTTTTTCCTCCAATGTTCTTTTTAAATGGGACACTACAAAAGCTTTTTGTCGGAATCCATATTTATTTAACTAATAATAACTATATATACATGTGTAATGTTCCATCTTTGCCTCCAAACACACGGGAAGACAAAGCCTCACTTGTTAACAAGGTCTCGCACTGGCTGAGACACGTTAGAGGCTGTGGCTCAGTTATCCATGAAGATATTCTATCTGCCGAACGAGTAAATGGCCTACCCGGTAGCTGGGACTTAATAAAACTCAATTTTAAAAACCCCCACTTGGTAACAGGTCTCCTAGATATGGAAGCACGCAACACAAATAGAAAGTCTTCTGCTATCTTTCTCAGCAACAGCCGCCCTCCTGCCGGTCACATGCAGTTGAATCCTTCCTCTAGAACAGCCAATTTGGCTTCAAGCCGCTCGGAAGACTATCAAGATTCCAGGCCATTAGGCCATCAGGTTTCCAAAGGCACACCATCTGATTCAGCTCCTATGACTAGCGCTGGTCCTGTTCCCAGTGGCCAAACAGCATGTGAACTTGATTTCCAGGGGGCTACCTCTGACATTGATTGACTATGTCTTCCTAATTCTTGTATTTCCATTTTTAGCCCAGATCCACTGGTTACAGGTCCCTTATTTAATTTACTCAGTCCAGGTGTTGTACCACCTTTGGAATCACAATCTGATATTACTAATAATTTTACAATTTCACCTCCGGTGGAGTCCATTGATAGCCATCCCCCAAATGACGCTTTTAGTAAATTAAGTTGTTTTACTGCACAGGCGACAACAAAACTGCTGTCCTGGAATGAGGCTGGCATCAATGGCAAACTCGCTGACATTGAGTGGGGGGCATATGTTGAAAATTTTAATGTTTGTATGTTTCAGGAAACTTGGGCAACACACTGCACGTATAGACAGGGGTTTAGCTCTTTTTTTAAACCAGCGAAGCCATCCTTAGCAGGTAGGGCAGTAGGGGGCTTATGTACCTGGGTAAAAGCGACAGAGGTGGGTGGAATCAAGGAGGTATATGTAGATTCCCCTGATATCTTGGCCATTGCTATCCAACCAATCTCAGGCTCCCCTCTTCTTTGTATAAATATCTATAGTAGGCCGGGTCCTCCCAACCACCGTTCAATTACCATTGAGCTATTGAATACTTTAATCCCGGACCTCCGTTTAAAATACCATATCATAATAGCAGGGGATTTTAATGTCCTACTTGAACTTAATTTAGACCTCATAGAGGTTATGCAGCCTGAAGACAGCATATGGAATATTCCCCCCCCATCCCACACAACAAAATTCATATAAACCTTGTGTTAGGGCTACGCAGATAATAGACCTTATAATACTCCATGGTCTCCGCCTCGGTAATGGCCGCTTTCCAGCTGATACTCCTGCCAGACCAACTTTTTTTAGGGGTTCATATAGTAATAAACTGGATTACATTTTCTTTGATTTAAGAGTTTGGCACCACATATCAGATGTGGAAGTGGGTAATCCACATACCAGCAACCACGCCCCTCTCCAGATTACGTATGAGAGATCTCTTTTAGCAGAAGCTGTATTTTCTTCTGCTCCTTCTGGTGACATGGAGTTGTCTAGCAATAGGTGTACTGTAAGATGGGACTCCTTTCAGAGATCGAACAAGCTTCGAGATAAACTGAGTGCTCTAATTTCTACCCACCAGTTATTCGACGATAGCCTTATATTTGCACCATCTGAAGTTACGTCTTTACATTTGGACCTCTTTGCAATCCTGAAAGAGCTGTTTTCTAAATGCATTAGGCCATTGACTAACTTCTGTGCCCAACCCTGCGGCTGTGCCCTGTGGTTCAACAAGAGGTGTAGAGAGGCTATAAATACCTTGGTTAATGTGTTAAGGACAAAAGATAAACTAGGAATTATTAATGCTAGGCGCCATTATGTTTCTACATGTAATAAGAGCAAACATGAGTATGAAGAGGGGCTTTAGAGCGAATTATCTGAGGCAGCTAGGGTCCACGACTCCAAACGGTTCTGGCTTCTGGTCTCTCGCAACGACCAGAACCAAGCATCCTATCTGGAGTCCCATATTACTCCCGATGCTTGGCTTTACCATTTTAAGGAACTGTATGGCTCCCCACTGGCCTGCGATGTACCAAGTTTAGGAGAGTTGACAGCATCTCACTCGCCTATGTCCTCCTTGCCTCCCTTCACATTGAATGAAACCGTGCTGGCCATTACTGCTCAAAAAGCAGCGAAGCCCCCAGGGCCGGATGGGATCCCCTCAGATATGTTCAAAGCGGACCAGAACATCTGGAGTCCGTATATTAATAGGCTTTCTAACGCAATTCTGACTACCAGATCGTACCCTGACTCATGGAAAGAGGCAATCATCGTGCCCATCTACAAGAAAGCAGAGAGGAATTCCCCGGGAAACTATAGAGCTATCAGCCTTCTCGACAATCTTCAAAAAATATTTTGCCACCAATTGTTGAGCAGGCTGAGGAAATGGATAGTGGAAAACCAAATCCTAAGTCACCTCCAAGCGGGCTTCAGGGAAAAAGTCAGTACAATAGACCAGATTTTCCATTTTATCTCCATCAAATAGAAAGTTGTTGATGTGGACTTAGATCATCTATTCGTAGCATTTGTCGATTTAAAATCAGCTTTCGATTTAGTACCCCGTTACAAACTGTGGGAGGTCTTGACCAAACTGGGAGTCCCCTGCTCTATTTTAAATATCATCAGAGATCTCTATACTGGCAATTACGCCTGAATTAGATGGGGTCGGCAAGGTGAATTAACTGAAGAATTTCCTACTGTTCGTGGCGTGAGACAAGGCAGTGTACTCGCCCCTACCCTATTCCTCCTATTTAAAAATGCTTGTATTCTCTATCTTATGGAGTGTTCCAATGATGCCCCCAAAATAGGAGGGCAGAAGATTCCTTGCCTCCTATTTGCCGATGACACATTGCTGATATCCCAAACAGCTACAGGCCTTTCAACCCTGCTTTTGAGGTTCATGGATTTCTGTAATGACCATGCCCTGGAAATCAATCGACTAAAAACTAAATGCATGGTGTTTGGGGACAAAAAAGGCAGGATGTGGCGACCTATTTATCTAGAGGGTGTCGCGCTTGAAAGAGTTGGTGATTTCGACTATTTAGGTCTGAAATTAGAAGATTCACATAAGTAGCATTCCCATCTCCAGAAAGCTAACCTCCGCCTGAAACAACGGGCGAGTGGTATCGTAAGATTTGCAGCTAGATCTCCTAGCTTTGCCATGACGCCCGCCATCGAAATTTATAAATCGCAAGCAAGGGGAGGGACCTTTATGGAGCTGAATTGTGGGGCCATTGCAATCTAGATGACTTGACAAGGGTGGAAAACTCCTTTTTAAGGTCGTTGTTAAGAGTTCCCTCCAGTACCCCAATGCTCCCTATTCGAATGGATCTAAATTTGCCTCCCATTAGCCAGATCGCTGCTCTTAGGCCTCTGTTGTTTTGGATTCGCCTATGGTCACTAGATTCTCTTACTCCCTATAGATGCGGGCTAGCTAACTTGACAGTCAACAACACTAGTCTAAAAATGAAGTGGTGCGCGTACGTAGAACGGACCTTCGTACTACTTGGTCTGGGGTCATACTGGAAGGATCCGTCATCTATTCCAAAAAATGCAACAGAGACTCTGAAGGATGCATTTTGGCTCAAGGTCCAACTTACACAATTGTCTGCATCTATGACTGGCAGTTAAAAAAAAATCTAATGCCACTATGAATCTGAGCAATATATGGACACAGTACTTTCTCCACGGGCACGTGCACTGTATACCAGATTTAGGATAAGTTCTCTTCCCTTGCGCATCCTAACACACAAATGGACTAATACTAGTTGTACTTCTAATATGTGCCCGATGGGTTGTGCTAGGGTAGAATCCTTAACCCATGTCCTCTTTCAATGTTCTGCATACTACAAACAGAGGGCTCGTTGGATCATTCCATTATGTAGAAAAATGGGTTTTAGGAATTGTCTATTGGCTCTGAGAGTTCTTAAATCTGATCCATCTGTTTTAGTGGCTTGTTGTTTGGCAAAATATTTAGATTCTATTTGGCATTGTAGATTTGAAACGCTTAGAAAAATAGGGGAAAATTTAACAATAGCCGTTGGGAGTGGCCACTGATGAACCTACTCGTGAATTTTAATGTATGCATTTATCAATTTTCCTATTGTCTAATGAATTTTTTATGTTCATATATTCTTATACCTTTTAAATAGAAATGTTTTATTCCAATTCTATTTATTATGTCTAGTTAGGGATGTATTTGACTCCTGATACCTATTATTGAAAATCCTGCATTTTCGCATGATCCAATAATATGGTATGAACTGTTAGAGGGAAAAAATGTATGTCCAAAGTTTTTTTATGCAGTTTAACATTCTACTTCTGATGATTTTTATACATAGTTTGTTGTTTTGTAAAATTATGAATTTGTGATTAGTGGTGTGCTTTTATGGTACTTATTTTTTACCGAAATAAAGCTAACGAACGAACGTAATACTAGGTCATTTACCCAATATTCCCACTCATCTGGCTGGCATTCTCCTTTTTTACTACTACTGTACTACTGCCAGGCTTCCAGTAGCCCAGGTATAGATCCAGAAGGAGGCTCCTGACTCCCTAGCATGGAGACAGGAATTTGTATTTGTTTGTGGATTAGAACTTGCTATTATATGTAATAACCCCAGACGTAGGAAGCTGAAAAGAGTTTGGGATCTGATCATGGATGGTTTTTCGATCTTACACCTGATAACTTGTATTAGACCTAAAGTGATTCTGTTTAAGACTTATTACCGGTCTGAAAAATGTATAATTACAGGTGTGTATTGGCTGATATTGTCACTTTACATTCAACATTAATTACTTGTGTATTAATTCTGTGATTTTATCCATACATTTTCGATTTTACCTTTACAATGCTTTGAATATCTGTTTTTGATGCTTTCCTAATTAAAAAATAAATTAAAAAAAACAAAAAAATTGGACAACTTTGACTGTAAAGGTTGTATGTCACAAGAGGAACACCAAACAACAAACGTCTCCCAGTGTCAAGCATATATAGTTTTTGTGGATGAATACCTGGCTGCCAGGATAATGCCAATTACTTCACAAGGAAGATTAAAGGACATTCATTGTCACTGTTCAATATCCACACATAGAGGAGTAGGTTGTTTAGGCTCAGATGCATGACTTGGACCTACTGTTACGAAAGCTGGTTGTCTGGAAGGAACAGCTGGATCAGAGGACTTTTGCTGATGGCCACACTCTCCTCACCCAGTCTGGAGCAGTAGAAGAGCACTCCAAGTACGAGAAGCAGAGGCAGGAAGGCATACAGGAGTCTCGAGCCACAATCCAGACAAAAGGCATCTTTGAGTGAGAACTACATTGGGAACTCTACTGTGCAAAAGTTTGACACTGTGATAGATGATGTCAGGGTTCTCCTTATTGTTGGAAGATTCCCCGAGACACCTCTGAGTGTAACTGCCATTCGTGATATGTTGGGCAACATCAGCTGAGTTTGTCCACCCCGGTGTTTAAAGATCCTGCAAGGGCCTCGACAATCTGGAAAATGCCCTGAGCATTCAGCCACTTTCAGATATATGGAACCTCCTGCACAGTATCCATGACACCACACTTCCCTGTTTGTTGCAGTACCACATGGCAGGCGCATTGTCTGTGAGAACATGTACCCAATGCCTACTGATGGACAGGAAGAACGCCTTCAATGCCAATTGAATCGCAACTCCAGCAAGATGATGTGGAGGGGAGTCTCCGCCGGAAACCAGAGTCCCCTGATCTCCACCTCTCCCATATGACATACCCAACCCAGCAAGAATGCAACCATCACTACTCTGGGAGGAGTGGGGTAGGGAGACCATCACTGCAGGTCTTTTGCAGTCTCCTCTGACAGGATGATGGAATCTGACAGGTTCTCTTGGTGCTGACACTGAAAACCGTTGAAACATCAGCATCATAGCCCGAATGTCCTGGACTCGTTGAGGTGGAGGGAATGCTCAGAACATCGCTGTATCCAGGATGGTCACGACGAAGGTGAGCCATTACTAAGGAGCCAGGTGTGACTTTGGCACACTGGTGGAAAGGTCCAATTATAACTGCAGTTTGGTCATCGTCTGCAGTAGTTTTACAGCTGTTTGAGACAAGCCTGCCTTCAGTAGCCAGTTGTAGAGGTATGGGAACAATGTCATTCTCAACCTCCACAGATGGCTGCGACGATCACCTCTGCGAACAGTATCTCGTATGAATAAACCCTCACTTATTCCAGTGATGGATTTCTTAAGACATGCACCTAGAGGGGACCTTAGAGGTGCCCTCTAAAAGACCTCCCAACTGTGTTGACTGACTGGTCTCAACCAGTTCAGTCATAATAAACACGTTTTGACCTCCTGAGGTGAGAGCCTACATTCTGGGAGACCAGAACCAAAAGCCTGCTAAGGGGGTCATTTGGACCTCGGCGGTCTTTTTCCAAGACCGCCGAGGGACCGCCGTGCGGAAGACCGCCAGTGGTGGCGGTTTGCCACTCGGCCTATTATGACCGTTGGCAGCTCTCCGTCCTTTTTCGGATGGAGAGCCGCCAACAGCCATACTGGCGGGAGGCGGGGAAGTGGAGGTTGCTCCACCTCCACCGCCACGCCAACAGAACACCGCCCAGCGAATCACGTCCTGTGATTCGCCGTGGCGGTGTTCTGTTGGCGGTGTGGTGTCGGCGGAGCAGCCCCCATGGCTCCCGTCCCCTCCCAGAGGATCGACGGAACAGGTAAGTCGATCGTCCGTTAGGGGTGGGGGGTCAGGGGGTGTTGTGTGTTGTGTGGGTGCATGGGGGTGTGCGTCTGTGTATGTAGAGGGGGGTGTGAGTGCGTGTATGAATGCGGGGGTGTTGTGTGTATGGGAATGAGTGCGTGTATGTCTGTGGGTATGTCTGTATGGATGTGTGCGTGTATGTTTGAATGTGGGTGTGCGTGTCTGACTGTGTGGATGTAGGCATGTATGTCGGCGTGTGTGCGTGTAAGTGTGTAGGTGGTGCCTGCGTGCGTGTCGTGTGGGTATGGGTGATGTGATGTTGGGGGTCGGGGTGGGGAGGGGGGCCCTGCCGGTAACCGCCATGGTCATAATTCCACAAAGTAAGACCGCCAGCCTGTTGGCGGTCTTACTGCCGGTTCTACACCTTCCGCCAGGGTCATAATGACCCCCTAAGTCTCTCCAGATGGCGGGGATGAATACCCCCCTGTACTGACCCCACTTCTTGGAGGCAAGACAGACGGGATAATAAGTAAGATTAGCAGATGTGCCCACATCATGCCAGTCCCATCTCTAAGAATGATTAGCTGATGTGGATATCACTTTCCAATTTCATCCATCTTGTTTTGGAATTAATTAGCAGTCTAGGGTCAGGGTTATGCCCACTTCAAGTGGCCATATAGAGGGTGTAGTCACCCTAAAGTTAGGCAACCCATTAGCTGCTCCCTGGCACTCCCATTAATGCCCCTAAATGGAGTATTTAGGTGGCACCCTTGAACCCAAGAACTCAGATTCGACGGATCAAGAGAGGAAGGATGAAGAAGAGCCACTTCCTGGCTAGAACAGTAAAAGAGCTGAGGATTTTTGATGCAAAACCTTGCCTGTTCGCAACTCTCTCGACAATCGTGACAGAGTGACTCATACGGAACGCTAGAGAACTACTGCTAGCACTTCGAAAATCGCCACCAGTCTCCCTTGGAGTAGAGGAGCTACATCCCAGTAGACCGCAAGCAGAGTTCAGTCCACCACCTTGCAGCTCCATGGCCCAGCCGATGCTGCAGATGACCAGAAGGTACTCATGCTCTGGAGGACCAGATCTGTCTCCCCACCAAGTGTGAAGACACCAGGACCAACCGGAGCCATGCAGCACCAACCCCTAGGGTACTGGGCCCCCTTTACCAAGCACCAAAAGTAAGAGTCCACTGCGGATTCCCCCTGCACCTGGACCAAGCAGCCGTTAAGTGACATCACCATCACTGAGACCCACCTTGTGAGTGGCCCATCAGTCTTGATTTTGCCCCTGCCAGCTGTTGGCCCCTAACTGCGAGGAGCATCTCTACGCACAAGCTCAGCTGCCCTAATCACACTGCACCTGAGCTGCCCGGGTCCAGAAGAACCTTGCTCTAAGACCCCTTGTGACCCAAGTTCCCATTTGGGAGCTCTCAGACTTGTCCCCCCTTCACCGTACCATTCCCAGCTGCAACCTCAACAGCACCAGCTCCGGGTGAAATTCAGGCACCTCCTGAAAAACTGCTGGTAGTACTTTAGACCTTGGCCCACTATGAGTCCAAATTCTGAAGGTGAACCCCTGACAATGAATGTATCTATATTTCTGGAGAGTTAGTCGTCAACCTGGAACTTTTTTGTGCGGGTAAAGTAGAACAACTCTGCTCTTTTTGGATTCAGACAGTGGAGTTGCTCCTCTTCTTTGGACTGATTTGAAGGAGCCTAGAAAGTGGGCATGGTGAAAGATTGGCACACATTAAATGGTTCACCATTTTCTAGAGGAAAGATGCCAATTTGGGCAGCACCAGTTTTTCTGGGGGAAAAAGACAGGACATGACAAAGCCTGCACCTCACTCACCCTCCGGGCAGATGTTATTGCTACTAGAAAGGCTTTCTTGATGGTGGCCAGCCGGAGGGGACAATTATTTAGAGGCTCAAAAGGAGCACACATCAAGAAAGTAAGAACCAGATTAAGGTCCCACGGAGGCATAATGAAGGGCAAAAGTGGAAACATATGCACAAGTCCTATTTACAATCTACAATCCACAATCTATTTACAATGGGGGACCTAAATAAAGAGGTTTGATCAGGCAGCCACAAGAATGTAGACGGAGCATAAAGGTAATGCTTAAAGAGTACCCAGAGCAAAGCCCTGCTGGGCAAGGGTGATAATAAAGAGGAGAAATCAAAGAGAGGCAGAAAGAGGGTCAATTGAGTTTCTGTACAGTTATTTACAAATTTCTTCCATCTGCAGACTATACAGTCTTGGTAGAGAGACGCATGGCTGCCAGAATAACACTACAGACTTTGGGAGTAAGGTCAAAGCTGTCAACTGTCACCGCTCAATCTACAAGCAAGAAGGTGGAGAGTTGACAAGCAAGAAGGCGGAACATTCCCCTCAGCCAGAATCTCCAGGGCACTGTCCCAAAGGCCTAGAAGGCACCCCATGAAGCACTGTCAAGATCTGTGTGGTTGGTTTTGCGTCTGTCCACTGACTCAAGGCTATCCCGGGGGCCTCATGGTCATCCGATGAAGATTCACCCTCCCTGGCCATTATTCTGTCCTGACGAATCGTAATCCTTGGTGCAGACTGGGAACTTGATGCTATGGCACCCGTTCGTTGTTGACATCTATTTCTCTTACCGTCGTGTCCCACAGCTAAAAGCTAGGACCCCACCTCCTCAGGTTTTTCAAAGAAGTGACTCTTGCCCTTAACCAGCATTTTTTAATCAAGCACGTAAGAGCAACATGCACTGGAAAGCCCATTGCTCTGAGTTTCTGTTTCACCTACACCTAGGTGTTCCTCTGTGCCCTGCCCCTCCCAGTGTAGTTGTGGTAGATATTAATAGTGCTGTTTTCAAAGGTGCGCTGCTCTGCCACCCTCAAGGCTTTAAGGATGTAGTCGCAGTCTTTATGAATCAGGATTTGGGCAATTAGGGCCCTCAGGGACAACCACAGTGGAGGACACACTATAATGGCCCTAGGAGCCCTTTCAACCGCAAACATGCGTGGACAGGCCTTTCTGGATGGAGTCCAGGCCAGATTGAGTCCTTCAGGAATGGCTCTGCATCGTCCCCCTTAGCTCGCTCTGAGACCTACATGAAGTGAACATTGTTGCAGCACAAATGATTTTCCGCCCGTTCTCTAAATTCCTTATTGTTGTTGTTAACTTATCCATCTGATCCTTCACTGTTTTAATCTCATGTTGTAGCTTCATAACTGTTTCCTCAACAGTGTGGACCCTGTCCACCATCTTCGGCAGATCCATGTGCAAAAGGTTGACAACAATTGAAACAGTCTTGATCTTATCTTCTAAGGCTGTTCAGGAACCATGACTCACTGCCATCAATTCAGCCCTATATGGTTTCCCCACAGTAGCCCTCTGTTCCTGCGTCCTCTGAGACTCCGACTGTCATGTCATCCTATGTGAGGAAGGCTGTAACATCGTGTACCGCACAATGATGTTGCTCTGTTGTGGCTAGGTTGGTTTCCCCTTGCCCATGGCTGCGACGTGGGAGCTGCTCTCCTAATCTGTCTGAATGTGGGCTACGCAGGCAAAGAGCTTGCTCAGGGAAGATGGCTGCTGGGCCTTACACTGTGGCTTTGGTCACACGTCTGTAGTCCGTTTCAGGCTTCAGGCATGGCCCAATTAGTCTCAGCGGGCACCAATGAAGTTTAGATGTCCTCCGGAGTGGTCGAGGGCAGTTCTTGCTTAGGATCTTCAAGTTCTTGCTTCAAGTTTAGGCACTGGGAGACTGGAGCGCTTGATTTTCACATACAATCCAATATCCTGTTCAGCCTTGCCCCAACCTGTTTGTTTTACATGAGAGGTTGAAAGAGGAATGTTTAAGAGTTCTACTCCTAAATTACAGCAAATAATAAAGGTTCCTCTGAGGGGCCAGCATGAGGACTGGGGAAAAGTCTGCAGACATATGCCCAAGGCACTTGACTGTTGCAGATCAGTTAGTAGACAAGTAAGCAAGTCAAACATCAATAAAAGTCATATTTTTCAAAATGTTTGCTTTACTTGTTTATTCTCACTCTGTAGGAAAATGCCCCTTTTGGACATGGTCATTCCTTCTTTTTGCTCACTGGTACTGAGGTTTTTGGAAACAGGTCCCCAGTGGCTCTGCTCTTTCCCTAAATTAAGGTAAAATGTGTACAATTGGCACACTCCTGTACCTCTGTAAGTTCCTAGTAAATGGTGCACCTGGTACCTAGGGCCGGGGTACTAAGGAGGGTCCCTAAACGTTGCAACATGCACTGTGTCATCCTCAGGGACCCCTCTAAAAGGCTGCACACAGGTGCAATTGCAGACTGCGTGTCCTGGGTGCAAGGCAGACGTAAACAAAACATTGCAAACCCATTGTGAGCCATGTCCCACTAACTGCATCTAAATATCTGTAAGTCACTCCTACAGCAGGCCTTGAAGACCTAAGGCAGGGTGCATTATATTTGATATGGGGACATATCTGCATGAGCAGATAATTCCCTGTGACTTCTAGTTCGATTACTAGACACTGCAAGTGAACAGGGAAGCCACCTTGAGGTATGTACTGGACACTTGGTATTACAAGTTCTACAGCTACACAATGGCCTCACTGAAACCTATGCTGTTTGGCATCAAACGCCTCATCTTAATAAATTCTGGCTGATGCCGGCCTTGTAATTATTATGAAATGCACCCAGAAGGCAACTTAGAGGTGCCCCCTTAAACCTACTAGTCCCTTACAGTTATGGCTGAGTGGCATCGACCCACCTGCCACCACAGAGATGTTTCTGACCCCTTGGAGGTGAGAGACGGCGCGCACAGAGGCCTGGAACAATGCCTGCTTTGGAGGCAGGTATTATCACCTATTCCAGCAGGATGGCTAATGAATCTGCAGACCAAGGTGAGGGGCTTCAGAGACAGTGCTGCCTTTGTATGGGACTCCGGTTTCCCCCAGACTTGGGATTTGCCACCACCTGTCCTGAGGCCCGCTTGGTACCAAGACTGGTGGGAAAATTAGTTATGTAGTAGGTATGTGCCACCTTTGGGCTAGCCACACCCCCTAAGGTGGGCTACCCGAAATGGACGCTCAAGGAAGGGTTACAGCATATTTTGTTTGGTGGAACTAGAAATTCTGGGACAGGTTTATGCACACTTCCCAAAGGAAGTGGTCATATAGGGGGTGTAGTCAGCCCTAGGATCAGTAGCCCATTTGCTACTACTCTACACTCCCCTAATAGCCACTAAATTAAGTGTTTAGGTGGCCCCCTGACACAGAAGAGCAGATTCACCTGACTGAAAAAGGAGGAAGACGAAAGAAGAGCCAACCAATGTGAGAACTGTGGACCAGCCTTGACTTTTAGCGTCAAATGCTGCCTATCTGCTGCTGTCCTGACAATCGCTCAGACCCGACTCTTCGTACATCTGTGCATCTCCCAAAGCCTTAGAGGGTTGCAAGCACTTCGTAAACCAGCCAACATCTCCCTTGGAATGGAGGAGCGACTTCCCTGCAACTTAATAAGCAGGAGCCAGGGAACCTCCGTAAGGCCAGCAAGATTAAAACGGGGTGAAACCCTACACAAATACAGCTCCAGGAGATTCTTGCAATGCTTGAAGGTAGCCCCATTACTGAGGATCCTGACACCAGCCTAGAGGGTGAGGTGGACAATGACCATGAGAGTGGGGGTAGCCCCCACAAGTTGATAGGGAAAAGGGTGAGGCAGCCCCTCACCCCTTCCCTCAGACTGTGCCTGGTGTGCCTCCCCCAAATGGGGGTAGGTCAAGCCACCCAAGGTATAGAGAAGAGTTAGAGGATGAAGTAGCAATTCTTGAGAAACTAGCCACAAGGGCAGCCCTTGAATCCAAAATCTTGGCTACAGAGAAAGAAAGGGCTGAGACGTGTCTAGAACCCGTAAGTGGTGGAGGCAAAATAAATAGGGAGAGAGAGAGAACAAACATTTGACCCCAAAATCCCCAAAGGGATTGTCCCAAAATATGTGAAGGGTGATGATACCATAAAATGGTTTACAGCCCTTGAGAGGGCTAGTAAAATTATGAAAACTCTCCAGAGGCACTGGGGCTCTTTTCTTTGGAAACTATAATCAGACAGGTGCAGGGACAGACTCCTGACACTGAATGAGGAAGAAGCGGAGTCATATGACCTTATGAAGAATATCCTGATTGAGGGCTTTGGACTCGCTACTGAGGAGTACAGAATTAGGTTCAGAGAGATTCACAAAACTTCAAGTCAGTCCTGGATAGATTTTGTAGACTTTTCAGTCAAAACACTAGAAGGCTGGTTGAGGACTCTTCACAATCAAAGTGTTGATTTTAGGGTAAGAACTGGGATCCCAAAAAGGCATGGTGTTTCAATTGTAAGGCCAATGGACACCAAACTGGAGACTTTTACTGTCCCACAAAGGCCCCCTCTAGTGCACCCCTAGCTACTTCTGGGGTGGTGAGTCTCCAGTTGGGATCTTTGGTAGACTCTGACCAGGTAAGAGAACACACTGAAGCCATGTTAATCTCAGAGGGTGGGATGGATGTAGCTACCCTGGCTGTACGCCCAGTAATATGGAGAAGTACAGACAAAAGCCACAGGTCAATGGGTTGAAATAGAAGCACTGAGGAATACGTGTTACTATGGTGACTGAAAAACGGATATCCCCTGACCAGTACATAACTGGACAAACCTATTTAGTTATCAACGCTGATAACATTGTCAACATTCCTCACATGGCCATTGAAACCATGGAATGGAGAGGGGTTACTGGCTAAAAGAGGGTGGTCATGTCCTCTGCAATTCAAGCAGAATGTCTGCTAGGAAATGATCTGGAGACCTCAGCATGGGCTCAGGCAGAGGTGAAAACCTATGCAGCCATGCTGGGAGTACCTGGATGGGTGTGCGTAAATATCAGAGCACAGAGCAAAGCCCAGGGTGTAAAAGAGTTGTTGGAGCATGGAATAATGTCCTACCCACCCAGACATAAGGCAAAAATTCGGACACACCAGCTTATGAGGAGACACAAGCTCAGGTTCGCTCTCCTTAGGGAGAAGATCTGTCAACCTTTGAGGGAACTGAGTCCCAGGAACTTGGAACTTACAAGGCAGAGCTCCTAGGCACAGGGGGACTCCTATAGGGAAGATCTTTGTCAGGAACAGAGGACCTGTCCCACTCTTGCGAGCCTGAAAAAGCAAGCTGCAGACCATGAAAAGGTAGATGTCAGTGGCTCACACAGGACCTATTGTGAGGATGAGCTCCTTTACCCTGAGACCAGAGATCCCAAACCTGGTGCCACTAGGAGAGTGGTAGTGCCTCAGCAGTACAGGGAGTTCTTACTCACATTGGCCCATGCCGCCCCCTTAGCTGGGCAACTTGGCCAGACCAAACGTTTGAGTAGGCTAGTCAACCACTTCTACTGGCCAGGTATGTCCCAGAAAGTAAAGGAGTTTTGCAACTCCTGTGTCACCTATCAAGCCTGTGGCAAGACAACTGGCGAACAAAAGGCCCCTTACTTCCACTGGTTAGAGTTCCCTTTGAAAGGGTAGGGGTTGACATTAATGGGCCCCTAGACTTCAAACAGCATCAGGGAATAGGTAGCAGAGGACCATACCATCAGGCACCCCTTAGAACTGCCACTGCACCTGCAGTTGGTGTAGCGCTCATCAGTATCTTTACTAGAGTGGGCTTCCCTAAGGAGGTGGTTTCAGACAGCAGTACAAACTCCATGTCTGCTTACCTAAAAGCCATGTGGAAGGTCTGTGGTGTGACTTGTACAAGATCACAACCTCATACCACCCACAAACAAATGGTCTAGTTGAGAGATTCAACAAAATCTGCACCTAAGGTAGGCTAACCAAAGTGGACTCTCAAGAAGGGTTTCACCCTCTTGTTTTTGGTTGAACTAGGAATTCTGGGACAGGGTTATACCCACTTCCCACAGGTGGTGGTCATACAGGGGGTGTAGTCACCCCAAGGGTAAGCAGCCCATTGGCTACTACTTTACACTCCCCTAAACTGAGTATTAAGGTGGCCCCCTGACACCAGAAGAGCAGATCTGTCTGACTGAAGAAGAAGAAGGACGAAAGAAGAGCCGACTAACGTGAGATCTGTGGATCAGGATGGACTTTTGGCACCAAACCCTGCCTACCTGCTGTCCTGGCAGTTGCCTGGACCCTACTCGGCCTGCAGTTGTGCATCTCCCAAAAGCCTCAGAAGGTTGTCAGCACTTTGTAAACCAGACAACATCTCTCTTGGAGTGGAGGAGCCACTTCCCTGTAGCAGCACGCAACCTGCAGACCACCAGAGTCACCGACGCAGCAGCCGTCCAGGAGGAGGTCACCGTGCTCCCAGAAGTCAAATCTGTCTCTCCACCAAGTGAGAAGACACCAGGACCTAGTGGAGCCATCCTGAACCAACCCCTGGGGTACCAGACCCCTTGCAGCTGCCAAAGCTTGTCCGTAGTCCATTCTGGACTCCAAAGCCAAAACCAAGGACCAGCCATCGAGGGACATCAGCAACACAGAGGACATCACTGAGAGAGACCCAGCTGCCCTGTTTTGTCCCTCTGCTGGATGTCCCCCCACCCCTAAAAAAGACCAGTGGACGTCTTGATGCAGGAGCACCCAACAAACTAAACCAACTACACCTGAACTTCACAGCCCGGGACTATGACCAATGACGCTGTTCTCTTGGTCCCAGGACCCCCAATGACTGAGCACCCCTCCCCTTTTGGAACTCCCTACTTGCCCCAAAGTCCCACTTTGCAGTTCTTTTCCAGCTGCCCCACCCCCATTGCCAACTATGCAGTGCACAAGGCACACAACTCGATCAGCATCACCGCGCCCTGACGTCCCAGATCAGGTAAAACTGTACTGCTGGTGATCCTAGTGACCTTGACCCTATAGCACTCTTCAACCTACAGGGGACCACCAAGAAATTGCAAGGAACCTCTTGCAGTAAAAGTAATTTAAAATCTTTACCGCATAAACAGGGGCATGTGTAAACGTGTTAATTGCCACAATATCGATACATTGCACAGTACTTATCCTCTTTGCAGTATTCTGGTGTTGAAACATTATCATAAATAAAGTAACTATCTTTCGAAACATTGGTCTCGGGTTCCTTCTTGAGTATGTATCTCATTTATTGACTCTGTGTGTTCAACAAATGCTTAGCATTACACTCTGATAAGCCTAACTGCTCACCCACACTACCACAGAAGAGAGTTTTGGGGATTATTACTTTTACCCCTGAAAACCAATAAGGGTTGCCTGCACTATCTGCATAGTGTACTCCTATATTTGGTAGACTGCATAGACAGCCAACTTCCTACACACTCCATACACTGTTCCTCAGTGGGATTTGGCCTTCTTGATAGCATCTCCATTTGAGTCATTCCACGGTTTTCCAGTCTGACTTCTTACTTTGAAGACAGGATTGTTAGCTGTGATAACTTCTGTTTGTGGAGTCTGAGAAATTCATATCCTGCCAGTTTATACACCTTTCAAATCTTTTTACGGGTTAACGCTTCTTTCTCTCTTGTCATCTCAACAAGGAGGATGAAGGACTGCATGAACAGGATACAAGATGTGCAGACTCAGACTAAATTAACCATATCCAACAGGACAGAGGGAATGATCTATGTCTTTGTTGGAGCTAAAACGGGGAGGAAGGTGACCAAATGCACCATTTCGATTTGGGTTTTCTAACTAGCATGATCTGCTATGGCCAAGAAACCCCATCCAGAAGACATTTGTGCCAATGCACTAAGGCCATGGCTGATTCCGCAGTTCTCACCAGAGGCTTTCTGTTGGCTGACATCGGTTAAGCGGTTACATGATCATCTCTGCAGACGTTTGCTAAACATTACTGCCCCACAGCCCAAGCATGAAGTGTAAAATATTTTGCCAGTTTTGTGCTGTATGACTCATTCTTAATGTGAGCAACATGCAAAAATAAGTCTTCATCAAAAATACAAGTTAATTACCTTTGGCAATAATTTTTCTGGAGGATATACACACTTCCTGCAGATTTCAAGCTGAGTTAGTGCCATAGGTAATGAAAAGCCAAGGTATGCAAACATATTATGTGTAGGTATTGTCACTGTCATTGGTTCTGTCTCTATCCCGCTATGCACCAACAGGGTGCAAGTTGGTACCTATTATCTGATGTCATATCCACCATACAAAGCCATGGCGGAAAATGTATGGCGTCACCTGGGAGCTCTGGAGAGCTACTGCTGGGGAAAGGTTTTGTCTGCAAAGTCGGTTGCCTGTGGATGAGATAGTGGGCTTTGGTCAGGTATCCGGGATCACCATTAACTGGTCCAAATTCGTGGTGCTGCCCCTCTCTAAGGTTGCAATATCTAGTTATATGGCTATGCAAGGATGTGGAAACGCTGTGGTCAGCTAATTATGGTAAAGCTATTGTGTGGTGGAAGAAAAGGTAGAGGGGTGGCATTCACTGCCGCTTTCGCTGATGGGGCGCATTGCAATTGCGAAGATGGTTATTCTGCCAAAGTTTTATACCTTTTTATTAATTTACCTCTTGTTCTTCCCACTAGTTTTTTTAAACGGCTTAGATCTGCCCTTGAGACTCTGGCTTGGGCGGGCCGGCGACCTAGACTCTCATAGGAACAACTGACAATTCTGTTTGAACGTAGTGGGCTGGCGGCCCCTGATCTTGCATTATACTATCAGTACGCTCAGGCACATTTTGGGCATTTTTGGCTACACCCTATTCTTTACCTACCCCACTTGGCACCTGAGAGCAATGCCGTGTGGCCAGGCAGATTGCCGAGGTTGTTGGTTAGGCCGCCAAGACCGCGTTAAGGGGGGGAGGGATGGCAGGGGTCAGATTTATGCCCTTTCGATACCGATCTTGGACATGGGTGATATGCAGCTGGCGGAGGATGCACCGGTGCATGAGTTCATCCGTGAGTCCGGTTTGCCTACCCTAGGGTCTTGGTTCCCTAATGAGCGATTTATTACACCGGAAGCTGCGCTTGGTGACACACGCAATACTGCGTTGCATCATCTATTCTTTCTCAGAATCCGTGCTATGCTGCATGCGCGTTACCCTTGCTTTCCTGAAAGGCCTGCGGCATGTAGAGCGCTGGAGCTTATGTACCAGGCGCAGTCCCCGCACAGGCTTATAACTAAGCTGTATGTATGTGTCTTGAAGCGGATGGGACGGAGGCTACGGCAAGGACCCACTGGGAGGTGGACTTGGGTGAGCCCATTTCAGATGAAGAGTGGCGACGCTACTGCGCGCATATGCGTGTGTTGTCCCCCAATTACAGACTGCGCCTCATTCACTTCAATTTTCTGCATCGTTTATATTATACGCCCCTTAGGCTGAAGAAAATAGGCCTCCGGACTGAAGCGCATTGTGAAAGATGTATGACCCCTGATGTGGACTTCATGCATCTGGCATGGAGCTGCCCGACGCTGCGTGTACTGGTCAGAGGTGCTGCAGGCGATTGAGGAGAGGACTGAGACTCCGCTACCGCAAACCCCTAGGCTTGCCCTCTTGGGATGTGTTGAGGGGCACCCCGCTGCACACAGGAGATTGATCGGACTGTTGCTGCTGCTGACAAAGCATAGGGTTGGGGGAGGCGGCGGACTCCCCGCTGTTCTGAATGGTTGCATGATGTTTCGTATTGTCAGGACAAATTAATGATTTACTGGGACCTAATGCTGGAGGCCTCTTGGCTGCGAGATATACGGGCCCCTCTGCGCTCCTTTTTAGAGACCTGTTCACTGACCATTCCACAGCTTTAGCGCCCTCAGGAATTGCGCAATAGATATATCCGCCTGTTGCACTACTCCATCGCTGGTTTCATATGTATGATTGATCACTTATCTCCTCTCACCTCTTCTGCTCTTTATTATTCCTCTCCTCCTGTCTCTTTTCCTCTCTACCCTGCACTTCCCGTTGTGGCGGTCTTCTGTATGTTGTTTCTTTTACACATCGGAGGGGGGGGTTGCACTGATGCGCGGTGGATAATAATCGTAATTTATAATGTTGATTGCCTCCTTAGCGCGGTATGCAGCTGTTGGATATAAGAATTCAATGTTCCCTATTTTGAATTTGGTTATGATCTATGCCTATGACCTCCTCAATGTGTTTGGTTGATGTTGCTCTCAATGAATGCAAAAATAAATAAAAATAAATAAAATAAAAAAAGTCGGTTGCCTGGGGATATTTTCTTAAGGAGAGGAATCTGCTGGAATATGTATCCATCAGAACTATGTTTTTTTAGCTTTATCAAATAAATGTCTTGCACTGTTCTATATGAACTGTCATTTTGCAGATATGTCCACCAAATGCAACCTGTCAGGAGAGGTGATTTCAGTAGCGGTAAACTAGGATACATTGCCTGAACTTGCTACTCTATTATGACAAAATTTTAGGTAAAAACATGATACATTAGACATTAAGGGGGTCATTATGACCCCGGCGGTCGGTGGTATAGTGGAGGTATTACCGCCAACAGGCTGGCGGTACCTACCTCCACTATTATGAAATTGGCAGTTTGCCAAAGCAAACCGTCAAGTCAACACACTGACCGCAACAGCGGTAACGACTGCAGGGCTGGAGACTACAGTCTCCAGCCTGCCGGCCGTCACTAGGCCACCCATGGCATATTGACCCCGCCCACCGCCATGGTTTCCGTGGTTTCTGTACTGCCACTGAAACCATGGTGTTAGGCAATATTAGTGCCAGGGAATTCCTTCCCTGGCACTGATACCATGGTGGTAGGCAATATTAGTGCCAGGGAATTCCTTCCCTGGCACTGATAGGGGTCTCCCCTGCCCCCTCCCCAGAGCCCTCCCCTACCCTTCCCCTCCCTCTCCTGACCCCCCCTGCACATTTACACACATACACGCACATACATACGCACCCATACACACAGGCATACACACATTTACGCAAGCATTCATACATTCATGCACACTCACAGCAACACTCACGAACATACATCCAGACACATACGCAATCTCACGACACAACATGCATGTACACTCACACCCACTCATGCACGCACGCGTTCACACACAGTCACACATACCCCCACACACGCACACAACACCCACCACCCCCTCTCCTGTCAGAGAACCCGACTTACCTGCTTGCAGGGGGTCCTCCGGCAGGAGACGGGAGACAGCGCTGCTGCCAGCAGCAGCGTCCGCCAGAAAAACACAGCCAGGCCGTATCATGGAACATGATATGGTAGGCGGTGTTCTGCTGCCGTCATGTCCGTAGGCTGAATTCCGCTAGCCTTCTGGCGGAATTCCGTCTATGGTCATAATGCCATGGACGGTCGGTAGCCACGGCGACAGTCTGATGGCGGCCGTGGTGGTAGGCAGCATTTGCCGCCAAGGTCCTAATGAGGGCCTAACTGTCTTAAGATAAATGCCAATTTTAATCTATGCTGGTTTCAGTGTAGAGAACTCTGAAAGAAATTAAACAAAGTTTTCCTTTGATTGGCTATTTTTATTGTTAAGCTAAAACATAACTTTCTTGTTAGTCCGTAATTGCAAACCTACAGATGGCCCTAATTTTAACTGAACATCATTTTAAGCAGTTACGACACTGGGCCTGTAAGACATTTCAAAACTTTATATAAATGAAGGTAAGATAGAGGGTCTATACTAACCCATACTATCATGTGTATCATTTAAAGTACATCAATTATTTCTGCATTATACATTTACATCAATTGTAATTAGACAATGGAGTTACCTTCCAAAACCACTGGATGATCTGGTGACCACTGCTATAGCCATTCTTGTATTTTGTATGTTCCTTCCAATCGTTAACATCCACATCACCTAATCCACACATAAGCAGCTATAAAAAGAGGAACAGTTCACTAAAAGCACAGGAAAAACACATGTATGTGTATATATGTATATATGTGAGATCATTCTGAGGACAAAATATCTATCACATCTTACCTCAAGCTCATTTTCATCAAATATTTTGATGAGATCTTGCGATATAAGTTCAAAGAAACCCTGAAAATGCAAGTTAACATTACATCACATTCATAAAATAGTAACAGCATTAGCAAATCAAATCAAAAGCAACTTTCTTTTGGGCACTCAACTCTAAAACTACCATCCTGGTAATTGAGTACAAGATAAACATTAAAAATACAATCCACAGAAATACTTTACCTATACTGCAGACTGAAGTGTCTGACACAGAGCTTGAAGTAATTATCAGAACATTTGCTAAGTTGATCAGGCATGCAATATTGTTGGTAAATAGAGTGATGACTACTTGAACTGTAGTTTAATAGAGTACTATGCACCTAAACACTTGATCTTCTTTAAGTTGGCAAATAAATTTAAAATCATTGCTGGAAGGCCTTTTTTTCATGGTTCATGTGATTAAAAGAAGCTATTTCATTACAAAAACAATTGACACAGCTTTTGCTGGGTGCCCACCGGAACACAATAAAGAACAAGTTACTTACCTTCAGTAATGTCTTTTCTGGTAGAGTCTCTAACTTCAGATTTCTCACTTTAGAATATTCCCCAGATGTCAGACTGGATCAGGAAAATATTGAGCAGAACCTTCTGCACGCCAGTAGGTGGTGTTGATTCGCTCCACATAGGCTGTGTTTGAAGTGATGTAGTGGCACCACCCAGGCATCAGTGTTTTTTGTGACTATTTCTGCGCCATGAAAATGGGAACATGTATAGAGCAATATTTTGACCAACTTGAAGTATCTAATAGGATCGTAAGGGTAATTAGTACAGTTCGAGGAACTGTGGGATCAGTGGGCCACTGAGGAATCTGTGGTTAAATAGTCTCTACCAGAAAAGACGTTACTAAAGGAGACCAAGCAAGCGAAATGTCCACCTTGACGGATCTAACAGACCAATCAGTAGTGCTTTGTGAACATGCGGAGTGACGGCCATGCATCGGCTTGGCATATGTCTAAGAGAGATACCCTGTGTGCCAACACAGAACTAGTGACCGTCGCACTGGTGGAATGGGCCCATAAGTCTTCATGAGGCTACTTCTTAGCTAATGCACACTATATCTTAGTGCACAGTACAATCCACTGAGAATTGATTGTACAACTGATGGTCTTTGAGGTAATTGGTGTAGAACAAAAGGGCTCTCCTCGGGTCCAAATAATAGAGTTTCTCCCTTGGAAGGATGAGGTACAGCACGAAATGTAGGGAGTGATGCTCTGGCCAACATGAAATGTGTTGACAACCTTCGGCAGGCAGGAGGCATGTGTCAGAAGGTCCAGTTTGTGAGGAAAAAAGCTGGTGTATGGAGAGTGAATTAACCAAGCTGAGGCTCATTGACCCTCCTTTCTGATGTATGACCGTTTTTCAGACTCAAGAGCAGCAGAGAACAGCTGTGTAGGGAGGGGAACACAAAAGTGAGGAGCAGACTGAGGTCTCATTGGGGTATTTCAAAAGGGTGAGCGTTGGAAATCTTTCAAAAATGAGTTACAACAGGTGACTTAAACAAAAAGGGATGATCCGGTAACTGCATGAAAGTCAAAATAGCCAACAGATAACCCTTATTAATAGTGCCCAGGGTGAGGTCGTACCGGGCTAAAGAGAGAATAAACAGCAACACCTCCGACTGCAGTGCAGAAGATAGGTCCCCATGTCATGAGGAACACCAGACCGCAAACACTTATCCCTATGTCAGGCATATACCGTTTAGTGGCGGGATGGCTGGCTGCCAAGATGACATCACAGACCTTGAGAGGAAGGTCAAAAACCCTCAGCTGTCACCACTCAACCTCCATGCATGAAGGTGGAGAGTATGCAAGTTCGGGTGCATGGCCCTGCCCTGTAGCGACAGAAGATCCTCCCTGAGTGGCAGTCTGATAAGAGGACTGAAGCTCATGATCAGGAGTTCAGGATACAATATTCTTTGTGCCCAATCCTGAGTCACTGAGATGACCCGGGGCCCAGTCTGTCCTGATCTTCTAGAGAAGTCGGGGCACAAGTGGTATTGGCAAAAAGCCATGTAGGAGTCTCAAGTTCCACTTGAGGCGGAATGGGTATCCGATTAAGTGCCTCTTTGGAAACTCTAACCTGCAAAAACACTGGCATTGAGCATTTTCAGCAGCAGTGAATAGATCAAGCTAGGGTTCTCCCTATTTCCAGTTCCTCCTCCCTGGCGTTCAATGAGTCTGCCAGGTCCAGCATGGCCAGGAAGATGTCCTGGGTCCTCAGCCAAGTTTAGAGGCACAGAGCCTCCTGGCACGGGGTCCACAATCACACCCCACCCTGTTTGTTTTGGTTTTGTCCATGAAAACCTGAACCAGCCTTCCCTGGACGGAAAGGATTTTAATGGCAAGTGGATTGCACTCAGCTCCAGAAGGTTGATGTGGAGGGAGATTCTGCCAGAGACCTCTGATCTCCAACTCTCCCAGGTGGCTGCCCCCACCCCGAGGTGGGGAAATTGGTCATCACTGTCTGTGAAAGAGAGAGGGGTCTTCCAAGGACCCAATTGTGGTCCATCAGCCACCATTGCAAATATTCTGCAGTGACATTTGAAATCTGGACCAGGTCAGAGAGATTGCCCTAGTGCTGCGTCCAGTGGGACTTCAGATGCCATTGCAGAGCCCACATATGTCACCTGGCACTGCTTCACCAGCAGGATCCAGGAGGCCATGAGGACCAGCAGCCTCAGAGGCATTCTCACCAAAATACTGGATAGAGGCTGAAACATCAGTATCATAGTCTGAATATCCTGGACTCGCCGCTCTGAAGGAATTGCACTGTGTCCAGAACAGCTCAAATGAACAAGAGTGTCCGAGAAGGAGTCAGGTGTAATTTTGCCACTTTTATAGTGAACCTCAGCAAGTGCAGGAGGTTCTCCGTAGTCTGGAGACGACAGCCTGGGGAGAGCCCGCCTTCAACAGCCAGTCATCTAGATAAGGGATCAGCAGGTTTGTTGCAACTACCGCCCAAGGGGTGCTGGTCAGGTCAAAGGGGAGCACGGCAAACTGGAAATGCTCATGGCTGACTGTGAACTTGTCATGCATCATGGATCTCGGGCCCCTCTCTCGATCCACTCCTTGAGAAACAAGGTTTAAAATGTGGTTAAACATGCTCTAGGTTGCCATGGAAACTGAGACATTACTCTGCTAGGAGCTGGGTATAAGACACTAATCACATTGAGGACCTAATGCAGCCATGCAGTAAAGAAACTGTAATCTTCTCTGTAGGACAGCACACTTTTTGGCATGGTTAGCTCCCATTTTTTGCCTGGCACATTATGAGATTTCGATTAACTACACTGGGTTCCTGCTAACCAGGTACCCAGTACCAGATCTATTTCCCAAAATTGTACAGTTGTTTTCCCCAATTGGTAAAACCTTTAACACCCTCTGTAAGTCTCTGGTAAATGGTACCCCCGGTACCTAGGCTTGGAATACTAAAAAAGTCCCTAAGGGCTGCAGCATGAATTGTGCCACCCTCAAGGATCACTCAGCAAATGCACATAGTGCTACCATCGCAGGCTACGTGTCTTGGTGCAGACAAAAGTGAAAACACAACATGTCACACATCCCTGTGTGCCAGGTCCCGTACCACTGCATCTGATATTTGTAAGTCACCCCTACCCAAGGCCTTCTAGCCCTAAGGCAGGGTGCATTATTTCACATGTGAGGTCATATCTTCATGAGCAGTTATGCCCCTGCTTTGTCATTGTCGATTCTTAGACATAGCAAGTGGAAACGAAAGCCTTTTTTTTGGGGGGGGGAAATCTTTTTATTAAACAACGAAACAGCAATTGTACAACGTAGCATGCGACAATAAAGGACACATCGCGTATCAACAACTCAGACAGATTACAATAGGTGTCAAACATCAAAAGTATAGCATTTCAATAGGAATCCCCCAAATTGACTTAGGCCCTCTTTATAACATTGGCGGTAACTGCGGCCTACCGCCACGGCCACCAACAGATTGTCGCTGTGGCTACCAGCCGCCCACCCGCATTATGACCCTCGATGGAATTCCGCCAGAAGGCTGGCGGAATACCGCTGATGGCCATGGAGGCAGAAGCAGTAAGGTGGTGCTGATGTCAGCAGCAGTGCCACGCCAGCAAAACACCGCCTACCATATCATGAGCAATGATACGGCCTGGCGGTGTTTTGCTGACGTACGCTGCTGCTGACAGCAGTGCAGCGTCTCCAGCCGGAGGACCCCCTCCAAGCAGGTAAGTTGGGTTCTCCGACAGGAGAGGGAGGTGTGGGGGTGTTGTGAGCATGCATGTGGGTGTTGTGTGTGTGTGGGGGTGTCTGTTTATGACCGAGTGCATGCAGGTGTGAGTTTGGGCTTGAGCCAAACCGCCAATGTCATAATTTGGGAAAAGGTACCGTCAGCCTGTTGGCAGTACCTTTCCCCAAACTACAGCCGACTGCCAGGGCCATAATGAGGACCAATGTCCCTCCACTTACCTGTGCGTTCCCCAACAGAGGCACACTCCTTACTCCTGTAGACTCCCCATATTTTCTCCTACTTCCCTGGGCAACCCCTGCTCTGGTAGCTTACCTTTTCTGCACTTCAGCACCAGTCCTGGTCTGTCTGCCATTCCTGTATACTGGGCGGAGACTTAGAACCCCACGCCTGCGCTATACAATGGGCCTATACTCCTTCACAAACCTCCTATAATAACCAGTCATGCCAAGGAATGTCCTGACTTGATTCTGGGCGGTAGGAGCTTCCCAGTCAAGAATTGTCTGGATCTTGTGCTGAAAAGGTTGCACTTAGCCTCCACTTACAAGGTGGCCCAAGTAAACCTTCCCCAGGTGGACCAGGTGATCCTTCCAGGAGGAGCTAAAGACCACAATATTGTCTAGATGTGCTGCACTGAAGGACTCCAAGCCAACAAGGGCTTGATTAACCGACCTTTGGAAAGTGGCAGGAGCATTCTTTAGACATGTGCTATAGTGAGGATGAATTCCCTGAACTGTTGAGGCTCTACCACTCACCTGGTGGCACCACGTTTGGGGTGTCTGGCCTCAGTGTACAAGAGTCCCTCCTCCCTATTAACATTGTGGGAGACACTAACATCTCCCTTTTCTGTGCAGCAGCTTGTTGCCTCAGGCCTTCAAGAGTGGCACCGGTTCTCTGGGCCCAAGAGCTCTACCTAGTAAGGATCAAGTTCCATGGGCTCATTTCCCTCTGAGGATGTTAAGACTTCTTCCTCAGGAGAGGAGTCTTGTGCTTTTTGCTGTAAAGAAGATGGTCCCCAAGTCTTCTTGCCCTTTCTCTTGGAAGGTTGGGCCATTATTCCAGGCTCCAATGCTTCTTTTTCACCCTGTGCTCGGCTTTGTGCTCTATCCTTCACACATACCATCTCAGGGATTCCCAGATTGGCTGCATGTGTTTTGAGTTCTACCTCAGCCCAAGCTGAGGACTCCATGTCATCCCTGAGGAGACATTCAACTGGGATTGCAGAAGAGACTCACCCCCATTTTAAGGTCACCATAGCCATGGGAAAGACCTTAGTTATATTGTCAGCATTGGTGACTAGATTAGTCTGTCCAGCCAGATACTATCCTGGGGAAAACAGGCTCCAGAACTCACATCTTCTGCCCTGGTTTAAACACCTCCAGTGGAGCCTCTTGGTCATACCACTGCTTCTGGAGCTGTTGGCTGGCCTCAAGGTTTTTGGAAGCCTTTTCAATGTACTCTGTCATCCTAGAGCGGAGGCCTTGCACGCCTTGCTTAGGTTTGTGGAGAAGTCTCTCCCAACCTTCCTTCACAAGTTCATGTGGTCCCCTAGCAGGGTGGCCAAACAGAATTTCAAAGGGGAAAACCCTACTTCCTTCTGAGGCACCACTCTATAGGTGAAAAACCAATAATGGCAGAAGGACATCCCATCTCCTTTTGAGTTTTTCAGGGAGTACCATGATAATACCCTTCAATGTCTTGCTGAACCTTTCAACAAGTCCATTGGTTTGTGGATGGTATGGTGTGGTGAACTTTTAAGTCACCCCACAATCATTCCATGTGTGTTTTAGGCAGGCTGACATGAAGTTGGCACCTCTGTCAGCAACCACTTCCTTAGGAAACCCTACCCTGGTAAAGATACCAATGAAGGATTTTGCTACGAACTGCTTCAGGATACTTGATAGCATGATCCACTACTACCAGTATATATTGATTTCCTGAGGCTGTCAGTGGTTCAAGTGGACCCACTATGTCCACACCGACCCTTTCAAAGGGAACGCCAACCACTGGTAGTGGAATTAGCGGGCCTTTGGGTAGCCAACTGCCTTACCACTGGATTGGCAGATTACATATCAACTGCAAAACACCTTCACCTTTTGTGACATGTTGTGCCAGTAGAAATGGCTGGCAAGCCTATTCCATGTTTTAGTTTGGCCTAAATGCCAAACTAAGGGGATGTCATGTGCTATAGTGAGGATGAATTCCCTGAACTGTTGAGGCTCTACCACTCACCTGGTGGCACCACGTTTGGGGTGTCTGGCCTCAGTGTACAAGAGTCCCTCCTCCCTATTAACATTGTGGGAGACACTAACATCTCCCTTTTCTGTGCAGCAGCTTGTTGCCTCAGGCCTTCAAGAGTGGCACCGGTTCTCTGGGCCCAAGAGCTCTACCTAGTAAGGATCAAGTTCCATGGGCTCATTTCCCTATGAGGATGTTAAGACTTCTTCCTCAGGAGAGGAGTCTTGTGCTTTTTGCTGTAAAGAAGATGGTCCCCAAGTCTTCTTGCCCTTTCTCTTGGAAGGTTGGGCCATTATTCCAGGCTCCAATGCTTCTTTTTCACCCTGTGCTCGGCTTTGTGCTCTATCCTTCACACATACCATCTCAGGGATTCCCAGATTGGCTGCATGTGTTTTGAGTTCTATCTCAGCCCAAGCTGAGGACTCCATGTCATCCCTGAGGAGACATTCAACTGGGATTGCAGAAGAGACTCACCCCCATTTTAAGGTCACCATAGCCATGGGAAAGACCTTAGTTATATTGTCAGCATTGGTGACTAGATTAGTCTGTCCAGCCAGATACTATCCTGGGGAAAACAGTTTTTCTGTCACCGCAGTGACACTGGTACCTATATTCCTCAGGACGTCTACCTTAGTCCCATTAGTCTGTTGGTATTTGTTTATATTAGGGGGGTAGACAGCAAGAGTGGTAACATCTACCCCACCTTCAGAAACTAAAGTAGCTTTAGTGTGAACCCTGACTTGCTCTGAGCACATTGCTGATCCCACCTGGACACTGGCTATACCAGAGCTAGCTTGTGCAGTATTAGGGGAATTCCTTAAGGTACACACCAAGTCTCCAGTTTGATTTCCATTCTCCCTACAGCTGAAACACCAGGCCTTTTTGGGATCAAGGTTTTTACCTTTGTACCCATGGCAAGATTGAGAAACAATTTAGGGCCCACCCTCCTGCTCAGGTTTTGGGGGCCTTTAGAAGACTCTTTACATTTATCCTTAGGTGACTCACTACCCTTCCCTTGGGGAGGCTTTGTAATCCCTTTCTTTTGGTCACCCAGAGTGGAAGCACCCTAGTCTTGACCCAATGGTCTGCCTTCTTTCCCAATTCTTGGGGAGAAATTGGATCTAGGTCTATCACATACTGATGCAATGTTTCATTGAAGCAATTACTTGAAATGTGTTTTTTCATGAACAAGTTATAAAGCCCATCATAGTCATGTACATCATTTCCAGTTAATCAACCATCTAGTGTTTTCACTGAGTAGTCTACAAAATCAACCCAGGACTGGCCCGAGGTTTTGTGAGCACCCTGAAACTAATTCTATACTCCTCAGTGGTGAATTCAAAGCCCTAAATCAGGGTAGCCTTCATGCGGTCAAAGGATTCAGCTCTGCCCCAGTGAGTGTGAGGAGCCTATCCCTACACTTACCAGTGAACAGTTCCCAAAGGAGAGCTCCCCAGTGAGACATTTTCAATCTTCAGGCTCTCTCAAAGGCTGTGAACCACTTGGTGATGTCATCACCCTCCTCTTACTTGAGGACAATCCCTTTGGGGATTTTAGGGGTATCAGAGTACTTTTAGTCCTTAGGAATTAATTGCTGCCACCGTTAATGGATGCTAGGCCCATTTCTGATCTCTCCCTTTCTACAGCCAAGAGCTGTCTCTCCAAAGCTAATCTCTTGGCCATCCTTGCTAAAAGGAGGTCCTCTTCCCTGAGGCTGCCCTGGGTGTTCCTACAGGAACCAGACTCCTATGTGGGAGACTCAGATCCTGTGAGTACTATCCTTGGAGTCAGGAGCACTGAGGCCCTGTCCTCCCTAGTTAGGTTAGGAGGAGGGAGATTAACCTCCTGATTCCTAACTTCTTCCCCATCTGAGAGGGTATCATCCCCTTCAGTATGGTGTCCCTTTGCATACTCTGAAAAGAGCTCCTAGAGCTAAATCTTGGTAGGGTTGGAACCAGTCTTAATCTTTTTGAGTCCACAGAGAGACCTTAACTCTCTCATCCTGAGATGGAGGTAAGGCGTCAGGTCGAGTTCCACAACCATGTCCTCTGAGCTGCTCATTATTTTACTAAGGTTGGGGACTTCTTTAAGGAACTAAAGTACAAGTTACTTACATTCTGTAACAATATATCTGGTAGAGACATATTCTATTTGCAGATTCCTTACCTTAGAATTTTCCCCGATGCATCAGACTGGATCCGGAGATTTTTTCTTCGAGCAATAACCTTGCGCATCGGTAGGTGGCATCGGTCGACTCCGTGGGCATCGTAGTCGCTGTGATGACATCGGGAGTAGTACATAGATGCCGCCTCAGCGCAGTGAGGTCAGTTTATTTTCACGACCTTCCATGCCAAAGAGCAGAGCTGCGAAAAACACTGAAATTGGTGCGCCAGAGCTAGGGCCCTGAATGGGGAAGCCCTGTCCCTAGAAATCAGCTCATAAGCAGGGAGGATGGTTGGGTCGGTAAGGAATCTGCAACTAGAATATGTCTCTACCAGATATTGTTACTGAAGGTAAGCAACTTGTACATCTGTTAGAGAATTCTAGTTTCAGATTCCTTACCTGTAGGAAGTTGGCTCAGTGTATACTATCTCAAAGTGAGAGAGAGTGTGCAAAGAGTCCAAGGGTTCCCCTTAGAGGTTGATAGTGGCAAAATTAGATAATTCTAATGTTCTATTTTGTGGTAGTGTGGTCGAGAAGTAGGCTTATCAGAGGGTAGTGTTAAGCATTTTTTGTACACACACAGGCAATAAATGAAGAACACACACTCAAAGACTTAACTCCAGGCCTATAGTTTTTATATAGAAAAATATATTTTCTTAATTTATTTTAGAACCACAAGATTTGAGGTAAGTACATAAAATGCAAGGTACTTCACATAGATAAGTATAGAACTTTGATTCAAAGCAGTAGTACACACAGTGTTAGTTAAAATGGCAATAAGCTATTTTAAAAGTGGACACAGTGCAAAAATCAACAGTTCCTGGGAGAGGTAAGTTTGGTTAGGTTTTGCAGGTAAGTAAAGCACTTACACAGTCAGTCTCCTGGGCATAGGCAGCCCACCGTTAGGGGTTCAAGGCAACCCCAATGTCACTGCACCAGCAACACAGAGCCGGTCAGGTGCAGAGGTCAAAGGAGGGCTAAATATACATAGGCGCCTATGGGGAACAGGGGTGCTCCGGTTCCAGTCTGCTAGCAGGTAAGTACCTGCGTCCTTGGGGAGCAGACAAGGGGGGTTTTGTAGAGCACTGGGAGGGACACAAACAGGCACACAAAACACACCCTCAGCGGCACAGGGCGGCCGGGTGCAGTGTGCAAAGTAGGCATCAGGGTTACAATAGAAAGGAATGGAGGGACCCCGGGGTGACCTAGGCGATGCACGCAGGGCACAGGGGGGCTTCTCGGGCCAGCCACCGACTGGGCTAGGAAGAGGGCAGCCTGCTGGGTGGTGCCTCTTGGTCTGTGGGTGCAGTGCTTGGTCCAGGCGTCGGGTTCCTTGTTACCAGGCAGTCGCGGTCAAGGGGAGCCTCGGATCCTCTCTGCAGGCAGTGCTGTGGGGGTGCAGGGGGGTCGACTCAGGTGACTCACGTCGTTGTAGTTGCCTGGGAGTCCTCTTTGCGGTGTTAGTTCTCTGGAGCTCAAGCCGGGGGCGTCGGGTGCAGAGTGAGAAGTCTCACGCTTACGGCAGGAAGGGAGAGTTCTTTCAAAGTTGCTAGAAAGTTGTAAAGTTTTTGCTGTTGCCGCTGTTCTCTGGAGTTTCTTGGTCCTTCGGTTTCAGGGCAGTCCTCTGAGTCCTCAGATGTCGCTTGTCCCTGGTGGGTGCGTCGCTGTGCAGGTTCTTTGAGTCTGGAGACAGGCCGGTAGGACTGGGGCCAAGTCACTTGGTGTCTCCGTCGTCTCTGCGGGGCTTTCAGGTCAGCAGTCCTTCTTCTTTCTTCAGGTTGCAGGAATCTGATTTCCTGGGTTCAGGGTCACCCCTAAATACTGAATTTAGGGGTGTGTTTAGGTCAGGGGGACAGTAGCCAATGTCCCTGAACCCAGGAAATCAGATTCCTGCAACCTGAAACAAGAAGGACTGCTGACCTGAAAGCCACTGCAACAGCGACGCATCTGACAGGGACCAGCGACCTCTGAAGCCTCAGAGGACTGCCCTGAACCAAAGGATCAAGAAGCTCCTGTGAACAGCGGCTCTGTTCAACAACAGCAACAACTTTGCAATTTTCTTGCAACTTTTAAAGACCTCACTCTTCCTGCCGGAAGCGTGAGACTTCACACTCTGCACCCGACGCCCCCGACTCGAGCTCCAGGGAACCAACACTATACGGAGGACTCCCAGCCAACTGCGACCTCGTGAGTAACCCGAGACGACCCCCCTGGATCCCCACAGCGACGCATGCAGAGAGAATCCAGAGGCTCCCCTGACCACTACTGCCTGTAACAAGGAACCCGACGCCTGGACCAAGCACTGCACCTGCAGCTCCCAGGAGCAGAAGGAACCGAACCTCAGTGCAGGAGTGACCCTAAGGTGACCCTCTGCCTAGCCCAGTCGGTGGCTGGCGCGAGAAGCCCCCCTGTGCCCTGCCGGCACCGCTACAGCAACCCCTGGGTCCCTCCATTGATTCTAATACAAAACCAGACGCCTGCTTTGCACATTGCACCCGGCCGCCCCTGTGCCGCTGAGGATGTGTTTTTTGTGCCTACTTGTGTCCTCCCCCAGTGCTCTACAAACCCTCCTGGTCTGCCCTCTGAGGACGCGGTTACTTACCTGCTGGCAGACTGGAACCGGAGCACACCTGTTCTTCATTAGGCGCCTATGTGTTTTGGACTCCTCTTTGACCTCTGCACCTGGCCAGCCCTGTGCTGCTGGTGTGGTAACTTTGGGGTTGCCTTGAACCCCCAACGGTGGGCTGCCTATGCCCAGGAACTTGAAGTGCCTTACTTACCTGAAAAACTAACCAGTACTTACCTCCCCCAGGAACTGTTGATTTTTGCACTGTGTCCACTTTTAAAAAAGCTTATTGCCATTCTAAGGTAAGGAATCTGCAACTAGAAGTTTCTATTAGACACTACTTCTAGCTACTTACCCGTAGCTATAGTAATTTCTAAAACTTAAAAAAGGAATGCTAAAGTGGACTTAATTAAGGCCCTAGCAGGACTTTAAAATTTTTGAAAAATTATCAATTGAATCAAAAGGCAATTTTGGAACTTAGTCGCGTGATCAGATGTTGCCAGAGTAGTCCAGCAAATGCAAAGTCGTTAATCCCACTGCTGATCCACTAATGTAGGAAGCTGTCTCTATAAAAACTACCAAAATGAGGTATTGTATGCACAGAGTCCAGGGGGTCCCCAGAGGCTAAACAAAGGCTAAAGTAGATAATACTAATGCTCTCTTAGTGGTAGTGTGGTCGAGCAGTTAGGCTTGTCAGAGGGTAGTGCAAAGCATTTGTTGTACACACACAGTCACAAAATGAGGCACACACTCAATGACTAACACCAGGCCAATTGTTTTTATATGGCAAAAATATATTTTGTTACTTTGTTTCTAGAACTAAAAGGTCTTTGTTGCAGGAAAGTGGGTATCAAGCACATGTATCAAATGTCCTTGTTCAGGTTTTTCAGATATAACAGTTTGAAAGTAAGTAACACTTTTCAATTTCAAAAGTTGACTGTGGCGGCGGGCGTAGTGCTAAGGACATACAAGACGTCTCGAGAGGTTAGGTTTGCGAGAGATGTAAATTTTGTTGATAATTCACAAGTCCTCTCTATCAGTCTTTTTAGTTTCTTCCTTCTCAATGTAATATTCTCTTCTTCTTCTCTCTTTCAGGTCCTCTGGGGTCCCGCCGAAGCACTCGTGGGGAATGCCGTCGTCAGGGAAGCCGGGAAAGGAAAGAAGGTAAGGTAAGTCGTGGCTCTGTTCTTAACTCCTTGAACCGTGTTAGTATAGTGAGAGGATCTGGGGAGAGTGGGGTAAGGTGGACTACAAAGAAAAAGGTGTCAGAAGGAGAGAAGAAGAGAAACAAAAAAACAAAAAAAGGTTTTCCTTTCTACCCAATATTAAATCACTTTAGTGAAATAAAGTTTTTAAGGAGGACCCGTCATCTATATCTCACCCGTGTTATTAAGGTAAGTATCCAATAAACTGTTACTCTCCGTACTTCATTCCTTAGTCCTCCAAGTGAGCTCAAAACAAGGGCCAATGGTGCAAATAAGGGAAGATAAAGGGAAGAGAAAAAAACAAGAATTCTTTCTACCAGCCCGTGCCTGTTATTCCCCTTCTTTATCCCTTCCCTTCCTCCCTCTTTCCTCTCTCGCCCCCTCCCCTCTCTCCTTCCTCTTTCCCCAGCAAAGCGTTAATCCTGTTGTGCAAACAGGACCGTACCTGCTGGAGCCACACCCCTCCAGGGATGTGGCGGTGTCTTGGCGTTTCTGGGCTCCTTTTCCCTTCTACAGGCCTGTCTCCAGGAGTCAGCTGCCCCAGGTAGCTCCACTCCGCATGGGGTTCTTCGCCTTGTCGCCCTCTGATTTCTCCGGTCTCCAACTCCGTCTTCTATTCTCCTCTTGCATCGGTCTCTCCTCTCGGGTCTCCCGCGTCGTCTTCTTCTTCCTCTTTCTTCGCGTCCTCTTCCGGTCTCCATGGACGCTCTGTCGTCATTTCTGTAACAGGAATCCGGATATCCAGATTCCCGAGGGGCGTGTCTTCCGGTTCTGGCCCTGCGGTGCCCCCGGGGTCCCGGTCGGTCAGGAGGCCGCCTTCCTGGGTAGCCGGGTGTACCAGCGCCCGGCTACATTGACACAGTGCAATTTTTCATAGGAGACTATGCAGTCCTCAGAGAGTACTTGATGTACGATCCCAGTCTTCAGGTGTTAGGATGTCTACAGGTCAAAGTTAAATTTGACCCCAAAAGTGCACCACCAGAAACACAGGGCCAGCTGTGTGTAGAGGTCAAAGTTGGTTTCGGGTTTTCAATGGAGTCCTATGAGGAATGGGGACACTCGGAAAGAAACTTGATTGTAGTTAAGTACGTGCGGTTTCAGGGCACAAGTCTGGGGGGGTTAAGGTCAGCAGCAAAGACACACCCTCAGCTTTTCAACAGGGGAACCCCGGGGGTCCCATAGATGCTGCAGGCTGGGTCAAAGGGCTCGGTTCCGGAAAACCAAAGGTTGGACAAGTAGGAGAGGTGTCAGATGGATGCTGATGGACCAGTCGGTTAGATTACCCAAGACCAGGGGGCTGCAGGAGCAGGGGTACCTTTGAGCGTCAGAAATCTTCATCGGATCTGGTCGTGGTCAGAAGGTTCCTCCGGATGTAGGCTGCTGGTGTCGTCGTGTTGGCCAGGAGGGGTCAATCCAGGGTGGACTTGAGGTCAGAATCACCTGGGGACCTACTCTAGACCACTGGGCCACCTGGACTTGGGTTGTGGGCATCAGGTGCAGAGTGGACAGGGCTCGCGGATCCGGGACCGTTCTGGAGTCCTTTTGGAGGGTTTCTTCTGGGGAGGGCCACAGTCCTCAGAAGTTGTTGGTCCTCTGCTGGGCAGGCAGTCCTCTGGAGGGGGGCGGGGGTTGTGGAGGTTGCTAGTCCTTCAGGATGCATTGCCTTTTTGTAGCAGAAGTCTTGAAGCTGCAGACAGGACGGTAGGGCTGGGGCCAAGTCAGTCGTCGCCTGAAGTCTTCACTGCTGGGGTCGGCTCTTCTTTCTTGAGGTCACCAGGAATCTGAAGAGCAAGGTTCAGGGGTGTCCCTAAATACTAGATTTAGGGGCATTACAGGGGTCAGAGGGCAGTAGCCAATGGATACTGTCCCTGAGGGTGGCTACATCCTTCCTGTGCCCACTCCCTTTGGGTAGGGGGCACATTCCTATCCCTATTGGTCCCGCTCCTCCAAAAGAAGATGGAGGATTCTGCAAGGAGGGGGGCACTTCAGCTCTGAACACCTTAGGGGTGGTCCTAGCTGCAGAGAGGGATGCAATGTTGAATTTACCTTTTTCTCCGCTCAAGCACGCACAAGCAGCAATGGTAGCATGCATGCGTTTTGGTGAGCGGTCCCTTGGGGTAGCATAATACATGCTGCAGCCCTTTGGGACCCTTCCTGGCCACAGGGCCCTTGGTACCACTGGTACCTTTTAGAAGGGACTTAGCTGTGTGCCAATTGTGGAAATAATGGGACAGTTAAGGGAAAGAACACTAGTGCTGGGGCCTAGTTAGCAAGATCCCAGCACACACTCAGTCGAGTTAGCATCAATACCAGGCAAAATGTGTGTGTATTTGTGTGGCAGGCTGGGTTGGTATTGGGGGTGGAGGGGGAGAGGGAGAGGGTAACCTCTAGAATACTAATTGCATCTAAAACAAGATGGAGGACTGATGAATTTCAAAAGTGGTGTTGACATCAGCTGGTGCACCTTAGGGATGGTACTGGCATGAGGTGGGCACACCTCCTAATCCTACTACTTTTCCTGTGTGTCTCGTCACCAAAAAGTGGGGTCAGGACAGGAGGTTGGTCATTCCTGCCACCTGCAGAGTCGTGGGCTGCATTAGAAAGGAGGCTTGGCCTTTGAAGCTTCCAGTCTTGGAATGTCCACCCTCCCTGGAAGAGGTGATAACACCTCCGCCCAGAACAGGCTTTTGTTCCTGGCCTCTGACAGCCCTGGCTCTCACCTCAGGAGGTCAGAAATCCATTTAGGGTGGCTGCACTGGTTTAGACCAGTCAGTTAACACACTAGCAGTCAGGTAGGTTTTCAGGGGGCACCTCTAAGGTGCCCTCTGAGTGCATGTATTAATAATCCCATCACTGGATTCAGTAAGGGTTTATTAATATGATAAGTTCGACACCAAACATCCCTAGTTTCTGTGAAGCCATCGTGTAGCTGGGGAACTCATAATGACCAGTGTTCCAGCACATGTACTCATAATGGCTTCCCTGTTCACTTACTATGGCTAAGAATTGACAAAGACATAGTAGGGGCATATCTGCTCATGCAGGTATGTCCTCACATATGATCTAATGCACCCCGTCTTAGGGCTGTAGGCCTTCTGTTGGGGTGACTTACAGATATCACATACAGTGGTGGCGGACCTGGCACACAGGGATGTGTGACACGTCGTGTTTTTAATTTTGTCTGCACCAAGGCAGTACTGTACCCCAGGATCTAGGTACTGGGGTAATATTTACTAGGGTCTTATAGTGGGTGCTAAAGATGCTGTCAGTTGAGAGAAGCAAATGCACCATTTTAGGGATCTCGCATTGGGGACCTGGTTGTGAAGAACCCAGTGCACCTTCAGTTGAAATCACATCAGATATCAGGCAAAAAGTGGGGGTTAACCATACCAAAAAAGGAGCTTTCCTACATTTCCTGTCTGCCATAGCTTGGGAGAACATGGCCTGGGCCTCCTCTAGGATTGTAGGCAGCACTTGCGTGACCATATCCCACAAATCGTGGAAACAGCAGTTCAAAAGGCATGCAGTGTTTATGCATGCAGTGTTCACAGATCGCAATGCCAGGGCTGTGGTAGAAAACATCTTCTTCCAAGTGCCTCCAATCTCTTGGATTCCCTTTCTGGCACGCCGGAGGGGCCACCTGCTGAAAATATGGGGCACATGGCATCATAAAATTCTTTAAGTTGGGCAAGGGGTCACTCTGGCTCTTGGAAACTCAGGGATGCGAGGAGTCTGCCCAGGCTCAACTGTGGAGCGAGGCTTAGAATGCCAACGCTCCGGCTTAGTGGTCGGCCGATGGATGTGAAGAAGTCAAAGCATGCTTCAACTTCTTCTCATGCCAGGTCCTGCATGCCCTCAAGATTTCGAGTGGGGAGACTTGATCAGCACAGTGTTGCACGACGGGGCGTCTCAGCCTGAGGAACCGCTCCCTAAAAGTCTTGGAGTTCATGGCGCGGCAGTCGGAGCACGACTTCTGGTCGTAATCGCTCTCGAGGCACAACATGCAAAAAAGATGTGGGTTCGTCATCAACATCGGCCGGTGACATGCGCTGCATGGCTTGAAGCCGGCCTTCATAGCTTCATCCTGCTGCACCAGGAGGGAAAACCTCAAAGAAGTCTTGATAAATGTTGAAAAAAAGCTCAGTATGAAGGGGTAGCTCTTCCTGGAGCTGGCTGGAGTAAAAAGAAAAGAACGGAAGTCAATGCGCCTAGGCGGCACCTATTTATGTGTAGAGTGTAGGAAAGTGCTCCTTCTGGACATGTCACTACCACTTTTTGCTCGCTGGTACTCAGGGTTTTCAACTGAGGTACACCGAGACCCTGCCAAACAGGTCCCTAGTGTCCAGTACATACCTTAGGATGTCTTCCCTGTCCAATTGCAATATCCAGTAATCGAACAAGACATCACTGGGTCATATCTGCTCATGCAGATATGCCCTCACATCAAATATAGTGCAGCCTGTCTTAGGGCTCCAAGGTCTGCTGTAGGGCGTGGCTTTCAGATACTTAGATGCAGTGAGTGGGACATGGCACAAAAAGGGTGTGCCATGACATGTTTTCACCTGGCTCGTACCAGGACATGCAGTCTGCAATGGCAGCTTTAAACAACTTGTTTGGGGGGCCCCTGTGGGTGGCACAATGCATGCTGCAGCCCTTAGTAGGGATTTATAGGGGTACAGGAGTGTTTGCCAGTTGTACACATTTTACCTTGATTTTTACGGAAAAAGCACTGGCACTCATCGTTATGAGTTCCCCCACTACATTATTGCTTCAGTGTAACTATGGTGCTTGGTATTAAACACCTCAGCTTAATAAATCCAAGCTGATGGCAGCCTTTGATTTATTATGATATGCACCCAGAAGGCAAGTTAGAGGTGCCCCCTGAAACTGCTAGACCCTTAGTATGCTGGCTGATTAGTATCAACCAGTCTGCCACCACCTGGAGGTGAGAGTCCACACCATCAGAGACCAGAAACTAAGCCTGCTTCTGAGGAAGGTGTTATCATCTACTACAGAAGGATGGCTAGTGAATCTGCATACCAAGGCCACGGACTTCAAAGACCCTGCCGCCTTTGTTATGTGACCCCAGCTTCCTCCAGACCCAGGAGTTGCCACCCCCTGCCCTGAGGCCCACTTGGCACCAGCACAGGCAGGAAAATTAGTTAGGCAGTAGGCATGTCCCACACCTTTGAGCTAGCCATACTCCTATGGTGGCCTACGCGAAGAGGATACTTGAGGAAGGATTCTACCTCTTTACACCAGAAGAACAGATTTGTCTGACCAAGAATAAGAGGACAAAGTAGAGCTGAAGGAGCGAGAACTGTGGACGACTGGTGGGCCTTTGGTGTGAAACCCTGCCTGCCTACCTGCTTCTGCCCTGACAATCGCAGCATCCCGACTCGTCCTTCGACTGTGGGGACTCCAAAAGCGTCAGAGGTTCTCCAGCACTTCGCCAACCCATCAGCATCTCCCTTCGAGAGGAGAAGATACTCACCTGCCTCCCGCAGACACCAACCTCAATGTCCCGCCCACTGTTCTGCTGACCACCGGGTCCACTGACACAGCAACCGCACATCAGGAGGACACCGTGCTCCAAGAAGCCAGACCCATCTTCCTACCAAGTAAGAAGACATCAGTACCAACTGGAGCCGTCTCGCACCTATAACTGGGGTACTGGACCCCATGCAGAAACCAGAGCTTCTTTGAAGTCCAATCTGGATTCCAACACCACATCTGAAGACCAGCCGGCGAGAGACATCAGCATCGGAGAGGACATCGCAAGAGTAGTCCAGCTGCCCTGCCCTGTCCCTCTTCTTGCAGGTCCACTAATGAACAGTGGGAACCTTTATGCAAGAGCACTGATGACAAAGACCCGCCACAACCAAGCTCCACAGCCCGGGTCCACAATAACAGACTGTGTTCCCTTGCTCCCAGGAGCCCCACCGACTGAGCCCGCTGCTGGGAGATCCCAGACTTGTTCCTAAATATCCCACTTACTGTCTCTTTGTAGGTGCCCCTCCCCCACTGTTGCCAACCGTGAGGTGTGCAAGACACCTGGCACTACAAGCACCACTGCAACTGAACATCCCCGGGCAAGTAAAACTGTATCGCTCGTCTTGCTTGCGACATGGCACTTTTAGCACCCAACAATCCAGAACTGTTTGCAAGGACCCCTTTGCAGTAAAAGAACTTACAAGTCTTTACCACGTAAAAAACATTTGAGTAAAAGTCTTGCTTACTTGCTAAATCCAATAACTGCAACAGTATTTGTTGTTTGTGAAGTTTTCTGGGGTTGAAACATTATATAAACAAAGTAGCTATTTTTGTAAACATTGGTCTTGAGTTCCTTCTTGCGTGTGTCTCTCATTTATTGACTCTGTGTGGTCAACAAATGATTAGCACTACCCTTTGATAAAGTTAACTGCTCGCCCACACTACCACAAAAGAGAGCTTTTGGGATTATAACTTTTACCTGTGTAAACCAATAAGAGTCGCCTGTACTATCTGCACAGGTACACTACATTTGGTAAAATACATAGATGGCCAGCTTCCTACACCATGGACATCACTTCCTGCGCAAACGATACCGATGACGCACGCGGAGCCGATCGATGCCACCTACAGGCTCACAGAGGTACTGCTCATGAAAAATCTTCCGGATCCAGTCTCATGCTTGGGTTAATTTTAAGGTAAGGAATCTACAGTTAGAAGCCTCTATCAGATAATATATGTACGCTGCAAAAGGTCAGTGATTCTTTTAAAGTGCAAGAAATTACGCTACTTGAATTATAATTCACAGCATAACGCTGTGAAAGCCTCTTTGTTCCCCTATCTCTTGCGACCCACTGCATCTTAAGGAAGCGCCAGAAAGGGAGACACTACAGTTTGTTCTCAGTTGCCACTGGCAAGACTTCAACAAAGAGCATGCGTTGTAAAGTGATTATTGTATTCTTCTACAGTAGAGCACAACTTAAGGCAATCTACTATTGGTGATTTTACTGAGTGTGTATTGATCACAGAGGCCAACTCATAAAAAGAGAGAGAAGTGTGGTTGCATGCTACTTTGTGCACTGAAGTTGATCATGACAAAAGATAATTATTGCCTTAAGTGATGTGGGGCACCATTATGGAGCTGCACTGAAACAGGGCACTACAAATACATTATTTTGGGCACCATCAAGCAATTGTCGCTGATAGTGTAAATTGTCAGATCCAACCAAATGACTGAGGATATTCAGAGTGATAAATAATTTGCAGGAATAAAGACCCTTCAGGACTTTAAGGCACTTTAATCATCATTTGGGATTATGGTTTGGATGTTTTTGGGTTTCTATATATTTCTGGAATTAAATTAATGTATAAAACTACTGAACAAGTTTCTTACCTTCTGTAACATTCCTTCTGGACTAGACACCACCTGCAGATACATCACATGAGCCTATTCCCAGACATCAAACTGACTCCAGGAAGTGTTATCTAGTAGTATGTAGTCAATGGTGCCACTCAACATCATGTATGGCATCAACCACACCAAAAGCGACTTGGGAATGCTTAGCAAGGACCCTGGGAGCTAGTCATATCAGTTCTGCCTAATCTTTCTGCACACATCAGAGGTGAAAGACGAATTGGGCAGAGCCAGGCACATACATAGTACAAACATATTGTCAATTCATCCTTAAAAAGTGAGCTTGGAGGGCATAGGATAAGGAATGTGCAGGGGTCATTCTATCCATCTGAAAGGACACATTAGACTTACAAGAAAAGTCATTCCCCTTTTGTAGGAAGCTGGCTCTGTATATCATATCAAAATGAGATATAGTGTACAGAGTCCAGGGGTTCACCAGAGGCTTGACAGAGGTAAAATAGATAATACTAATGCTCTATTTGTGCTAGTGTGGTTGAGCAGTTAGGCTTATCAGATGGTAGTGTTAAGCATTTGTTGTACACACACAAGCAATAGAAGAAACACACACTCAATGACTTAACTCCAGACCAATACTATTTTACATAGAAAAATATATTTTGTTAATTGTTTTCTAGAACCACCAGATTCAGCTTGCAGCTAAGTACATAAAATGAAAGGTACTTTGCATAGGTATAATCAGGAATTTGAATAGAATCAACAATGTATACAGTTTTCTTTAAAATGGCAAAAAGCTTTTTTTAAAGTGGACACAGTGCAAGTTTCAACAGTTCATGGGGGAAGAAATGTTAGGTCCGTTTACAGATTAGTACAACACTTACAGTTTCAGTCTCTGGGTTTTAGGAAGACCACCGGTTGGGGTTCAAGTTAACCCCAAACACCCAGCAACACGGGGACAGCCGGGTGCAGAGGTCAAAGTTGAGCAAATTTAACATGGGTTCCTATGGAGACAGGGGGTACTCGGAATCCGGTCAGCCAGCAGGTAAGTACCCGAGACTCGGAGGGCAGATTAGATCCCAGGGGGGATTAGAAGAGCACTAGAGGGGCCACAAGGAGGCACCAAACACACATCCTCTGCGGAACAGGTGCGGCCGGGTGCAGTGTGCGAACAGGACTTCAAGTTTCCAATGCTGGTCTATGAGGAGACCCCAAGGGTCACTCAAAGGCTGCAGGCGATGTCCAGGGGGATGTCTCGGGCACACCACCAGGCGGACAGGGAGGAGAGTCGCCTGCTGAACACTGAGGCACTGGGTGCCGGTTTCTCTTTGTTTGTTGCAGTACCACATGGCGGTGGTGCTGTCTGTGAACACTTGCACTGCTCTCCCCTTGCGAGAGGGAAGGAATGCTTTTAATGCTAGTCGAAACGCTTGGAGCTCCAGATGATTGATATGGCGCCCCGTTTCCGCCGGAGACCAGAGGCCTCTGATCTCCACCTCTCCCATGTGGCCGCACCATCCCAGGAGTGACGCATCTGTCACGATTGTAAGATCTGGTTGGGGAAAGGAGAGGGATCTGCCTTTGACCCAATCCTGATTCGTTAACCACTACTGCAGGTCTCTCGCAGTTCCTTCCAAGATCTGGACCTTGTCGGAGAAATTCCCCTGATGCTGCGCCCACTGGAACTTCAGTTCCCACTGCAGAGCCTGCGTATGCCATCTGGCCTTTTGAACTAGCAGGACGCAGGAGGCTATGAGGCCCAGCAGCCTCAGACTCATTCTCACCGAAATCCAGGATAGACAAACATTGGTATCATAGCCCGAATATCCTGGACTCGATTTCGGAGGATATGCCCGAAACCGCACTGTATCCAGAACAGCTCCAATGAAAGGGAGCATCTGAGAAGGAGTCAGGTGTGACTTCGGCACGTTGATAGTGAACCCCAGCGAATGCAAAAGGCGACTTCGCTTTCAACAGCCAATCGTCGCGGTTGGGGAAGACTGGGACCCCTAACCTGCGCAGATGAGCTGCCACCACTACCATCACTTTCGTGAACACCCGAGGGGCACTGGCAAGGCCAAAAGGGAGCACGGTAAACTGAAAGTGCTCGTGACCTACCACAAATCGTAGGTAACGTCTGTGGGCCGCCAAGACGGGAATGTGGAAATATGCCTCTTGCAAGTCCAACGCTACCATCCAGTCTCCGGGATCCAGGGCAGATAGGACCTGGGCCAATATCAACATTTTGAACTTCTCCTTTTTTGAGGAAAAGAAAGAGGGACCAAAGAGCTAATATGGGAAGAAGACCCTTGTCCTTTTTCGGCACCAGAAAGTAGCGGGAATAGCAACCACGCCATACTTCTGGCAATGGAACCCTCTCTATAGCTCCTTTGGCCAAAAGGGTTTGGACTTCCTCGGGGAGAAGCGCCATATGATCATCCGATATTCGATTGTATGAAGGTGGCATGGCTGGAGAAGGTGTCTTGAAGGGGACGGAGTAGCCCCTTCGGACAATCTGGAGAACCCACTTGTCTGAGGTAATGAACTGCCATTGGGGGGAATCCTGCTGCCAACTGGTTCCTGCTGTACCTGAGGACTAGGAAAGTTTGGAGGCTGAAGCGTGGGCTTGGGTGGACTGGGCGATCTGCTGGCTCCATGATACCGGGGGCATGGGATCTCGCGTCCGTGGCCCCGCAGGGGCTGTACAGCATGCTCAGGTCGATGGTAGGCATGAACCAAGGGACCAGGCTGTGGCTTGGGAATCCTTGAAGCGCTCGAGCGCTGAGTCCGCCTTGTCTCCAAATAGATGTGTGCCATCAAAGGGCATGTCCATCAAGAATTGCTGGACATCCCCTGAGAAGCCAGATGTTCTCAGCCAGGCGTGACGTCTTGTCTCAGTGCCACCGTCGATGCAACCGATCTGCCCAGAGAGTCGGTCGTATCCAGTCCACAACGAATCATGAACTTCGCTGCGTCCCTCCCATCTGTTACTTCTTGGGAAAGTATAGTCCGGGCCTCCTCCGGAACTCTAGGCAGCACTTGCGTGACCATATCCCAGAGAGTATGGGAATAGCGGCCCAAAAGGCATGCGGTGTACACGGACCACAGCGCTAGACTGTTGGAAGAAAACAACTTCTTCCCCAAGTTGTCCAGTCTTTTTGATTCCCTATCCGGGGGTGCGGCAGAGAATGCGCCAGAGGAAGCCTGGATGACAAGGCTCTCAGGCGTGGGGGTGTTGGGTGAGGAATTCTGGTTCTGTCGGCGCAGGCCGCTGGAGGCGGGCAAACGTCCTATTCACAGGAGCCCCTGTGCTGGGTCTGGACCAGGGAACCAAAAGGACATCCGTCAGTGCCTCATTAAATGGAAGAAGGGGTTCTGAAGAGGAAGAGCCCGGCGAAGCACATCGGTTAGGATATTAGGCCTAACCTCCACAGAAGGTAGCTCGATGTCCAAGACCTCAGCAGCCCTTCTCACCACCATGGAGAAAGAGGCACCCTCCTCCGTAGCCATGGTAGAAGAGAGCATACCAGTGTCAGGAGAGATTTCTAGACCACTGGCATTACCCAAATTCACCACCCAGTCCATTTGGCGGTCAGGATGGTATTCTAAAGGGTGCAGCCTCCCCTGCAAACTCTCCCTGTATCCATACCCATAAGCATAAGGGTGTGGATCAACCCTGGGCCCAGGAGAGCCCATAGAGAATGGAATTGTCGTTGATAGACTTCGTTCCGGCTCCGGGTCATCGGGTATTAGAATGCGATTGACGTTGATTGTGGGCCCAACTGACGTCGAAATCGTTGACGTCTGACCTGGCGCCAGGGATGGTCTCTGTGGCACGACCAGTAATGGGACAGATCCACAACTGGATCCAGAGGAGCCCTCTGAAACAGACAACTTCAAACCTGAGCGGGCCCCCACCAACTCACCTGTGCCGGAGGGCGCCAAAGGTAGGTCAGTCTGCCAAAAAATGAGGCGCATTGCCTCATAAAATTCTCTGAGCTGGGCAGGGGTGTCTCCGGTTCCCGGGAAGTCGGGAAGCGTGGGCCGACCCAGATGAAGGCTCCCAGGACGGAGGCCTAGAGCATTGATGTTCTTTCTGCACTTCGCCTGAGCGACGAGGTAAGTCGAAGAATGTTTGTTCTTCTTCAACTTCTTTTTCTTATGACCCGAATGCCCCGATGACTTTGAGGGCAAAGAGTGGTGGTGACTCCGTGGCCGGTCTTGAGACCTTCCTCTGGAACGAGACCGTGAGCGCTGCGGTGTCGAGTGTCAGGACGCCATGAGCTTTAGGGACCGCTCCCTCAAAGTTTTCAGGTTCATGGCCCGACAGTCGGAGCATGACTTTGGGTTGTGATCGTGCTCAAGGCACCAAAGACACATGAGGTGTGGATCCGTCACCGACATCATTCAGTGACAGGAGTCGCAGGGCTTGAAACCGGTCTTGTGGGACATGCCTCGACGCATCCACAAACTCGTCAAAAAGAATTCGACAAAAGTGTCATCGTAGTCCAAAAATGACTGAGGTAGCGCTCTCCGGATCTGCACATAGGCTGACTCGGAAAGAAAAGAACTGACATCAGCGTGCCAGGGTGGCGCCTATATACGACCACAACGTCATCACGGCGAACACAACACCACCTGATGACACGCTGAGGTATTGCTCGAAGAAAAATCTCTGGATCCAGACTGATGCCTGGGGAAATTCAAAGGTAAGGAATCTGCAACTGGAAGTCTCTATCAGATATGAAAGGTACTTTGCATGAGTATAATCAGGACTTTGAATGGAATCAACAATGTACACAGTTTTCTTTAAAATGGCAAAAAGCTATTTTAACAGTGGTCACAGTGCAATTTTCAACAGTTCCTGGGGGAAGAAATGTTAGGTCGGTTTACAGGTAAGTACAACACTTACATTTTCAGTCTCTGAGTTTTAGGAAGTTCAAGTTAACCCCAACCACCAACAACACGGGCCGGCCAGGTGCAGAGGTCAAAGTTGAGAAAATTTAACATGGGCTCCTATAGAGACAGGCGGTACTCGGAATCCGGACAGCCAGCAGGTAAGTACCCGCGACTCAGAGGACAGACCAGGGGATTAGAAGAGCACTAGAGGGGCCACAAGTAGGCACCAAACACACACCCTCAGCGGAACAGGGGCGGCTGGGTGCAGTGTGCAAACAGGACATCGGATTTCTAATGATGGTCTATGAGAAGAGCCCGGGGGTCATTCAGAGGCTGCATGTGAGGTCCAGGGGGTGTCTCGGGCACACCACCAGTCGGACAGGGGGAGGGTCACCTGATGAACATTGAGGCACTGGGGGTCGGTTTCTTCAAGGCCTCGGGTGCACTGTGTTCTTAAGCATCTGATATCTTCATCCGTAGCTTTGCGGTCAGGGGGGTGCTCGGGATTCCCTCTTCAGGTGTCATCGTGGAGCAGAGAGGAGGTCAATCCAGGGTGGGCAATTGCTTGCAATCGCCTGGGGACCCTCTCTTGCTGGAGGACCACATGGACACGGGCCGTGGGCGTCGGGTGCACAGGGTTCAAGACTCACGCATCCAGAGTGAGTTAAGGGTCCTTAGTTGTAGGTTTCTTCAGACAGACCCGTGTCCTCAGGAGTTCTTGGTCCTTTTGGGTGCAGGGCAGTCCTCTGGAGTTGGCAGAGGCCGCTGGGCCTGTGTCACTTGTCTTTTTGCAGGTTCTTTAAAGCAGGAGACAGGCCAGTAGGACTGGGGCCAAACCAGTTGTCATCTTCCTTCTTAGGGGTGGCCCTAGCTAAAGTGGTCACTCCTCCTTAATTTTCTTAAATTTCCCGCCAAACTGTCCACCAAAAGTGAGGGCTTGTCCGAGGGGCAGGCTTCTCCACTCACTGGAGTGCCCTGGGCACTGTAACACGAGGCCTGAGCCTTTGAGGCTCACTGCCAGATGTTACAGTTCCTGCAGGGGGAGGTGTGAATCACTTCCACCCAAAGCAGGCTTTGTTTCTGGCCTCAGAAGGCACAAAGGCCCTCACCCCATGTGGTCAGAAACTCGTCTGCAAGTGGCAGGCTTGCACAGACAATCAGTCCTATGCTACAGGATTGGGTAAAATACAGGGGGCTTCTCTAAGATGCCTTCTGTGTGCATTTTGTAATAAATCCCACATTGGCATCAGTGGGGGTTTATTGTGCTGAGAAGTTTGATATCAAACTTCCCAGTGTTCAGTGTAGCCATAATGGAACTGTGGAGTTCGTTTTGACAAACTCCCAGACCATATACTTAATATGGCCACACTGCACTTACAATGTCTTAAGACTAGACTTAGACACTGTAGGGGCATATTGCTCATGCAGCTATGGCCTCACCTGTGGTATAGTGCACCCTGCCTTAGAGCTGTAAGGCCTGCTAGAGGGGTCACTTGCCTATGCCACAGGCAGTATTTTGTGGGCATGGCCCCCTGAGGGGGATTGCCATGTCAACTTTGCCTTTTTCTTCCCACCAACAAACACAACCTGCAATGGCAGTGTGCATGTGCTAGTTGAGGGGTCCCTTAGGGTGGCATACCACATGCTGCAGCCCTTAGGGACCCTCTCTGGTCACAGGGCCCATTGATACCACTGGTACCTTTTACAAGGGACTTATCTGTGTGCCAGAAGTGTGCCAATTATGGAAACAATGGTACATTTTAGGGAAAGAACACTGGTGTTGGGGCCTGGTTAGCAGGATCCCCGCACACTCTCAGTCAAGTCAGCATCAATATCAGGCAAAAAGTGTGTGTGTGTGCGGGGGCGGGGGAGTAGTGTAAATGCAACAAGGGCCAGTTTCCTACACTTTTCCATTGTCCAGTTTCGTACCAGAGCAGGGACTTGAGGTCCCTGAACCGGTCCAGATTCGTTTATGCAAGGAGGGCACGAAATGTGCCCTTCAAAGCAGTAGCTTGGGGAGACTAACCCCTAAGTCAATTAACACCTATTTCCAAAGGGAGAGGGTGTTACCCCACTCTCCCAAAGGAAATCCTTGTTCTGCCTTCCTGGGCTTGAGCCGATCAAGCAGCAGGAGGTCAGAAACCTGCCTCATGGGTGGCAGCAGCATGGGCTGCCCGGAAAACCCCAGAAAGCTGGTAGGAGTAATGCTGGGGGTCCTCTAAGGAGCCCCCAGAGTGCATAGAATCATACAACCAATACTGGCAACAGTTTTGGGATATGATTCCGACAGGTTTAATACCAAACATGCCTAGGTTTGGAGTTACCATTATGTAGCTGGACATAAGTGACCTATGTCCAGTACACGCGTAAAATGTTGTCCCTGTACTCACGAAGTCCAGGAAAATGGAGCTGGAGTTCGTGGAGGCACAGATGCTCATGCAGGGATGCCTTCACACAGAGGTACCTGTACCCTGCCCTATGGGCTAGGAGGGCCTACCATAGGGGTGACTTACAGTGACCTGGTGCAGTGACCTGTAGTTAAAGGGGTGCATGCTCCCTTTCATGCAGGGTGCAATGGCAAGCCTGCAGATACACTTTGCATGGGCTTCCCATGGGTGGCATAATACATGCTGTAGCCCATGGGGGACCCCTGGTGCCTCAATGCCCAGGGTACCTGGGTACCATAAAAGAGGGACTTATACGGGGGCACCAGAATGCCAAATGTGGAGTGTGTGTGGTCCAAGCAACCAAATTTAAAGAGAGAGAGCATAGCCACTGGGGTCCTGGTTACCCTGATCCCAGCGAACACAGCCAAAACATACAGACAACAGGTAAAAAGTGTGGGTAAAAATGCCAGAAAGAGGGTACTTTCCTACAGTCACTCATCTGGCTACGTTTTGCCGCCAAAAGCACTGTTTCCGTAAAACTGAACTTCAAAGGACATAAGAGAACTGGTTGAAAGGACAATATCAACACAAAATCCAAGAATACTTCCGATTTCAACTCTGGCAGCACAAAGGATGGTGTGTGGAACGTGTTGGATAGTCCTGTAAAAAAACACTCACTACAATCAGTAATTTAAATCAGGCAAAAAAAAGTACAATCCAAAACCATCACCACACTGAGACCCTTTTCAGACAGGGACACTACTAACTGGGGGACTTATGTTATAGATGTCGCTTGCGGCTATCTTGGTGAGATCCCACATTTGGAAAGACTCCACCTGTATCAGGCAAAGGAAAGAGACCTCGCGAGAGGATTATACATTTAGTGGCTGCAGCCTTAAAAGACTTGTGCTCATTGCTGTTGGAGATAAGTTGTGAAGATCTCTCATCATGGATAAGGCTTGGAGGGCCACACTCCACAAAGAAACAAGATCTCACCCACATGACTTCGTGGAATGAGAACTCACAAGATCTCGGCTGCTGAAAATCTCAGCGGCCATTGTGAAGAGCACAAGTTTAAAATGGGCTACTCTTTGTTTTTAATTGTTACATTTTGCGTTCTAGATATCGCCCTCTGAGGTGACACATGGTAATTATTTAGATGTGAGGGTGAGTGACTAATATAGAATGCAATAAAGAACAAGTTATTTACCTTCAATAACGCCTTACCTGGTAGATATTAAATCTGGATGCAGATTCCTTACCTTTGAATTCTCTCCAGGTGTCAGACTACATCCGGAAAATGTTTTGAGAGCAGTACCCTGCACTCCAATTGTGGTGTTGTTTGGCTCCGTATGTGTTGTCGGCGGCGTCCGCACCAGAACTGTCACTGGCACATATATAGGTGCAATTCAGGCGTGCTGGTGCCAGTTTCTTTTCATGACTTTCCACGCCAGAAGTGCGGAGCCATGAAGAACAATGACCACCGGAGTGGATAACTAGGGACCCTGAAAGGAATATAGTCCCATCCCTAGAAATCCATCCAGAGAGTGGGGAGGATGGGTGGTGAAGCAAGGAATTTGCAGCTAGGTAGTCTCTACCAGATAAGGCGTTACCGAAGGTAAGTAACTTGCTCATCTCGTTGATACTTCCAGCTGCAAATTCCTTACCTTAAAATAGATATTCAAAACAATACCATCCCCAAGGGTGGGTCTGTGGACTAATTACAGACGTTTAAGTCTTAAAGGGCAAAATGCCAGTCACAATGGATCTGACTGTCCCAGCAGTAATGTTTAGTAAACGTGTGCAGGGAGACCCACGTTGCTGCTTGGCAGATGTCCAGGACTGAAACTCTGCGTGCACGCAGTGGTCACAGCTTTAGGGGAGCGCGTTGCTAAGCAGATTTTAATGCAGAGTACAACCCATTTGGAGATGGTCCTTTTCATCACAGTATGACCCTTTTTAACTCTGGCATACCCCACGAAGGGTTGTCCACTCGGAATTCCCATGTGTGATAAAGGTAGAATGACAACATTCATTTAGGGTCCAGACGATGGAGACGCTCCGCATCCTTAGAAAGGTGAGAATAGAAGATAGGCAAGGTGATGGATTTACCTACATGAAAGGGAATGACCACCTTTGGAAGAAAGGAAGCCCACCTGCAAAGCACCACTTTGCCAGGATGGATGGATAAATAGAGTGGTTAAGATGATAAGACCTGCAACTCACTAACTCATTGGACGGATGTTAAAGCCACAATGAAAGCTGTTTCGATGGTGAATAGTCGCAAGGGACAATTGTGAAGCGGCTCAAAGGTAGCGTACATTAGGAACGTAAGCACTAGATTAATTTCCTCAGAGGCATGATAAAAGAAGGAGAAAAAGGTGAACTAAACTTTTCAAGAATCTATGTGCAATAGTGTAGGAAGCTGGCTCTCTATGCAGTAACCCAATGTAGGGGGGCATTATGCACTTTGTTGGCAGACAAATCTGGTTGTTGGAGTCGGGGAGCTGTCTTAATACTGAATGTAGGGGCATTTTAGGGGAGTGTAGGGTAGTTTCCAATGGGCTACTCACCCTTGCTATGACCACTTCCTGTGGGGAGTGGGCATATCCCTATCCCAGAAGACCTACTTCTGACCAAAACCAAGACGGTGGAAACCTTCTTTGAGTGTCCAACCCAGGTAGCCACCTAACAGGCTGGGGTGGTACATGCCTACAGACCAGCTAATTTCCCCACTGTCACTGTGCCAAATGTGCCTCAGGACAGGGGGTGGCTATACCCATGACTGGGGAAGCCGGGGCTGTGCATACCAAAGGCGGCAGGTACTTTTAAAATACCGGTCTTGATATGCAGATCTGCTGGCCATCATGCTGGAGTGGGTGGTGGTAACCCTCTCCGGAGCAGCCATTGTTTCTGCCCTCTGAGAGCACGGCCTCTCACACCCAGGGGTTCAGAAATGTGTCTGGTGGTGACAAACAGGACCAAGCTAGTTAGACAGCACACCAAGAGACTAGTAGAGTTCATGGGACACCTCTAATGTGCTCTCTGGGTACGTCATCATAAATCAAATGGCCAGTACATGTCCTCAACATTGCTGCCTGAACACTTGCACTAGCACTGGAACTAGACATCACAGGGTTACATGCAGATGTTCCCTCACAGGTAATATAATTCACCCTGCCTTAGGACTCTAAGGCCTGCTGTAGAGGTGACTTTCATATATTACATGGAGTGGTGGCAGGCCTCTGATCTTCAGGTCTTCCAGAAGATCCCCCACCATCCTAGGTTGGAAGTATCCATCACTACCATGGCCATGGCCAGAGGGGACTGAAGAACAAGTTACTTACCTTTGGTAACGCTTTATCTGGTAGAGACTCATCTAGCAGCAAATTCCTTACCTTTAAATTTCCCAGAGGGCAGTCTTGATCCAGAAGGTTTTCGTGAGCAGTACCCCTGCATCTTGTCAGGTGGTGTTGATAGGCTCCTTGTGTGTTGTTCGTGCTGGGATGATGTTGCTGTAGCTATATAGGTGCCCAGACGTCAGTTCTTTTCTTTCAGCACCAGCCAGTGCTGATCCTTAAATCTAAAGCAAGGCATATCACTTCAAGGAGTGAGCGGTACAGACAGCATGTGAATCAAGGTTGTCCAAACCCAATTTGATAAAGAGGCGTGATGCATTTCGGACATCTGTCACTACTTCCTGGAAGTGGAATCGCATTTCTTCCTGCGATGTGGGTCGTCATAAGGCGTGGCTATATTGTTGTAGGAAAATGGCTCCTTGTTGCAGTTACCCCCCCACTTTTTGCCTGATATTGATGCTGACTTGACTAACAGTGTCCTGGAACCCTGCTAACCAGGCCCCAACACCAGTGTTCTTTCACTAAAAATGTACCTTTGTTTCCACAATTGTCACACCCCTGGCACACAGATAAGTCCCTCGTAAAAGGTACCAGTGGCACCAAGGGCCCTGTGACCAGGGAAGGTTCCTAAGGCCTGCAGCATTTGTTGTACAACCCTAAGGGACCCCTCACCTAACACATGCACACTGTCATTGCAGATTGTCTGTGTTGGTAGGGAGAAAAAGGCAAAGTCAACATGTCATCCCCCTCAGGATGCCATATACACAAAATACTGCCTGTGGCATAGGTAAGTCACCCCTCTAGCAGGTCTTAAAGCCCTAAGGCAGGGTGCACTATTCCACAGGTGAGGGCATAGCTGCATGAGCAATATGCCCCTACAGTGTCTAAATCCATTCTTAAACATTATAAGTAGAGTGTGGCCATATTAAGTATATGGTCTGGGAGTTTGTCAAAACGAACTCCACAGTTACATAATGGCTACACTGAACACTGGGAAGTTTGGAATCAAACTTCTCACAAAAATAAACCCACAGTGATGTCCGTGTTGGATTTATTAAAAAATGCACAAAGAGGGCATCTTAGAGATTCCCCCTGTATTTTACCCAATCCTTCAGTGCAGGACTGACTGATCTCTGCCAGCCTGCCATTGAGAGATGAGTTTCTGACCCCAAGGAGTGAGAGCCTTTGTGCTCTCTGAGGCCAGAAAGAAAACCTGCACTGGGTGGAGGTGCTTCACGCCGCCCCCCTGAAGGAAATGAAATACCTAGCAGTGAGCCTCAAAGGCTCAGGCTTCGTGTTACAATGCCCCAGGGTACTCCAGCTAGTGGAGATGCCTGCCCCCCCGGACACAGCCCCCACTATTGGCGGCAAGTCCGGGGAGATAATGAGAAAAACAAGGAGGAGTCACCCCCTCAGCCAGGTCCACCCCTAAGGTGACCAGAGCTGAAGTGACCTCCTTCTTGGAAAATCCTCCATCTTATTTTGGAGGATTTAGCCCATCACGGATAGGGATGTGCTCCCCTCCCCAAAGGGAGAAAGCACAAGGAGGGTGTAGCCACCCTCAAGGACAGTAGCCAATGGCTACTGCCCTGCGGACCCTAACACACACTAAATTCAGTATTTAGGGGCGACCCTGAACCCAGGATTTCAGATTCCTGATGATCTAACAAGAAGGACTGCTGACTTGAAAACCCCACAGAGAAGAAGGAAGACGACAACTGCTTTGGCCTCAGCCCTACTGGCCTGTCTCCTGATTCAAAGAACCTGCAACAGTGATGCATCCTGCAGGCCCAGCAACCTCTGCTGACTCCGAGGACTGCCCTGCAACTCCAAAGGACCCAGAAACTCCTGTGGACAGCGGCTCTGTCCAAAGCAAAAAGAAGAAACCATCTTTAAAGGGACTCTCACCTCACTCCGGAAGCGTGAGTCCCCACCACTCTGCACCCGATGCCCCTGGCCAGTGTCCAGAGAAACCAATGCCACGGAGAGGACCCCCAGGCGACTCCAATGACGTGTCCACCGTGACGTCCTCCCTGCACCCCCACAATGACGCCTGCAGAGGGAATCCAGAGGACCCCCCTGACCGCGACTGCCCGGTAACAAAGAAACCCGAAGCCTGAAGAAGCACTGCACCCGCAGCCCCCAAGTTCGTGAGGAACACACTACTGGTGCAACAGTGACCAGCAGGTGGCCCTCACCTTTGCTCAGTCGGTGGCCGGCCCGAGAAGCCCCCCTGTGCCCTCCCTGCATCGTTAGAGTGACCCCCGGGTCCTCCATTGATTTCAATACAAAACCTGACGCCTTGTTTGCACACTGCACCCGGCCACCCCTGTGCCGCTGAGGGTGTATTTTGTGTGCCTGTTTGGGACCCCCCCCCCCCCCAGTGCTCTACAAAACGCCCCTGGTTTGCTCCCCGAGGACGCAGGTACTTACCTGCTAGCAGACTGGAACCAGAGCACCCTTAGTGTCCATAGGTGCCTGTGTTATTTGGGCCCCTGTTTGACCTATGCACCTGACCGGCCCTGTGTTGCTGGTGCTGGGTGTCTAGGATTGACTTGAACCCCCAATGGTGGGCTGCCTATGCCCTGGAGACTGATCTTGTAAGTGCTTTACTTACCTCACAAACTAACCTGTACTTACTTCCCCCAGGAAATTTTGCAGTGTCCATTTTATGCCAAACTGTGTACATTACCGTTTTTATTCAAAGTCCTATCTTTACCTATGCCAATTACCTTACATTTGATGTACTTAGCTGCAATCTGAATCTTGTGGTTCTAAAAGAAACTAAGAAAATAATATTTTTCTATATAAAAACCTATTGGCCTGGAGCTAAGTCATTGAGTGTGTGTTCTCATTTACTGCCTGAGTGTACAACAAATGCTTAACACTACCCTCTGATAAGCCTAACTGCTCGACCACACTATCAGAAATTGAGCATTAGTATTATATATTTTTGCATCTGTCAAGCCTCTTGGGGAACCCCTGGACTATGTGCACTCTATATGGGTCATTACGACCCCGGCGAAAATATGGCGATAAGTACTGCTGGTGGTACTTACTGCCATATTATGACACTGGCGGGTTGGCTGAAACCAACCCGCCAATGTACCACACTCTGACCGCCACTGCGGTAACAGCCGCCGGGCTGGAGATATCCATCTCCAGCCCGGTGGCCATCACTGTTACGCCTGCGGGATTATGACCCCCCCTCCCCACCGCCATGGTTTTCGTGGCTTTAACGCATGGCGGTAGGCCCTGTCAGTGACAGGGAATTCCTTCCCTGACTGACAGAGGTCCCCCCCCTCCAGGTAGCCCCTAACCTCCCACCTCTCCAAAGTCTCTCCCTACATGCACGCCCCTTCATACACACACACACCCATTCCTACATGCATCCACACAGGCATACATCCATTCACACACATATCCGCACACACTTTCATACATAGACGCAGACATGTATTCACATAACACAACATACACGCACTCACACCTACATACATGCACACACACATTTAACACGCAACACACACCTGCATACATGCACGCACATTCACTCACACCTTCCCCCCCACACACACAACACCCCTCCCCCCTTCCATGTGGGAGACCCGACTTACCTGTGTTCAGGGGGCCCTCTGGCAGGAGACGGGATGGGGTGCTGCTTCCACCAGGAGCGCCCGCCAGCAGAACACCGCCAGGCCGGTTTATGGGTCATAATACTGCTGGCGGCTGTCTCCAGGCGTGGCGCTGCTGGTGGCAGCAGCGCCACCTTACCGCCATCCGCCGGCATGTCCGGAGCCGAATTTATGCCATTCTTCTGGCGGAAATCCGGCTGTGGTCATAATACGGTGGACAGCTGGTAGCCGCGGCGATGGTCTTTTGATGGCCGTCACCGAAGCGGTAGACGGTTTTTACCACCAGTATCAAAATGAGGGCCTATATCTCATTTTGACATAGTATATACACAGCCAGCTTCCTACAATTGTGCTAAGAGAAATGTGGCACTGAGAGACTTCAGGCATGATACCTGCTGAGAAAGTCTTCTTTCCCCATGCCGCCCGTCGTTTGGACTCTTTTTCTGCAGTAATGGAAAGAAAGGTGCTGGCCAACTGTCTTGAGAAGGGAGAGGCTTCGACAACCAGACTTTCTGGTGATGGATGTGTCAAGAGGGAGTGTGGATCCCCTGGTGCAGGGCAGATGTGTCTTGCTATTAACCTGCTGGCCGCTAAGGTGGATTTTTTTCCCAGGCTGCCAGGTCTGAGTCCAGCAAGGTCTCATTAAAAGGTAGAAGGTGTTCTGCAGTTGGTGTGAAATGAAGGAGTACCTTAGTAAGGACATTTGTTTTCACTTCTGTTGGGAGCTGTAGTTTCAGGACTTCAGCAGCTTTCTTCACCAAAGATGGAAGTACATCACCTCTGGCATATGAGGTCCTATGGGAAACTCCATTTTTATCTCTGGAGAGGTAGCCAGACCACTGGCCGATAACAGATGTGTCAGCTCAAAGGCTTAGTCTCTCCCACCATCGTCGCTATATACATGTAGGGTCAAAGGATCAGAGTGAAAGCTAAACAAGTTATGAATCATATACCTGTATTCTTCATCCTACAAGAGTCTCTGTGCCTCTTTTCATGACCTGTTCTGTGTCACAGTCTTGGAAAGGGAGGGAGACTGTGTCGTGGATCTGTAACCAGCGCTGGACATGGAGGTGGTGGCAGCATTGGTGACCTCTGTGCAACAGCCATCCACAATGTTAACGGCTGTGGCACAATAAAGTGGTGTGCTGCAGAAAAAGGCAGAGGCATTGGTCCTGAAGGGAAGAGTCTGAAGGGAGCCAGTGTTGGATCCAACGGTATAAGCATATCAGCCAATATGGCAGCATGAACCCTGAGGAAACACCATCCGGTACTGTGGCATGGGCAAAGATGCTATATATCACGTTGAGGAACTCGGACAGGCCAGAGGTTTGGGTAGGGCACTCTAGGAAAGGAGGAGTCACATCAGATCGTCCAAGATCGATGGGTCTGGCGCTGGTGGATTTGGAAATACAAGTAGGAGACAGAGGAGAGATATGTGGCTCTGGACCCTGGTCCTGTGGAGTCACTGGTGCTGGGCTGCCTGGAGGATCTGTCGGCTTCATAACTACCAACTCCAGTTCCGAGGGTGTCTATGCGATTTACCTTTTGCGTGCTTCTTATGCATCTTGTATTATCTTTATTTCCAAGAGTATGAGGATGGTGACCTGATACGTGGCCTTGATCGACAAAGGCAGCTCCTTTCGTCATGGGCCTGGGCAGCGAACAGTCTGGCCTTACATTCTTTAATGGCCTTTCTGGGCATGTTGAGGCAGAAGTGGCAGAAGAAGTTGTGGTCTGATCCAAGACACCAAAGGCATATTAAATGGGGGCTGATATTGACTTTAGTCCCTCACAATCTCTACAGGGCTTGAAGCCCCAACACTTTGGAGGAGACACCTGTACAGCGCTTTTAGATTTTTTTTCCGAGAAAACCTCACAACAGAGAGTGAGCTCTTAAACAGAGTCAAAGGCACAACAAAAAGGAACTGATGTTGGGGCACCAGGATGGGCGCTATATGGCTTTGACAATGTCGTATGATGCCCCTTCTGACGTCAATACATAGCCAGCGCCCCCTGCTGGTGACAGTAGCTTTTAAGTTTCCAGATCCAGTCTGATCCTGGGAATATTCTACAGGTGAGGAATCTGCAGGTACAAGTATCCATCAGAATAAGGGCTACTGAAGGTAAAGTAGCCTATTTCACTTATGGATGTTTCTAACTCTAGATTCCTCCAAGTTGATGGGTGTGAGGAGTGGACGTGCAGGACATAGGAGGCAAAATTACCTTCTTTGTGGACTTGACAATTAAAGTAGTAATGCCTGGTAAAAATATAGACATATGCCCATGTGGCTGTCTAGCCACTGAAACACCCAGGACTATGGCTGTAATGGCAGCTTTCTCATTGGTGGAATGACACCTATGATCTTCAAAAAGATCTTTTATGGCCAAGGTATAAGCCAATTTGATGTAGAAGACAACTAATCACAATAAGGTAAGTTTGTGGTCCGCCTTACCTTGAGTCACACAAGTGAATCCAACAAAATGTTGATCAACATGGTACACTTTAGACCTAACGTACAAGTTACTTACCGTTGGTAACTAAATATCTGGTAGAGACATATTCTAGTTGCAGATTTCTTACTTTTGAATTTCCCCAGGCGTCACACTGGATCCGGAGATTTGTTGAAGCTGTTGAAGGCGAACTCGCCCCAGACAGTCAGCTCCCACCTCCAGACTACGGCGAACCTTTTGCATTCGCTGGGGTTCACTATCAACGTGCCGAAGTCACACCTGACTCCTTCTCAGATGCTCACTTTCATCAGAGCTGTTCTGGATACAGTGCAGTTTCTGGCATATCCTCCCGAAAAGCGAGTCCAGGATATTCGGGCTATGATACCAATGTTTAAGCCTCTGTCTGGGATTTCGGTGAGAATGACTCTGAGGCTGCTGGGCCTCATGGCCTCCTGCTGGTTCAAAATGCCAGATGGCATATGCGGGCTGTGCAGTGGGACCTGAAGTTCCAGTGGGCGCAGCATCAGGGTAATATCTCCGACAAGGTCCAGATCTCGGAAGGGACTGCGAAAGACCTGCAGTGGTGGTTAACGAATCAGGACTGGGTCAAGGGAAGATCCCTATCCTTTCCCCAACCAGATCTTACAGTTGTGACAGATGCATCACTACTGGGGAGGGGGTGGCCACATGGGAGAGGCAGAGATCAGAAGCATCTGGTCTCCGGCGGAAACGGGCTCCATATCAATCACCTGGAGCTCCGAGCGATTCGACTAGCATTGAAAGCACTTCTTCCCTCCCTCAAGGGGAAAGCAGTGCAGGTGTTCACACACAACACCACCATCTTGTGGTATTGCAACAAACAAGGCGGAGTGGGGTCGTGGACCCTTTGTCAAGAGCCCCTTCGCCTCTGGACTTGGCCGGAACATCAGGGCATTTCCCTGGTGGTTCAACACCTGGCAGGCTCCTTGAATGCCAGAGCAGACGAACTCAGCCGACGACGCATGGTCGACCACGAATGGCGTCTCCATCCGGAGGTGGCGCAAGGTCTCTTCCTGCAGTGGGGAGAACCTTGGTTAGACTTGTTCGCCTCCGTAGAGAACACGCAATGTCAGCTGTTTTGCGTGTTGAGTTTCCAAGGTGGCACTCGCTTGGCGACGCTTTATGGAATTCAGGCCTCCTGTACGTCTTCCCGCCTATGCCACTTCTGCCCAGAGTTCTGAAGAAGATCAGGCAAGACCGGGCCCAAGCAATACCAGTGGCTCTGGACTGAGCATGAAGAGTCTGGTATCCTGAGCTTTTGAACATGGCCATAGCTCCTCTGATCAGACTGCCCCTGCGGGAGGATCTTCTGTCGCAGCAGCAGGGAAAGTTCCTCCACCCAAACCTGTCAACTCTGCAACCTCATGCGTGGAGATTGAGCGGTGACAGTTGACGTCTTTTGACTTGCCACCCGAAGTCTGTGACGTTATCTTGGCAGCCAGGCGTCCCTCAACCAAAACTGTATACGCCGGTCGTTGGAAGAAATTTGTGGCATGGTGCATCGACAATTCTATCGATCCTCTATCCGCTCCTCTTTCTCAAGTTCTTCTCTTTATTCTTTCCCTTTCCCTTGCCCTGGGCACTCTAAAGGGCTACCTCTGCTTTCTTGAGGTTACCTGATCAGCCTAGGAGGTTTCTTAAAGGCCTCACACATCTTTTTCCTCCTATCCCATTCATCATGCCCCAATGGGATCTCAACCTGGTGTTAACTTACCTTATGTGTACCCTGTTTGAACCGCTTCACAACTGTCCTCTAAGGCTCTTAAATACAAAGACTGTCTTTTTAGTTGCCATTACTTCTGCCCGCAGAGTTAGTGAACTCCAGGCTCTGTCATCTAAGCCACCTTTTCTTGCCATACATCCTGACAAAGTGGTGCTTCGCACAAGGGCTTCTTTTCTACCTAAGGTAGTGGCACCCTTTCATTTCGGACAGTCCATCACCTTGCCTACCTTTTGCACACCCCCACATCCCTCTCCTGAAGAGGAGAGACTCCACCGTCTGGACCCAAAAAGAGCGTTGGCATTCTATCTTGATCAGACCAAAGACTTCCAGGTGGCCGATCAACTCTTTTTGGGATATGTGGGTGCAAAGAAGAGGAAGGCAGTGCAGAAGAGGACCATTTCAAGATGGGTACTCTTATGCATCAAAATGTGCTACGCTCTGGCTAAGAAGCAACCTCCTGAAGGTTTGCGAGCTCACTCCACCAAAGCTACTGCTGCTACCACAGCGCTTGCACGGGGCGTTCCAGCCCTGGATATTTGTCAGGCAGCAATGTGGGCATCTCTGCACACTTTTACCAAACACTACTGCCTAGACAATCAGGTCTGAAGGGACTGCTACTTTGGCCGTTCGGTCCTGCAGGACTTTTTGGTGTGATCTTGGTTCACATGCCACCACCGGGGATGGTATTGCTCAGGTAACTTTTCAAAGGTAAGGAATCTGCAACTAGAAGTCTATGCCAGATGTACAAGTTACTCACCTTCAGTAACAAAATAGCTGGTAGAGACATATTCTAGTTGCAGATTCCTTACCGACCCGCCCATCCTCCCCACGCTGCGAACTGATTGCTAGGGACAGGATCTTCCCCTTAAGGGCCCTAGTTTTGGTGAACCACTCTCAGTGTTCTTCATAGCTCCGCATTACTAGTGTGGAAAGGCATGAAAAGAAACTGACGTCAGCACACCGGGATGGCGCCTATATACGACCGCCACGTCATCACGGCGAGCACAACACCATTGTAGCCCGCGGAGTCAACCGACGCCACCTGACGACGCACAGAGGTACTGCTCTAAGAAAAATCTCCGGATCCAGTCTGACGCTTGGGGAAATTCAAAGGTAAGGAATCTGCAACTAGAAGTCTCTATCAGATACGTGGTGCAATAATATTGTCCCCTACATCGTGTGGTGGCCCACGTCTCTAGAACCAAGCAGTGGTCATGTGGTGCCGTTAATCTGGTGTGTTCCCATCGGAGATACAGTTATAACATGTATTTCTTGGTCACTGTGCATGGCAGGCTAGAATAAAAGATATGACTTCCCAGTGACGTCGCTTCTCAGGACAGCACTGCAGCAGTCACAATGAATGGAGAGGAAGGCCCCCACCCACCTCCCAGACTCAGGAGCAAGTTGTCTAGGATTGGGGAGGGGGTGAGTTTAAGGTGCAGGAGCAGATTGTAAAACACCACTCTCGTATGCATGAGGCACCTTCACCCTGGAGAAGTATCCCTGGGTGACGGCCAATGCGAGCACCCTCCACACCTCTAGACCCTATGCCCCCTCTCCCCCTTGCCATCCTCAGTCGCTGCACACTGAGGATCCAGGCTCCAGCAGTTGTCTGGCCCTCTCTAGCGCAAATTTGCTGCAACAGACTAGCTTTCTGACACAGCATGCTCTCCTGTCACATAGTCGTGGCCAGTCTTGTGCGGCCGCCGGACTTTAGGCTCCGACCAGTCAGCCTGTTTAGGCAGTGTTCCCAGATGGTAAGAAGACACGATTTGGCATAGATGAGCCCCCGCCGAGTCTGCCATTCTGCTCCACGAGTTTGGGTGGCCTTAAACAAGGGATAGTGGTGGGACATGCAGGATCGTGTGCGATCGGCCGGAGCAACTTTAAAGCCCGTCCACCATCTTGGGCGGTGGTCCAAGGTGAGCCTGACTTTAACAACAATCTGCTACGATGGGCCACTAACATTGTTTGACTTTCATAAGAAAAGGTTGTTGCCCGTTGCATCAGCACTTCTTGATTCCCTACATGGTGGAGGTGTAGAAAACAGTTAGGATGCACCTTAGAAGTGGAAATATGAACCACAAGGCTTTTCGAAGTAGGATGCTGCATTAGGAATTTGGGGCCTTCCATGCGTTGGTCTATAGCACCTAGCAGCAGGACTCACTGCTGCAACAAAATTTCCATCAGATTAGCCTTAGCCTCTCCAGTGGGGACTGGCAGCTCTAAAACCTCTTCCACCCATCGGATCATGACTACAGATGATGCTTTTCGAAGTAGGATGCTGCATTAGGAATTTGGGGCCTTCCATGCGTTGGTCTATAGCACCTAGCAGCAGGACTCACTGCTGCAGCAAAATAAATATTTTGACCAAGTGCCATGACTGGGACAATCTCAGTCTTGTTTATGGTAACAGAGGCTCTGAACTGGAAGGGCAAGGTTGCAAAATTTCCATCAAATTAGCCGTAGCCTCTCCAGTGGGGACTGGCAGCTCTAAAACCTCTTCCACCCATCGGATCATCACTACAGATGATGCGTTTTCTTCCATCAGAGGTCTCAAAAGAGGATCTCGGCCAGATTTAGGGCAAGCATCTAAGTCACTGGCATTTTCTCAGTCAAGGTACAAACTAGCATCATTGTAATCTGGGTGAAATAAATTATCTGCCTCATCATCACACTGAATTGGATGAAAGTGCTGCATAGCACCAGCGCCTGATCCAAAAATAGCCTCTATGGTTATGCTTTGCATATGGTGTAATGTGACATACAGCAAGATCTTGATGAAGATAGATCTGAATTGGAGCGAGATCTGGCATCACTGGAACCAGAGGTCGAAGTCTGCGGCAAAAAGTAGAAGCATAGCCATACACCAGGGCAGTGCTGGTTGATTTTTTCCAAAAAAAGGCTCACAAGCAGAATTTGTCGGGGTACCCTGACGGATCAGCAAGGCCATAAAGAGCCAGTATAAATATGAAAATGAGCAACATGACCTCCTAGAAAGATGCAACTTGCTGCAGAGTTGATGGAGACCCAGGAGAATTAACCACATATGCTCCAATTTTAATACTGGGTTTGAGGAGGAAGGCAGAGTAGGAGTCAGGATAAGTTCATATTATTAGCTATCAAAGGACATTGGACAGTCACTCTTCCTCTTCCAATGTTTCTTCCTTACCTTGCCTCTAGCCTTCACCTCAGACTTACCATATGATCTAGAATTGGACGGCCCTCATGATCTGGATTGAGATCAACTCAGCTTTTTGTACTCAGGTGGCATAAATCGTATGTTGCCCATCCACGACTGCTATGGGGTCCATTAGAAAGGATTTGTCACAGGACTAGCGAGACAGGTTTGATGCCAAGACACCACAGGGAGATATTGTGTGGGTCCTCAAGTGGTTTCTGGCATGTACCACACAGTTTGAAATGTGAAGTCTTCAGGAGCAAAATCCCTGCACACTGTGAAAGTAACCTGATGAAGCAAAAAGGATTCAGTAAGTGTACTTTAATCTGTAGAAGCGGAGTTTCAAATCTGCTCTGAAGGCAGCTGAAAAAGAAGAACTGATGTTAGTGCACAGCAAAGGCACCTGTATGCTGCTCCCTGTTGCCATGTCCTAAGACGAGACAGAGTTTTGATGGAGACCAATGGTACCACCTGCCAGCGTGCAAAGCTACTCAAGAGTTTTCAGACCCAGTTTAGTGGCAATGGGCATTCAAAAGGTGAGAAATCTTTTGTTAGAAGCGTCTACTAGAAAACAGAATACTTGTATCATATCAACCATAAATGCAAGTTATTGCACAAATAAAAGCAAGAAAGAGGCTACATCCTACAGCTGATGATGTAGTAGAAACTACATTAGACTGACTCAGGAACAAAATGTGGCTATGAATATTTTCAATAAATCAGTAATGTAATACCTCCTTAAAGGCAGCCATCTGCTTCTGAACTCGATTCACAAAGCGCCACTGTATTACAAGACTAAAGAAAAACAAACAATACAAAGTTACATATCACAAAATCCATTTCCTCACATACTGAATAATTATTTGAAAAATTAAATTAAAATCCTTTTTTCAATGAAAATGTTTTCCCATCCTAATCAAATGAGCAGATATATTACAAGTGATGTTCACTATAGCAAATTCTCTTCTTCTGGATTACAATATAGTCTTTCTCTAATATCATGAGTGCATGTTCATATCCACAAGAGAGGCAAATCCTTATGTTGGATGAATAAGTTACTTACCTTCTGTGACACTCTTTCTGGATGTTACTTTAACTAACAACACATTCCTCACACTGTGAATCTCCCCAGGCTCCTGACTGGAACCTGAAACACCTCCAATAGCTCCTGGTGGGTGGCACAATCAGCCTCCTTCGCGACTTCATCCTGTTTCTGGACATGACAACATAAAACCCCATAAAGACACCACCTTGGTTCTCCGATTTCGTTTTTTTTTTGTGTTCTCAGACACAAAGCATGCCTGACAAAACATAAACACTGACGTTGTGCAAAAAGTAACTTGGAAATGCATAAACTCCTAAAAGACCACGTCACAGAATGATGAGAAGGAATCTGAAGAAAAGGAGTAACCAAAGGTCAGTAATTTATTCTTTAGAGATCCCTCATCTTGTAAGCACCCACCCTTCTTGATCCAAGATCCTGTTCCTATCATATACATCGTTACTGAAGTTAAGTAACTTGTTCATCAGATAGAGACATCTAGCCACAGATTCCTCAACTTAGAATCAGATACCAAAGTATAAAAACCCTGGAGGAGACCCTCAAAAGTTTTCCAGTGTCATTAAACTGGCCGAGAACCAGAGTAAAAGACAGGAGAAGAAGAAAAAATTAAGGAGAATAAAAACATATTCTAAACACCCCAACCTGTGGAGGTAAGCACAGGTGAATAACACCATAAAACAGGAGAGCACAGAAAGAAGCTCATCCACATTAGAGCAGAGAATAAACTCATCTATGTTAGCATGACAATCGTGTCAGAAGTGACAACCACAGTGGAAGCCTTTTATCCAGAAGGAAAGTTGAGGTAGTACTGGAGAAAAAGACTAAGGGCCTCATTACGACCCTGGCAGGTGGGGGGAGAAGTGGCGGTAATACCGTCAACAGGCCGGCGAAAAAAAAAAATGGAATTATGACCATGGCGGTTACCGCCATGGTCAACCGCCACTTCTCCACTCCGACCGCAGGGCTGGAGACTTCGGTCTCCAGCCCGGCGGCCGTCACCAGACCGCCGGCGGTATCAGGACCCTGCATACCGCCATGGATTTCGGGTGGTTTGGAACCGCCACGAAATCCAAGGCGGTAGGCACTATCAGTGCCAGGGAATTCCTTCCCTGGCTCTGATAGGGGTCTCCACCACCCCCTCCCCCACCTGTGTCCTCCCTCCATACCCCAACCCTCCCAAAGGTGGCAGGACCCCCCTCCTGACCCCCACCATGCACATACACACAACCCCCTCCCCACCCTCACCCCCAACATGCACACACACACCCCTACACACACACATACACTACAACACATACCCGCACACCTACAAACAGACATGCACACATACCGACCCGCACACATTTCCCATACACACAACACACCCCCCACATGCACACACGCACTCACACACCTCCTCTACATACTCACACGCACACCCCCATGCATGCACACAACACACAGCACCCTCCACCCCCTCCCCTAACGGACAATCAACTTACCCTGTCCGTTGATCTTCCGGGAGGGGACGGGATTCATGGGGGCTGCTCCTCTGCCAGCACCCCGTCACCAGAACACCGCCATGCCGAATCATGGAACGTGATTTGGTGGGCGGTGTTCTGATGACGGGGCATTGGAGGTGGAGCAGCCTTAACTTCCCCGCCGACCGCCAGTATGGCTGCTGGCGGCTCTCCGTCCAAAAAAGGACAGAGGGCTGCCAGCAGTCATAATACGCTGCGCGGAAAACCGCCGGCGCTGGCGGTCTTCAGCGCGGCGGTACCTCGGCGGTCTTTAAAAAAGACCGCCAAGGTCGAAATGAGGGCCTAAGTATTCAGAAAAATGTCCTATGAGGAAGGGCATCCTCATTAGGAAAAGAATTGGTGAAAAGACAACTGTAAGAAAAGGGATACAAGAACAGAAAGAACATGGGAAAGACTCACCCATGGCCGCACAATGTAAATTGTGTTTGAGACCCTGAAAATTATGTTTTGAGATCAGGTCCAGTCCAGAAAAATGAGAAAAGTCTAATCTACAGAAGAAGGTATGTGAACCTTAACATATTGCACTACCAAGGACTCCACAGAAGAACCATTAAATAGGAGTCAGGAACCATAAAGAAAACATGGAATAAAGAAGCCATGTAAAGATACACACTCAGTGGTAAAGGCAAACACGATAAAGCTACACGCACTTTAAAAGCAATGAAAACCTTGTGCGAACAGTTCAACAAGACAGTGGAATGAACACATATTAGAAAACATAAAGACAAGAAAATGTGGATAATCTGTGATCGCAGGACAGTAGCAGAAAAAAAGTAGAGGACATGCATGTGTCCATTCCTAGACGTAGACCATAAGTGATGGCCTATGCTGTTGGAACACAAAGCAGCATAACCGGCCAAGCAGCAGAACTTGACACCATCGAAAGTATGTCCCAATCAGATGTACATCAAAAGGCAAAGATAACAGAGTAGCTCATGCAAAGAAGACAGACAGTTGCCCCCAACGAAGAGAGCAAGAAATGAAATACATAATGAAATGAAGCAATGAAATACATAACCCACAGGTAGTATATATATATATATATATCCCTAGATGTACAAAGAGTAAGCACTGAAGTGTTTTTTTATTTTTATTATTGTATTAGAAAGACCTAATGGATGAAAATTATGAACTGACTAGATTCCTAGGAAAAGAATCACTTCAATTTTCAATAATATCATATGGTAGACCTTATTTCCAGATCTGGCAGATATAACATCCTCATAGAGAAAATGAAGTACCCCTGAAAGGGGGCAAAATGTTTACAAAAGGAAGGAAATATTGCATGCGAGTGCAACAAATGAAAAAGAACTTCAAAGAGTTCAAAACAAGAAGTCGCTACAATAGACTAAGCAGAATTGACCAGAGATATGTATGATGGACTGACCAAAGTCAGGGAAGAAGAAAACGTGCAAAGAACAGAAATAAGGGACATGACTATGGACACACCTGGGGTAAAACCCTCAACTTTCAGTGTGAGTGTCTGTGACCTCAACCATTAGGCCACAGGAGACTACAACACTATGGAAAAGTCTGCACCAAAGCATAGAAGACCAATACAAGGGAGGTCTTGAAATGTTGATGAAAAGAGAAATGTACCTGTGAAAAGGAACCACCATGGCTAACCTATATGACAGTACAAAGGGGCGTAGTAACCAATACTTCTAGTGTTAAAGAAAACCAGAGCTGGTAATATCGCCAGTTCACTATATGGGATACTAGTAAAATGGTATAAATGCCACGGTTAGAAAAAACTTACAGCATGCACTGGTAGAAATAGGAGGAAAAAAAACATTGAAGGTAAAACCAGGTAGACCTGCTTTCAAGTATACCAGCATAGGACGTGAATACTTCACTTAGCGTATGATATATACCAGACCAGTATGACTCTTAAGCATAAGCTTGTCTTCAGAGTGAAGCAACCAACTTCACCTTACATCTGGTGTGTTATAAACGATAACCTCTAATTGAGCAACATTAAACATGAAGCAGAAATCATTACTTTACATCAAGTAATAAAGATAAGAAAAAAGCATTAACATCAGTCATGAAAGTGACATGCCAGGGAAACTCAGCACCTGGCAAGGAGGAACACCCACCGGCATCCCAATGAAGCATAACGGTATAACTGAAAATCTCACAGTAACGATGAAAAAGCCAAAGGGTGGAGAGAGAGAGAAAGAGGTTAGCTCATAGCTCCAACCCCTACTATCTCGAAAACATCTCAAGGCTGGGTCAGTCTGCACACCAAACAAATGGGTACCATCAAACTGCATGTCCAGTAATGTAAATTGTATTGGAACGTAACTAGCGACAGAGAGCAACTGAGGAAGCCATAGCTTGACCCTCAGTCAGTGGAATCCATGCCAGGGCGAATGATAAATTTAGCTGCATTCCGCCTATTCTGAATTATAGGAGTTGTAGGAAAGTCACTCTTTTTGGCATGGTTACCTCCACTTTTTGCCTGTTTATCAGTGTGTTTAGACTGTTTTCACTAGAAGCCTGCTAACCACCACCCCAGTGATTGTGTTCTCTCCTCTAAATGTGGTTGCTTTGGTACCCTTTACACCCCACAACTGGCATACTGGTGTACCCTTGTAAGTCCTTCGTATATGGTACCAGGGCACTGGTGCACGAGGGGTCACCTATGGGCTGCAGCATGTATTATGCCACCCATGAGGGCCCATGCAAACTGTGTCTGCATGCCTGCCATTGCAGCCGGCATGAAAAGGTGAATGCACCCTTTCTCTGCTGGTCACTGCACCAGGCCACTGTAAGTCACCCCTATAGTAGGCCCTCCTGGCCCAGAGAGCATTGTGTAGTTCCTGTGTGCAAAGGCACCCCTGCGTGAGCAGAAGTGCCTCTACGAACTTCAGTTCCAATGCACTGGACTTCTTAAGTGCGGGGAAGTCATTTTACCTGTGCACATGTACCTGTGGTCCAGCTACATAATGGTAACTCTAAACCTAGGCATGTTTGGTATCAAACATTTCAGAATCATACCCCAATACTAATGCCAGTATTGGTGGCATGATTCCATGCACTCTGGGACTCCTTAGAGGACCCCCCAGCATTGCACCTACCAGTCTTTCAGGGTTTGTGGGCAGCCCATGCTGCTCCAGCCCCTCAGACATGTTTCTGCCCTCCTGCTGCTTGACCTGCTCAAGCAGGGGAACACAGAACAAAGGATTTCCTGTGGGAGAGGGAGGCAACACCCTCTCCCTTGGAAATAGGTGTTACAAGGCTGGAGAGGAGTAGCCTCTCCACGCTTACTTTGAAGGGCACGTTTGGTGCCCTCCTTGTACATACGGTTTGCACCAGTCCATGGACCCTGGTCCCTGCTCTGGCCCGAAACTGCACAAATGAATCTGGAGTTACCACTCCCCTGTCCACCTGCCCAGAGCTCCTCCAGGTGGCCACTTGATTCTGTCATCTTGGAAACAAGATATGCTGAGGCCCCTGGGAGGATCTGGTTGGTCAGGACAGGTGACTGGTATCAGTGACTCCTTTTGATAGGTGGTCACCCTGCAGAGTGGCCAAGTCCCCTGTTAGCGCTATTTAGGGACTCCTTTGCGAGTGGGTCCACAGATTCGACGTGCAATACTCCACCAGGGCTCCTCTACATGGACCTCTTCTACTCCTGGCCACGGGAACCGCTGCTGGACTTCACAGGAACCAAACAAGCCTGAAACTCCTGAGAAGACCTCGCCTTTTTTGTTTGTTTCTCCGGCTCCTTCCAGCAATTGCAACATTTGCACGACTATGCATCCTCTGGGATCTGCAAGTCTTCAGCTGCACCAAAGAAGCAAGAAGGAATCTCCCTTTGAGTGAAGGAGTCACTCTCCTGCATCCGCAGGCACCAAAGGCAACGACGACAGGCTGATGGGATCTACTGTCATCTGGCTCCATGATGAATCTCAAACACAGGTGGTGGGTCTGAAAGGTCCCCTTGGTCCTCTCTACCTGCTATCCAACTTGGAAGATGGTGAGCCCTTGCCTCTCCTTGCAAGACAGTACCCCTGTGCATCGCGACTCTTGCAGCAACCACGTCTTGTTGATTCCTGCTCTAAGGGATCTTCTGGTTCCAAGTAGCCCAGGCCTCCAACGCTTCATCCTTGCAAGGACTGTCTCTCTTCTGCTGCTCTAGAGATGTGGGACTCCTCTCCATGTGTGCTGACTGGGCCTCACTGCAACTTACTGTGCCTGCTGACCCTGCTTCTGCTGGTTCTTCCGACTGCTGAGGGTCAGCCCGGACTCCCCTCCAAGGGTCAAGTCCCCTGGACCTTGCTGGTCCTCTCCTTCTCTGCAAATCCTCCTATGCTCAGATTTGCTAAGACTTGTTGGTGGTCCTCCTGACCACTGACCATCTGCGACCCAGAGACCGGCATGGAACATCATCTGCACGACCCCAAGGACCTCTCTGCAACTCCTGGGCTCCACAGCTGATCTTTATCTCCCCCCGTCGACCGGGATCGTCATCCACAGAAAGGTGAGTAATGGCTCCTCCCCACCTGGGACTTATGCATGGACTGGACTCTGTCCCCCTCTTTTACAGGTCTTCTTCTTCCGGAATCCACTGTTGGGTTCCACTGGACTGCTCTTGGTATTGCAATCTTCCTTTTCCAAGTCACCGTGTTAGTCTTTGGGAAGACCAGGTAACTTACATCCGCTCTCCTGGTCGCTGGGGGTCATCTAGGTACTCACCTTTGGGGGATCCCGAGTTCTTCGAGCTCCGTTCTAACTATTACATTTCCTTGGGTGGGGGACTTCACTTCACATTCCACTATTTTAGTGTATGGTTTGGCCCACCTTATAGGGCGCTAGCTATTTTCTGCTATTTATTGCCAATGCTTGTTGTTTCTATATGCTAATTCCTAATAATTACTGTATATTTATAGTGTGCACAAACCTCCAGTTGAGGGACTGCCTATAAGTATTCCAGTTCAGTGCTACTGTAATAAAGTACCTTAATTTTTATAACACTGTGGTTCCTTTCATGTGTGATAATTTGCTGTGTGACGGCTGTGGTATTGCAAGTGCTTTACACTCCTCCTAGATAAGTCTTGGCTGCTCACCACAGCTACCACCAGAAAGCCCTGGCTTCCTAGACACTGTCACACTCACTAGTAGGGGTTGCCTGGAACTTGTATAAGGTGTTCACCACACACCAGGCCAGTTTCCAACAGGAATAAGAATACTCCTGACCAAGACTGGAAACGAGGGCAAGCTGTTAGCTAAAGAGTCCCATAAGAAATGTGAGAAGCGTCCAAGAACACAAGACTTGTTCACAGAACATAGAGCAGAACTTGTAGAGGCAAAAATATGCCTGCCACAGATATCTAGGACTCTAGACTCTCTACCAGGAGGAACATGGGGAATGGGCTCCATATCAGAGAAATACAAAGCGGCCTGTGCCACAAAACTGCAAGGAGTAGGACGTCTGATCAAACAAGGCAGATCACCCAGGGCAAGACGGTGCCTGTGGGATGTATCTTGGTCAACCGGAGACCCAGAAGCCAGCTTAGCCCAAGCACCTAACAAGACATCATGTGATGCCTCGCTATAAGGAAGTACTGGCTCAACCCCGGTCTGACTATGGTGGAGTATATAAATTAAAGGATCTGCAATCCTCTTTAGCATATCCGCAAAGGAGGAACTTGCTTTTGTAGCAAGTCCAGGGGGAGACAGAAGGCCCGAGGCCGGGGAAAAATCCAAGCTGCTAACAGTAGCCAGATCAGACAACCAGCTGTCCTCTCTTAATGGGCCCCAGCTCCAAAAATGCCTCACCACCATCCCCTGCAACAGGAATTGAGTCTTGCGGAGGAAGGATTTGTGCCGTACTCAATGTTGACAAACGTTGAGAAGGTGAAGCTGCAACGTCGTCAGACGGAGAGGGGGAACTGGCTTCGATCAGCACAACCAGCAAAGTCACCGGAGTCGGCTGATCAGATGTCAGCGCCGAAGGTGCACAGCCGAATAATATGTACGAATCTGGTCTAGAGTCGCCCCATATCCCGGAAAGGGAGGAAGGTGCTGGCAGACCCTGACCTCGTCTCCTCAGCTGAGGAATGATGGGAGTTTGAGTGCGGTGAGGTCGGTAAATGCAGAGCCCTTGTCCGTCTATGGAACTTACCTGTGGACGTCATAGGAGATTGGTGTCCACAAGAGCGACTTCTCGAATGGCTCCGGGACCGGACATCAGACCGAGAGGGGAATTTCCTGCAACGGGAAGACCTAGATTCTGCCATCCGTGCCACCACACGCTTCATCCTACACCCACAACAAGCCTTCGGCAGAAGCTGATTACAGGAACCGCAGTCCTCAGTGTCATCATGCTCACCAGGCACCACATGCACTCCGAATGGGGATCCGTAGCCAACATCTGCCGTCCACAGGACCCATAGGGTTTAAATACTGTCGGTATAGCACACTATTTCTGAAGATGTCGAAAATGTTGAAGGATGTTGAATGGCCAGAATAACTATTTTCAGGACCACACTGCAAGCATGGAAAAGAAGGAACTGGCATCAGCGGAGAAGTTATCTAGATGCCGTTGACGTCACATCCAGCTAGCCACATCATTATGGAGTCACGCAATGCCCTCTGCCGACGCCCTGACTTACTAAGGGAAAAAAGTTTCCAGATCCAGGCTGGCACCTGTGGAGGATTCTAAGTTATGGAATCTGCAGCTAGATGTTTCTATCAGATATGCAGATTGCAGTGACTCCAGGACCGCTTGAAGCACTACCGGGTATGTTTGCTCCATCTCGCAAGACTACTGTAAGACAGAAACAATTCTTATACATTGCCTCTGTGATTGCTCGGTCATTGATTCTGCAGAAATGGAAGTCTTCCGAGTCTCCCAAGTGCGAATCCTGGGTGAATCAGATGCTCGGAGTTAAATTCGAAGAGAAATTATATGCTCAAAGTGTCGGTGCTTTAAAAAAAATGTAGGGGTATTTGGGGTTAAAGCATAGTAGGCCAAGAAATGCAAATGTACTTTATACTTTATTTGAGGTAAAGAATACTGTTAAAAGTGAATTAATGTTTCAAAATTCAATGAATTATCTATATTCTATGATTCTTACCTACTCCCTGATAAACAGAAATAAAATATTTTTAAAAAAACACAAAACACTTGTGAACAGATCTCGAAAGCAATACCCGCAAAGAAGATTTGCTGAGGAGGGGACTCATATCAGGCAGCCATGCAGGACTGAGTGGGCAAAATGATCCTTTCTGCTTACCTGAAAATCAAAACAGTAGTGTCTTGTGAAATTATGAATGGATAACTATATGGCTGACTGACAGATGTCCAAAACAGCCAGGGTTGTAATTTCCACCAGTGCCATGGTGGAATGAACCCTAAGGCTCTCACAGGAGGATAATTTTTGGTCAAGGCATAACACTGTTTGATTACAGTACAATCCATTAAGATAAGGCCTGTGAACTGCCTTTTCTTACTTCACACCAAGGAATCCAGCGAAAAGCAGATGGTCCACCTGGGAATCCTAAGTCCTATCAATGTAGAATCCGAGAGCCCACCATGGATCTAACTGGTGTAGCATCTCCTCTTTATTAGAAAGATGCGGTAGAAAGAAGAATGTGCGGAACGTGATGGACTGCCCCACAAGAAAGGGTGACACCACTTTTGGTAGAAAGGATTTACAAGTTCTATGAACCAGCTTGAAATGGAAGTAGGCAGTAATTGAGGCTGAAATGAAACTGCTTGTAGCTCGCTGATGCGATGTGCAGAAGTAATTACAATGAGAAAGACAGTCTTCAAAGCTAGAAACCTCATGGTATTTCAATAAATAGGCTCAAAAGGAGCACACAAAAACATAGGAACTAAATGGAGGTCCCACTGTGGCATTGTGAAGGAGGAATGAGTAAAAGTTGTTATAAGAAATGTTGGGATGTAACATCCTGTCCTGTTAGGACAATAGATACTCCAGATGGAAAGACACAGAGACAGGCACTCCTGAGTATCAGACCATCCTGGCAGGATTTGGAGCCACCAGAATCAACTTCACTTGGTCCTCTCTGAATTTCTTCCGGACCCACCAGAGGATGAAATGCACAGAGGAGGCCTGAATCGCAACAAGGGAAGATCACCTTACTTAGACTCAGAGGAGGAAACTAGACAGCAGAAGGTGGAAGATTGAGTGCTTTCAGAAAGAATGAAAGGATCTAGCGAGGACACAATCCATTTGGTGAACATAACAAGTGCTAACTTCGAGTCCAGATGCCAGTCATATCTGCTAGATTAAGCCTGCTGAATTTGTCTCCCCTTATGTTGGGGACCCTACCAGGTGACTCATTGTCAAGGAGACCTTGTAGAGGTTCAGCCACCTCAGCCTTTACCCAGAAGATATGGGAACCCACTTCCCCCTCCTTGTTGCAGTACCACATGCACTGAATTTGTCTGTGAGAATTGTCTTGTCGGCCAGGCAGATGGTGTGTTGTTCCAATCAACTGATCATCACTGATACATCAGAAGAAGAAAGGGAAAATGGTCTACCACGTCATGTTGGAATCTGACAACCGACACTAAAAGTCACAGGCTGCCTCATTGGAGATTTAAATCCTATCCAGAGTGTTGGGCCCTGTGCAGGTGAAGATTCCACTGAAGAGCCCACATGTGCCAGCAAACATGGGACATAAGCAGGATGCAAGATGCTAGCAGACCAGACAATCTCAGAAACATCTAGGCTGGGTTAGTAGCTCTTGTGAGAAACCATGCTGTCATAGCTCAAATATCCCGGTCTTTCTGTGGAAACAACCTTATGGCAACTATATCCAGAATGGTTTCAGAAAAAGGGAAAGCAAGGTTGCAGATGCAATTTGGGATCACGGGAGGAAAATCCCAAAGAAGGAAATAATGGCACAGTTGTCTGAAAGTCGGACACTAACCGAGGTAAGCTCACATTCAACAACCAAGTTATCGAGGTACGGGAATACATGGATCCCCAACCTGCAAAGATGAGCCACTAAAGTCAAAGTGACCTTCATAAAGAGCTGAGGGTCCAATATCAGCTTGAAGTGTAGAATGGTGAATTTAAAATGGTTCAACCTCAGAACAAGGCAGAGATACTTTTTGTGCTCCTGCAGAATGTACAAATGGAAGTATGAATACTAAAAGCCTAAGGACACCATTCACTCCTCTGGATCCATCGACAACAGAAGATGACTGTTGTAGGAAGCTGGCTCTGTATATACTATCTCAAAGTGAGAGACAGTGTGCACAGAGTCCAGGGATTCCCCAAGAGGCTCGACAGAGGTAATAATAAATAATACTAATGCTATATTTGTGGTAGTGTGGTCGAGCAGTTAGGCTTATCAGAGGGTAGTGGTTAAGCATTTGTTGTACACACACCGACAATAAATGAGAACAAACACTCAATGACTTAACTCCAGGCCAATACGTTTTTATATAGAAAAATATTTTCTTAATTAATTTTAGAACCACAAGATTCAAATTGCAATTAAGTACATTAAATGTAAGGTACTTTGCAAAGGTAAAGATAGGACTTTGAATCAAAACAGTAATGTACACAGTTTGGCATAACATGTCAATAAGCTATTTTAAAAGTGGACACTGAGCAAAATTCAACAGTTCCTGGGGGAAGTAAGTACAGTTAAGTTGATGTGGTAAGTAAAGAAATTGCAATTTCAGTCTCCAGGTCATAGGTAGCCCACCTTTAGGGGGTTCAAGTCAACCCCAAACACCCAGCACCAGCAACACAGGGCCGGTCAGGTGCAGAGGTGAAAGAGGAGCCCAAATAACACAGGCGCCTATGGAGACAGGGGGTGGTCCAGTTCTAGTCTGCTGGCAGGTAAGTACCTGCGTCCTTGGAGAGCAGACCAGGATGGTTTAGTAGAGCACTGAGGGGGGGGGGGGGTCCCAAGTAGGCACACAAAACACACCCTCAGTGGTACAGGGGCGGCCAGGTGCAGAGGGCAAACAGGGAGTCAGGTTGGTAATAGGTTTTAATGGAGGTGACCCGGTGGTCATTCAGATGTTGCAGGCAGGGCACAGAGTGAGGGCCGCCTGCTGGTCACTGATGCACCAGTGGTCGGTTATTTACGGGCCTAGGGGCTGAAGATGCAGTGCTTCTTCCAGGGTTCGGGTTTCTTTGTCCCGAATCCTCTATGGGTCATTGGTTTCTCTGGATAGGGCCAGGGGCATCGGGTGCAGAGTGGTGGGGACTCACGCTACTGGAGTGAGGTGAGAGTCCCTTTAAAGATGGTTTCTTCTTGCTTGGTTGGACAGGTCAGCTGTCCAGCTTGGTCCTTCGTAGTTGCAGGGCAGTCCTCTGAGTTGGAAGAGGTCGCTGGGCCCGCAGGATGCGTCGCTGGTGCAGGTTCTTTGAAGTTGGAGACAGGCCGGGAGGGCTGGAGCCAAAGCAGTTGTCGTCTTCCTTCTTCTCTGCAGGGTTTTTCAGCTAGGCAGTCCTTTTTCTTTGTAGGTCGTCAGAAATATGATTTGCTGGGTTCAGGGTCGCCGCTAAATACAAATTTAGGGGTGTGTTAGGGCTGGAGCGCAGTAGCCAATGGCTACTGTCCCTGAGGGTGGCAACACCATCCATGTGCCTTCTCCCTTTGGGGAGGGGTCACATCCCTAATCCTATTGGGTTAAATCCTCCAAAACAAGATGGATGATTTTCTGAGGAGGGGGGGGGGGGGGGTCACCTCAGCTCTGGTCACCTTAGGGGTGGACCTAGTTGAGGGGGTGACTCCTCCTTGTTTTTCTCATTATCTCCTCTGACTTGCCGCCAAAAGTGGGGGCTGTGTCGGGGGGGCGGACACCTCCACTAGCTGGAGTGCCCTGGGGCACTGTAACACCAGGCTTGAGCTTTTGAGGTGTTACAGTTCCCGCAGGGGGAGGTGCTTTGTTCCTGGTCACAGAGTGCACAAAGATACTCACCCCATGTGGCCAGAAACTGGTCTGGAAGTGGCAGGCTGGCAGAGACTGGTCAGCCTAGCACTAGCAGTTGAGCTGGCATGCAGGGGGCATCTCTAAGATGCCCTCTGTGTGCATTTCTCAATAAATACCACACTGGCATCAGTGTGGATTTATTGTGCTGAGAAGTTTGATACCAAACTTCCCAGTATTCAGTGTAGCCATTATGGAACTGTGGAGTTTGCGTTTGACAAGCTCCAAGACCATATACTCAATATGGCTACCCTGCACTTACAGTGTCTAAGAATTGGCTTAGACACTGTGGGGGCATAGTGCTCATGCAGCTATGCCCTCACCTGTGGTATAGTGCACCCTGTCTTAGGGCTGTAAGGCCTGCTAGAGGGATGACTTATCTATGCCACAGGGAGTGGGTTGTGGGCATTGCACCCTGAGAGGGGTGCCATGTCGACTTTTGCCTTTTTCTCCCCACCAGCACACACAAGCTGTGAGGCAGTGTGCATGTGCTTGGTGAGGGGTCCACCAGGGTGGCATAATACATGCTGCAGCCCTTGAGACCTTCCCCAGGCACAGCGCCCTTGGTACCCTGGGTACCTTTTACAGGGGGCTTGACTGTGTGCAGGGGTGTGCCAATTCTGTAAACAAAGGTACAGTTTTTGTGAAAGAACATGGGTGTTGGGGTCTGGTTAGCAGGATCCCCGCACACTCTCAGTCAAAGTTGGCATCAATATCAGGCAAACTTTGTGTGTGGGGAGGGTAACCATGCCAACAAGGGCACTTTCCTACACACACCATGAGCACAGCGTTATGATGAGAACTGGCCACTGCTGTGAAAAACTAAAAACCTGATTTAGATATTGGCAGGCTGGTTACTCCATCACAATGGTGATGGATAGCATGTCCGCCAAAATCTAAAACCCATAGTACATAATGGGATTTAGATTTCAGCTGGCGGGCTATCCATCACAGTTGTGACGGAGTAACCCGTCCTCCAGTTTCTAAATCAGGCCCTTAGTTCCTTATATTGCAATTGGCTTGCAGATCAAGAAGGATGAGATGGTCAGTAAGGAATCTGCAGCTAGACAGAGTCTCTAGCAGATAAGGCATTACCGAAGGTAAGTAACTTGTTCATCAGACAAAGCCTTCTAGCTGCAGATTCAATACCCAAGCAATACCTCTCCACAGAAGGGTCTGGAGAACAAATTCAAACTAGAAAGTCCTGCCGGATTGAACGGGCAACATGCTCATCCTGACGAACCTGACTATCCAGGCATCAGTGTTTGGTGAATGTGTGCAGAAAAACCCATATGTCCAGGACCAGAACCCCGTGACCTAATGCAGTGGTTGCAGCCTTAGCTTTGGTGGAATGAACATACAAACCCTCAGGGGTTGCTTCTTGGCCAGTGTGTAGCAAATGTTTAAAAAGAGCAGGATCGATCAGAAGATGGTCCGTTTCTACACAGCTTTCCCCTTCTTTCCTCCGACATACTCCACAAAGAGTTTGCCGTCCACCTGGAAATCATTTGTTCAGTCAGTGTAGAACAACAACACTCTTTGGGTCCAGTCGACAAAGTCACTCCTCTTCCTCAGGGGGATGCGGAGGACCAAGGTAGGCAAAGTGACAGACTGGCCTACATGAAAGGGAGTGACTACTTTCGTAAAGATGGAAGCTACAGTGCGAAGAATCAGCTTGTCTGGGAAGATGGGTAGATACGGAGGCTTAGATGACAATGCCTGGAGCTCACTGACCATCCAACCAGATGGTATCACAATCTTAATGGCAAGTGTCCTCAGAGGGAAGTTATGTAATGGCTCAAAGCACCCATCAAAAATATAAGTACGAGACTGAGGTCCCATTAATACATGATAAAGGGTGAAAGTGAAAACATGTGTTGGAGATCTTTCAAAAACCTATTTACAAAAGAGGACTTTAACAGGGATGGCTGATCTGGAAACCGCATGAAGGCTGAGATAGAAATAAGATAGCTCTTGAAGGCGCGCAAAGCAGGCCCCGCTAGGCAAGAGAAAGATTAAACAGAAGGCCCTGAGAAAGGGGAACAGAAAGAGGGTCAACTTGCTTTTTACATACCATGCCACAAACTTGACCCAGTGGCAGGCGTATACTGTCTTGGTGGAGGGATGCCTGGATGCCAACATAACACTGCAGACTTCAGGCAGAAAGTTGAAAGCTGTCTATTGTTGTCACTCAATCTCCACGCATGAAGGAGGAGCGATGACAGGTTCAGGTGGAGAACTCTGCCCTGCTCCTGAAACAGAATCAACCCGAAAGGGCAGCCTGCTCAGAGGGCCAATGGTCATGCTCAACAGCTCTGGATACCAAACTCTGTGAGTCCAGTCCGAAGCCACAAGGATGACTTGGGCACAGTTGTACCAGATCTTCTTGAGTACTCTGCGCATGAGTGGTATGGGCGGAAAGGCATACAAGAGGCCTGAGCTCCACTTGACACAAAAAACTTACCAGAGCGAGTGCCGCCTCTGGAAATTCCAACATGCAGAACTGACATTGCGTGTTCTCGGCAGTGGCAAACCGAGCTAACCGAGGCTCTGGCATTCAGAGAGCCCGCAAGGTGTTGAACTACCAGGGATATGTCCTGATGTTCCAGCCATGTACAGAGTCACAGGATTCACGCCTCTTGACAAAGGGTCCACAAATCCACCCACCCTGTTTGTTGCAGTACCACTTGGCAACAGTGTTGTCCATGAACACCTATTCTTGATGGAAAGTCTTACAACACAGTCGGATCACCCAGAGCTCCAGTAGGTTAATAATGAGTCTGGATTTCAACAGAGACCAGAGGCCTCTGTGGGAGGCTGGCTCAGTATATGGTGTACACCTATAGGTGGGGCTCTCTGTACTGAGTCAGTCGGTGATATACACACAGGAAAGAACACCAGTGTTAGAAAAAATGGGTTATATTTATTGTAATACGCACTCTAGATCTAACTTTGGTATATCTCATAACAAGAGATATGAACATACAAAAATATACTTAGCAACAGGTAAGTACTGCCCGTGTGCAGAGTAGTAATCTCGGGTCAGTGTCCACTAGATAACATGGGGAAGTTGCAGCAGAAGTTTTTCGTGTTTTAGGACCCTTTCCAGAATACTCCGAGGAAGCCAATTGGGACAAAGGAGGTTGGATAGTGCCCCCACCTGTAGATACCCAGAACAGTGGAGTACCTACACAAGGGAGCCCAGGTACATAGGGATGAAGTTGTGTCAGAACTTCTCGTTGAAGTCAATGGGGACCTCGGTTGTCCAGTTGCTGTTATGACCGGTGGACCAGGTCGGTGGAACCCACGTGTGGATTCATGAAGAAGAGAACCTAAGGAGAGAGGGGACAGAGTCCAGACCACCCGGAGGTGCCCAGGAGATGCAGAAGGGCAATGCCCACCATTCTCAGTGATGCTTTCTGGTAGGACAGTGGACGAAAAAGTGCAGCTGTGGAGTCCAGATGATACAGGAAGATCCCAGGAGTCGTACACGAGCTGCCCCACACCTGTCGTCGAATTGCAGAGGGGTAAGCGGGACCACCAACAAGCCTTGGCAAATGCAGGGAAGTGTTGCACAGAGTAGGGAGGATTTGTGGGAACCACCAAGGTTCAGGTGACCCAACTTTGGCAGGTAAGTCAGGGCCAGCCCTCAGCACACAGGAGAGTCAGCTAGAATCGGTGGATATCCCGACAGGACCCTCTGGCAGCAGGTGCAGGGAGGCCTCAATAGCATAGCATAAAGGTATGCTCACGCCGCAGGAGTTGCAGAGAGGATGTCGTTCTTGGAGTTGGAGAGTGCTGGAGGCCGGTGCATCTTGAAGTTAGGAGGTCTTCAGACTGAAAAGCCAACAAGCCTTGGCAATGACAAACGAACATGATGCACAGGGGTTCCAGCCAAGCAGCTCCAGCGTGGGACCACAGACTTCTCAGTTGCAAGGACGATAAGTCAGACATCTGAAGAGCCACAGGGCCACCACCTTTGTTGGAGAGTCCGCAGGAACCACAAGCCGATCGTCATCGTTGAGGTACCTGCAGATGCAGTGGAGCGCCTCCTTCACACCAAGGGAGATTCCTTTTTGCTTTCCTAAGTGTAGGCAGAGTCCCGGTGACTCTGGAGGATGCAGAACTTGGAAACAAAGTTGCAGAAGGAGTCCTCCTACTGGTTACAGTCTTGATGTTGGTTCCAGAGAAGAACAGCAGCGGTTCCGGTGTCCAGGTTCCAGAAGTGTCTTGCAAAGGAGTCTTTCAGACAGTTCCTGAACTCTTGCAGACAAATCTAGGGACCCACCCTAAGGGGAGCCCTTAAGTAACCCAGCGAGAGGGTTGGACATTTACTGCAGTGACCCAGAGAGGGTTAGGGACGTCACCAAGCTGGACTAACTAGTCAGATGCTCCCAGAGGCCTCTGCTCATCTTATTTCTATGATGGCAAAATCAAGTGGCCACCTAGCAAAGCTCTGTGCACCTCCCTAAAGGAGGAGCTTGACAGGGGGGTGATCACTCTCCTGTCCTTTGTGTGGTTTCATGCCAGAGCAGGAACTGGTGGTTCCTGCACTGGTGGAAACCAGTTTATGCAAGGAGGGCAACAAAAGTGCCCTTCAAAGCAGTCTCGGAGGCACCCCCACCCCAGCCCAGAGACATCTATTTCTAAAGAAGAGATAGTCACACCTCTATCTTACAGGAAATCTTTTGTTCTGCCTTCCCCTACCCAGGTTAAGATCTGCAGCAGGAGGGGAGAGCAGGGTCTGGGGTCGGCAGCAGCACGGGCTGGCATGCAGACCCTGCAAGGCTGTACAGGCAGACTTCGTGGGATCTCCTAGGGAACTCCCAGAGTATATGGTATCGTGCAACTAGCACTGGAATCAGTGTATTTGCATGATTCCAACATGTTTCATGCTAAACACCCATGTTCGGTGAAGTCATTATGTAGTTGCACAACTCGTGTTGACCAGTGTCCACTACATACCTTAAGATGGCTTCCCCACACTTACAAAGCCCAGGAGATGGAGTCAGGGGTTTGAAGAGGCAATTCTGCTCATGCAGGGGCGCCCTCACACTTAGAATCATGCACCCTACTCTTGGGCTGAAGGACCTACCTTAGGGGTGACTTACAGGGTCAGAGTGCAGTGACCATGATATGAGGCAAACCTTATATCTGGAGTGAAAGGTGCCTGCACCATTTCACACAGGCTGCAATGGCAGGCCTGCAGTCACTGTTTGCACGGGCCCCATGGGTGGCACAATACATGCTGCAGTCCATGGGGGACTCCTGGTGTACCAATGCCCTGGGTGCCTAAGTAACATATACTAGGGACTTACATGTGTGCACCAGTATGTCAACTGTGGGGTGTAAAAGTTATGATACAATTAAATTTAGGGCAGAGAACACGGACACTGGGGTCCTGGTTAGCAGGATTCCTGTGTACTACAGTCTAAATATACTGATGACAGGCAAAATGTGGGGGCAACTATGCCACAAAGATGCTACTTCCTACAGACTCTGCTCTCCAACTCTCCCAGATTGCCATCCATCCCAGGAATCCTGACTTGACGCAGCTCCTGCCCAGCTTCCGAATTTGGATCACAAATCTCCATCTGGATACAATAAGTACTCTATTTAGAACTCTTCTGTTTTGATATTAGTCCCGCAATCACCACACTCATTGGTAAGGGCCTTGTTATCTTGCTTGGGCCTGTAGCTGTGAACTTGGACAAAGGCAAGCTTGGTACCTCTCACAGATGGTGAAAACTCTGCACATTCAAGCTGAACATTCTAAAAGCAACCATGCTAGAGTTATTTAGCTGCACAGCAGACGTTCATTGTTTATTGTGTATATTGTGTTCTCTTTCAACCTCCCTAGGAACTTTTTATTTTTGTGCAATCTGGAGTGCTATTGTGTGAGGAAAACACTAAACATCTGTGTGCACTTTGCATCTACTAGGTACGTAGGTTGATACGATACACAAGTTATGTGTTGTGATATATAATGTTGAGCTGTGTCAAGTAATGTATTACAGTTGTGATATTCTTGCTCGCGCACATCATTGCAAGGTCATATTGTGTTGTCCCTGCTCCAGTGTGCCAGATTACCAGACCTAGTATCTTGTTTCCCCTTTTAGCAAATGCTAAGTACCCTGTTAGGTAGCATCTGTCAGTTTTCGTTTTGGGTGAAATTACTGTCCTGCTATCTGTACTAACATTTTACTTATGATTACTTGTTATGTAGTCCCAAGTGGGATCTCTGGAGGATAATGGATCTTCACGTTTGTTATTTTGGTAGATTGTTTTAGCCTATTTTTCTCTTGTTATTTTAGCTTGTTTTTTGTTCCCAAATCCCATCCCTGTGTGTTCATCCAGACCCACTGCGTTCTTCTTTGACCTGGTGGTGGTGTGGTGGATACAGGGGAGAGATGGTGCATGCTGCTCCCGCAACAGTTGGTCATGGTGGATGATGACCTAAAACTGCAACACATTCTCACAAAACTACACTGTTTCTACACCAGCTACAATAAAAGGAAGTTCCCGAGACTTTGGCACGTTGATAGTAGATCCCCCCCAAGTTTAGAAGGTCCACCGTAGTCTGGAGGTGGGACACGACTGCCTGGGGTGATCCTGCCTTCAACAGCCAGTCATCAAGTATAGGACTGGTACCCGTTATCTCTGCAGATGAGCTACAACCACCACCATCACCTTGGTGAACACCCAAGGGGTGCTGGCAAGGCCAAAGGGTAGCACATCAAACTGATCTTTTTGTGGCCCACCGTGAACCGGTGCTAACACCTGTGAGCAGACAGGGCAGGAATGTGGAAATACAAGACCTGCACGTCCAAAGCTACCATCCAGACTCCCAAGTCCAGGACAGAAAGGACTCGAGCGAGCATGATCGTTTTGAATTTCTCCTTTTTGAGGAAGAAAATGAATGGGTGCAGGTTTATTATAGGGCGAAGGCCTCCCGTCTTTTTTGGGCACTAGAAAGTAGTGAAAATAAAAACCACAATCTACTTATGGCAGTGACACTCTCTCTATAGCTACACTGGCCAAGAGAGCCATCACTTTCTGGCAGAGTAAGAAGACATGGTCCTCCTCCAGCCTGTCACAAGTAGGGTGGCATGGGTGTAGGGGTAGTCATGAAGGGAAGGGAGTAGCCCCTCCAGTGGTGCAGGTGATGGCATAGCCTGCCTCCCACTGGTTGCCCATGATGGTTAGAAGTGACCGAAAGAGGTTTGGAGGCTGGTGGTGGGCTGGGCCAACCTCTGGCTGCCTGACCTACTGGGTCTGGGGGTACTAGGTCCTCAGCCACGGAGAGGCTGGGGAGCTTGCATGCCGTGGTGGCTGGGCTTCTAAGGATGAGGCTCAACGTTACTTTGGTGGCCACTAAAGGAGTGAAAGGTGGACTGGATTTGGCGGGGCCATAGAAAGGTCCCACGGTCCTGGTCGTAGCTCTAGCCTTGAAGCACTCAGGCCCTGGGTTTGCCTGATCTCCAAAGAGATGGGGGAAACATCAAAGGGCATGCCAATAAGTGAGTCTTGGGCATCTCCTCAAAAGCCAGTCCTTCTCAGCCAAGTGTGGCGTCATAATGCCACCGAAGAAACTGTTCTGCCTAGCAAGTGAGTCATATCCAACCCAGATCTAATTGTGAACTTGTCTGCATCTCTCCCATCTGCCATAGCTTTGGAGAGCATGTTCCTGGCCTCCTCTAGGACCACGGGCGCACCAAATCCCATAGTGCACGGGAGTGACGGCCCAAAAGGCACAGTGTGTTCAGGGACCACAATGCCAGGCTAGTGGAAGAAAACTTTCTCCAGCTTCTTGAATTCCCTATCCAGCGGAGAGCTAGGTAAAGCGCCAGGGTTGACACAGGAAGTGGAAGCTCGGACCACCAAGATCTCCAAGGTAGGGTGTTGACTGAGGAAATTGGGGTACCCTGGAGCAGGGTGTAAGGGATTTGTTAAATGGGAGAAGAGGTTTTGAGGGGGTCACTGCTGGCTGAAGCACCTCCGTCACGAAGTTAGTCTTGACTGCAACTGAGGGCATGCTAATGTCCAGGACCTTGGCCGCCCTTATCACTACATAGCAAAAGAAGTTCCCTCCTCCGTAGCAATGGTAGGAGGAGAGTTCATGCCAATATCTGGGGACGTGCCCAGTCCACTGACGTCTGCCAAGTCCTTATCCCAGATCATGTTGAGGTCTAGGGACTACTACTCCTCAGGGTACAGTGGCCCCTCTCAATTATCCCAAAGTCCTAGCCCGTCAGGCTTGTGTCAGAGACAGGGATGCAAATGGGGTCAGAGCCGCCAGAGGGTGCAGCAGTGCCAGAATCGTTGAAATCTGGACCTATGTTGGAGAACAATAAAGTGGTAAGATCGCCGTGGTTTTGGATCCATTTGTTGATTCAAGGGGCCCAAATACAGCCGGGGCGGACCCGCTGGCTGGGCACAGAGGTGCACCAGTGGGGACCCGACACACAAATATGAGGTGCATGGCCTTAAAAGATTTGCAGAGTTGGGCCACTCTGGCTCACATAAACTCAGAGAGGCACAAAGGCGCCCCACGCTCAACAGCGGAGCTAGGCATTGAATGGTGATGCTCCCTTGTTTGACTGCGACAGACGGGTTGAAGCCTAAGACCTCTTCAACTTCTTATTTTTTATTTTTTTGTGGGACTTACCTGAATGCCGGATTACTTCAATGAGGGTTGATGGCTCTGTGACTGATCCCGAGACCTTCCTCTAGACTGGCATTGAGACTGTCGCACTTTGAGCTGCAAGGAGGTTTAGGGGACTGCTCTCTCAAGGGCTTTCAGTGCATGGCCGGGCAGTTGAAGCAGGTTTTCGAAGATGCAGATTCATCACCGACATCTGTCAGTCACAGGCAGCGCAGGGCATGAAGCCAGCTTTCCTGGTGGACATCCCTGTCACACCAGGAGAGGATCTAAAAAAACTTCAACTTCAAGTCAAAAGAAGGACAGTTGAAAAATGACTGGGGGTAACTCACTCTGGATCTGCGCTGACCGGCGCAGAAAGAAAAGAACTGGCCAGCACACTGGAGTGGGGCCTGTATAAGCACCAAGTACGTCACTTCTGACGTAGATTATGATGCAGACGATGCCATGCAGTCAAATGACACCACCTACCGGCACACAGAGGTACTGCTCACAAAACATTTCCAGATCCAGTCTGACGTCAGGATAATTTTAAGGTAAGGAATCTGCTGCTAGAAGTCTCTATTAGATTATTGATGTACATTCTAACATTGCTTGGACATTTACTGAAGAAGGTGCAAAGAAAAAGCAACAATAACACACATTCCTTGGGCAGGTCTGATAAAAGCCAGACTCTGGAGCAAACTTTTAGATGGTTGTTAGACCAGACAGCCTTAGGGTGGTCATCCCCCAGTGTTTTGCCTGCCTCCTTCCAGACCCTGTTTTTGCTGGTTTTAGGACTCTCTGCACTTTACCACTGCTGGCCAGTGCTAAAAAGCTCTCCTCTAAACGTGGTAACATACTTCCAACCCAATTTTCATATTTAATTTACCTGTAAGTCCCTAGTAAAGTGCACTACATGTGCTCAGGGCCTGTAAATAAAATGCTACTAGTGAGTCTGCAGCACTGATTGTGCCACCCACATAAGTAGCCCTTGACCATGTCTCAGGCCTGCCATTGCACGGCCCGTCTGTGCAGTTTCACTGCCACTTCGACTTGGCATTTATAACTACTTACCAAGCCTTAAACTCCCCCTTTTCTACATATAAGTCACCCTTAAGGTAGGCCCTAGGTAACCCATAGGGCAGGGTGCTATGTAGGTAAAAGGCAGGACATGTACGTATGTGTTTTACATGTCCTGGTAGTGAAAAGCTCGTACATTTGTTTTCCACTACTGTGAGGCCTGATCCTCTCATAGACTAGCATTAGAACTGCCCTCATATACTTTTGAGTGACATTCTGATCTGGAAGGAGTAGCCCTGACATATTTAGTATTGCCAGAATGGTACTAGAAAATCCTGCCTACTGGTGAAGTTAGATCTAATATTACTATTTTAGAAATGCCACTTTTAGAAAGTGGACATTTCTCTGCACTTACTGCCATCTGTGCCTTACAGCCCTGCCTCCAAGTCTGTTCTCTGCTGGTTGACAGCTCCCCTTGTACATTCCACCCAGACAGTCTCATCTGCATATCATATGGGTCTCCCTAGGCAGGAAGGGTGGAAGGGCTCTCTCTTACATTTCAAATGCCAGTGGCCTGCCCTCACAGAAAGGACTCATAAACCCCACAGGGATCTGGCAGACGGGACTGGGCTGAAAAGGGAACTTGTGCACTTCAAAACCACTCTTTGACGTTTTCACCACTTCAAAAGCATTTTTGGTTATATAAACTGGGTCTCACCCCACCAAATCAGATACTTCTGGATCTACACCTGAACTCCGTCAGAGGAAGTGCCTGGCTTCCCAAAAGACTCATCAGGACTGCTTTGCTGAGAAGGACTGCTACCCTGCTTTTGCCCTGCGGCCTGCTGGCCTCTGACTTTGCTGGAAGGTCTCTGCTTTCCCAAAAAGAACTCTCTAAGGGCTTTGATTGAGCTTGCCTCCTGTTTTGAAGTCTCAGGGACAGCAAAGACTTCATCTACTAGCTTATAGCTAGTTTCCCGAACTCAGCAACACTAGGAACAACTTCAGCGATGCCAGCACCAAAGCTGCACCCTGCTCCTGACCTGGGGTCATCACTGCAGGCAACGACCGCAGCCTGCAACGCAAGTCTGACGTTGCTGTGATGCCTCTGACATCACGCAGTGCCATCATGACACTGCGAAGTCGACTCATCACGTCTTGACCAACTAGATTAATCGACCCGGACGTCTTTGTTTCTTCGTTTCCGTAGGTATTGTGCCTGGGGGTCTGTGTGACTATGAGACTGGCGCCTGAGGCGTCGGATTATTGGGAACGACTCCGTTAATGACGCCATGATAGCCCCAGTTGGAGCTATTGAGTTTCTAAGCGCTTCAGTGGGATTTAATCTGTAAAAATCCATAACTTTGTATGTGTATGTTGGATTTTCATTGTTTTGCCCTTATTTTGTTCAGATAAATAGTATCTATTTTACTAAACCTGTGTGGTGTATTTTGTGGTGTTGTCACTGTGTTACTGTGTGAGTTATTGCACAAATACTTTACACATTGCCTTTGAAGTTAAGCCTGCCTGCCCTTTGCCAAGCTCCTGGAGGATGAGCACAGGATACTTTGGGTGGTGTTGTGACTAGGATTGTGGTCGCTACTTGGACAAGGGTATATACCTCTGCCAACTAGAGACCCATTTGGTATAAATCAATAAAGGATCCATGATAATACCAAGCCTGGAGGATGTACTTTTAGATCACCTGTCAGACAATTCTTAAGAGTAACATTTCACTTGGGGAAAGTCAATTTCACATCTTCTTTTAGTGGCTAATCCGAATTCTGGTCTTCTGTGAAACATCCTCCATGCACTTCAATGACAAGAGGCTGCAGAGAAGTTGGTTCTTACTGGGTGCTGAAAAGTTTTTTTTGTTTGAAGTCTTTATTTATATATTTGAGAAGATATTCCTAAAGTTTGCAAAGCCAAAACTGATCATCACAGATCCTCCCTAAGCTGCCTCGGCTTTACACAGCTTATGATTATCATCTTCCATAATAGAAGTGAAACAACATGCAATGGTACATTTTCCCCCCGTCGCATCATAACCCTCACATCACTCCACGGTTCCATCCATAGCCAAGCCCTCTGTTCAGGGATTTACAGTTCTGTCTCTCTTTTTTGTCAGCTCTCATCACCATCTCGTCAGGCAGAAGGCTACTGTCCCCCAGTCCAGAATCTCCGCCCAATAAGCCAAATCTTCTATCACCTTTGGGTCCCTTCTGGCCACCTCATAAGGTCCTCCTCTGCCAGGGCACATTCGATAATATCTCATTCCAATTCCGCTACTGAAGACCCTGTGAAGGTGAACCAGCTCCTTCTTTTTTTGAGCAATGGGGATTATGTTAAGGAGTCACTGTGTATGTGAAAACAGTAAGTGGCCTGTGTTCCTGCTAAGACAATCAACCACTTTTCTCCAATATTCCACTATCACTATACAAGAGCATTTCATATGAATGAATGAGCCCCCTCAATCCTGCATCTCAGATAGTATAATGATCGCCAGAGGTACATTTTACTAGTCTTTTGTGGCATCGTGCAGCTGCGGTGTAGATAACAAAATGGGGTTATCTTAAATCGTGCATTACCAGATACAAGCTTTGCTTGCATTCATGCCACGGTCCAATCCTTATCAGTAATGGTATCTTGTATATCCTCCTGCCACCTGTGTCTAATCTTTAAGAGTATTTAATGCTTATCTGCTTTCAACACCCTATACAACTGAGATACTGATTTTCTTCCACATCCCGGGTCAGCAATGGATTAGGGGCCACAGGATTCCCTGACGAAATCCCCATCAGATTTTGCCAGTTTAGCATATTACAGGCACTGCCGGGTCAAGACCAAAGGAATCCTGTGCCTGCCAAGTGTGTTACAGCCCCCTCCCTTATCTTCGCACTCTGATATCATTAACTATCCACCTGAAAAGTTGCACCTGAATGTTAAAGCCCCACTACATTTTAAGCAGGGTCTCACTCCATCGTAGGTAATGGGAGTCACCGGTTTCTCAAATGTAGGTAATGGGAATAACCATTTTCCTTAGTACTTGCAGAGTCATTGTCATGTCTGCTACTGATGCAGATATTATATGACCTTATGATTCCAAAAACTTTGAAAGTGTCAAGCCATTAAAACAATGACTTAGACATCACACCCGATGCAACATCAAGTCTGGGACAAGTGCATAATTATCACAATATAAAGGGCAAATAAAAGCTAATACATATATTCGAAATAGAGTAGTCTGAATTGATGTCCATTTACCTTATATGGTCATCAGGATATGTCTGGGAAACACATACTGATGCACATAATCTGTCAGATATTCTAATCCTTGATAAGAGCTAGTATAAAAGAGCGGTCACTTACCCACTTGTCAGGAGAGCTCCTTTACCAAGGTTATTGCAGAAAATAGAGTAGGAGTGCCTGATGAGGGGTGGGGACAGTTACCTTTCAATAGCTGCACATGCGGCATATGCTTTGGGACATTTTAATCATGGGTGGCATCTGAGCCTCCTGATGCTACCTCAGGGCAAATTCACGGCTACAAATCAGTGCCACTGCCTGCACATTATATGGCTTAGTAAGATTTAGAAATCGCTTTGGCTTACCAGGAACACCAAAATAGGTTTACTAGTCAATTGCCATATGTGCAGAGAAAGGTCTCTTTGGGGCCACTGAGCAATGAGGGAGCGACATTGCTAGCTTTTGCTGGTTACCTGCCCATTCCTCACCTTGACAGCCTAGCACACGCTGAGGTGATATGATTTTTAAAAAAACTTTATTTACCTATTGCAAAAAAGACAATACAAAAAAAACATCACTGTCCCTTAAAGGCTGTCAAATATCCTTGGGTCGGGAGGCCTGAGGGTGTACAGATGCAAATAGTTTGGAATTGGTATTACAGTACGACAAGTTTGTAAGCCAGATCGCCAAAATGAGCTCCATCTGGGTTCCCCAAAGGAGCAAAATTAGCCTTTTTGCCAGGAATAGGGCAATAGCAGTATTGCAGCATAAGCCCAGGGAAGAGTCTTAACGTATCTCAGCAGTGTCATCATGGGTTCAGGGGTCAATTTGCAATCAAACATATGAGATAAAGCCACATATATGTTCTCCCAATATGTAGCTATTGCTCCACATGTCCAGGAGAGATGGAAAAAATCAGCCTGTTCGGCATGACATTTAGGACAATGATGAGGCCTAGTCTGGTTGATCTTGGCAAGTGCCCATGGGGTAGTGTAAGCTCTAGTAAGATATTTAAAGTGTAGCAATTTTTGGCGATGATTACTTGAGAGCAACTTAGTTTGAGTGCAGCAGTTATACCAGAATTTATCAGGCAAAGTGACTCCCTGGTCCCATTCCCAAACCTGTCTAGGCCACTCTGGGCCAGTCCGGCGTAATAATAAGGAAGTATGTTATAACTGTGAAATTATTTTGGAGCAATCCAAGGACTGGATTATCAGCGAAAGTGGGGTGAAGTCCAGGGGTCCATGTGGAAAGACTGGTAAGACCTCATGCAACGTACTGTAAAGCCGGTGAAGCACAAAGCTATTCATAGGATTGGGTTCCTCGGAGAAAGGAGAGGCCCAGCTGGAGGTGACTCTCTTGTAGTTGCCGGACCAGTGGTTCCATTGTAATAATAAACAATAGAGGGAAAGCGGGCATCCCTGGCAGGTGCCATGCATTAGTAGGAAGGGCTCTGTGAGTGTACCATTTAGTCGTTGATAGACCAAAGGATCTGTGTATAAGAGACTAATCAGTGCCAGAAAGCTGTTTGGCATGCCCAGCTTTGTGAGAGTAATAAGTAGGAATTGCCACTCAAGAGAGTCAAATGCTTTTTCCGTGTCTAATAGTACAGCAGCAGCAGGAACATTTGGTGCAATCTGATTGAGCACTGCAAAAACAGTACATAGGTTAATAAAGGTGGAATGATGGGGAACAAAGGCGGATTGCACAGGAGAGATTATTTGATCCAATATTAGGGAAAGACAGGTCGTCAGTACTTTGGCCAATATCTCATAGTCATGATTCATGAGTGACAGCAGGCGATATGACATACATTGATGGGCGGATTTATTGGGCTTAAGCAACAACGTGATCACCACTTTGCACTAGGACTGGGGGAGGATGCCCCGCTCGAGGGACTCAGCATATACCTCTATAAGATGGGGGACCAGTAGAGGCTTATAGACTTTATAGAACTCCCCAGTAAACCCGTCCAGCCACAGAGTGCGTCTATCGCTTGGGAGATTTCTTCACTCCTAAAAGGAGCAGCCAACCACTGCTGTTGCCCCAGTTCGAAACACACCATGGCTATTTTCAAAAGGTAATCCTACGTGCGGTAGAAGTGGTAGTCGTCTCTGAAGTATATAGAGACTTGTAATAGGCCAAGAATTTGTGCAATATGCTGTCACCCTCCATGATATCTGTGCAGTCTGCTTTTGTCAAGCAAGTGACGGGCCTGGGTGCTCGCCCTCGCCATATCGGCGAGCATTAGCATATTTGCAAAGATGTGCAAACTCTCGGTCTGCAAGCCCCTGGAATTCACGGAGAAGGGTCGCTCTATCATGGGTAGCAGCCAGACATGCGAGAGACCTTGATGCCAAGTCAAGAATGCTTAACTTGCCCTCCACTTCCGCATGGTCATCTCGTATAGACCGGAGCACTCCAGCATGCTTGGCAATGCAGATACCCCAAATATCGGCCTTAAAGGCCTCCCACAGAGTAGCATATTGTGCAACGGAGTCTGCAAAGGTGGTGAAGTACTCTGCGATTGCCCCCTGGATCTCTGCGTGAAAAACTGCATGCGAGGGGAAGCACCACTGCTGAATCATCGGGCAGCGGCATATTCAGGACCAAACAGACTGTGGCATGATGAGACAGTGTGTGGGACAGGTTTTCAATGGCATCAAACCATACAAGAGCATTATTCGTCACATACCAGTGGTGTATACGGGTCCATACACCATGGAAGGATGAATAAAAAGTGTAGTCACGCCGAGGAGGCCACAAATCCGTCAATTGCAGAGTGTCAATGCGGCAGGTCAATGCATTTAATGAGTGTGGTTAAGTGGTATGAGACAAGTCGGTTGAGTCATATTCAGGGCAACAAGTAATATTAAAGGCCCCGCCCATAATTATACAGTTGACCTGGTAGAGTTCTATGTAGGATAACAGATCCAAGAAAAAGACAGGGACATCCATATTTGTGGCATATACATTAACAAATAGTGCGGTCTTCCCTGCCAGAATCCCATGCACCAATAGATAGCAACCATCAGGGTTGCCAGTGCTCCCAACATATTGAAAAGGGACCCGTTTGTCAAGAAAGATACAGACACTGCGAGAATGGACGCTGTAGTGGGAGAAGTAAAGGTGTGCGCCCCAACCTGAAGCAAAGGTGCAGGTAGATGCAGGGGATATGTGCGTCTCCTGACGGAAGGCCACATTTTCCTGTGCCTGTTGAGATACTTGTTTACACTTCTTGGGGTTATTCAGGCCACAGACGTTCCATGACATGCAGACCAGCCTAAGATGAGGTGCTGTGTTCAAGGAGGATGCCATGTTCATCTAAGTTGGGTACATTTCAAACAATAGAATGGGAAGACCTGTTGGTATACTGCAGTGCAACATATCTTGATGGCTTTTACATAACACAGAACAAACCCATGCCCCACACCAACCCACCACCCATTCCGACATAAATAAAGGTCGGAGACCCCAATGAACCCACAACAAAATAGGAAACAAACACAATGGTATACACCTCTGGGAAGTGGCAATGATCCGAGGGTCAGGCCTGAAACAAAAAAATCATTTAACATCTCTTGCAACAGCTATGAATCATGGGGATAGTATTGAAGCAATAACACTTGAGAGAATGCAATACAAAATAAGTGGGCTGAGGGGAAGAATGGGAGCTTAATATCACCATTGATCACATGCATTGAGCTCAAACAAGAATTTACAATGGTGCAACATGAACAAGGCCTAGCCCTAGGTGCAAGTCCTAAATAGTGCTGGAGTCCGCTTGTAAACCAGTGGGATTAGGGGAAGGTCGATCATTCCCCCGAGGGGAGGAGCCAGACTCACGTCATTTACAGAACTGTAGAGCCTCAGAAGGGGTGGCGAAGAAATGTTGCTTGCCTTCAAGCTCCCCACTCAGGCAGGCAGGATACAACATCCCGTACCAGATGCGCGCTTCTGCAGCATCTGCTTAACATCTTAAAATTTGTGACATGCCTCTTGTACTAACGGCATAAAATCGGGGTACAAGGAGACTGTTGTGCCCTGGTACTGCAGAGGTCTTTTGTCTCAGGAAAGTCTAAAGAAACTGTCTTGATCCCTGTAATATAACAGTCGTGCAATTATCAAGCGCGAGGTAACACCCGGGACTGAGGGAGCGATGCACTCTCTCAAGTGCGAATGTATCAGTAAAGGATCCTCTGCCAAATAGATCCACAAGAAGTTTTTCAACAAAAGCACCTATTTTGCCAGTATTAGTGGACTCTGCAATCCCAGCTATGCGAATGTTGGTGCGCTGTGAATGCGTCTCTAGGTCTTTATTTTTTGCAGTAACAGTCATGAGGATGCACTCAACACGTTCAAACCTCATCGTCAGGTTGATAGTCCCATCCTCCAGATCTGAGAGTCTGCCCTCTGCCCCCTCTATCCTGGTGTTAAGCCAGTCCAGGCGTTCAGCTACTCCGTCTAGGTGGCTGGACAGGGCATCAAACTTGGCATCAATCAACTGAAATCCCAACCGCTACTCTGACATAATCGTGGTTCAGTTCGTGGGCCAGGGGGGCAGTGAGGTGGGGGTTGGTGCAGCGCAGGGTGCAGGCACCATCAAAGCTGAGTTGCCTCTGCCTAGGGTCCCCACGCCCCATCATGGATTGCGATGCGGCCCCATGCAATGGTCTTGAAGTTTGGGCGAGTGCAGGCGAGGGTAAGGAGGGTTTGGGCAGGGGGGAGCCACCAGCCCCTACAACCAAATTAAGAGATATGCACCAAGCAATCTGAGGAACTGGAGCAAGGAAGCAACCACCTATAAGGCAGCCAAGACAAACTCAAACAGTTGGCAATAAATGGTAGTTGGGCAACCAATGGTTCTGAGGACCGTTCATAACATGGTCCTTGAGGGCGGCAGGGAAAAGGCATCAACTTCAGCACGTGCCGTCGTATTTGGCAGGGTTAATAGAGACTAGAAAAAATTGCAATGACAGTAAATTGTGCGGGCCCAGGAGGGAGGGAAGAATGCGGTGCAGCTGGTCTACTCATAACCTAGAGGCACCAAGAAAGCCAGATAGCAGACGCAGCGGCTGTGACAGCGGCGAAGTCCAGAGTCCGGGCCCATCCCCGCCACCCAGACGACGCCAGCCTGACAGACAGAAGCGCGGGTGGAAGGAGAGGACCCAGGTATCCCCAGCCACTCCGGGGATCTACAACAGGGGCGGACCGGGGGATCACAGAAGCAACGTGAGTGCTGAGATGCCAGCACGCCGCTCAGGCCCAATTGCATGAGCGATGCCGGGGAAAATGATATGCTCACCAATAGGGCCTCCGCAGCCACGCAGGGATGATCATATGCCGCCGGGAGGCACTTAATATTGGCACAGTCCGCCTCCAGATCCATCCAGTGTGCACTACATGGGGCATGGTGTGCAGATGATAATGTAGTGTGCCACTGCTACTGCTCACCGCCGAGGGCTCTGCAGCCCCGTCCTCAGGCTCACCCCCAGGTCCTGTGCCTCCGAGGACCGCGTCAGGACATGGGAGCCCTCCAAGGTTTCATCTCAGCACAGCCCATGCCCCACGCCATGCCATAGTTAAACGGTTCCGGGCACAACACCATTCGGGGCAAAAAATGGAGAAAGTTTTCAACGTGTATAGGTTGCGGTGGAGGGCCGATGGTGTATGATTTGCAGACCAGGCCCGGGAGCTTCAATGCCGTGCCGCCATCTTGGTCGCCAGCTTGGTCACGCCCCCAAGATGACATGAATTTTAAATTACAGTCACTTTATACAGTAAACTTGTACAATTTGCACAATGCACAGTGAGCTCCAGGCCTGCTCTCGCACACCAACACAAGTACAAACCATTAGTCCACAAACTATTAAGGCTGTCATGGGAAAAGCACCTATGAAGCATTATGAAATAGCTTTTTGCACTGCTCGTAAAGCCAACCAGTTAGAAGCAGTGTATTCGTACACTACACCCCATGACAAACGTAGATTACTGACTTTGGGGGTCATTACAACATTGGCGGTAAAAGCCGCTTACCGCTGTGCAGAAGACCGTCAATACACCGCGGCGGCGGCGGGAGACCGCCACAGCTATTATGACACACATCACGGATTCTGCCGAAATTCAGACACCCACACAAGTCCGCCACACCAAAGGTCAGCGATAAATATGCGGAAACAACTCCTCCACCTCCACGCTAACAGAAACACGCCCATGCTATTACGACACACGAATCCACGCGGCGGTCATTCAACCGCGGTATTCCATTGGCGGTATACACCGCCGCGCTCAAAATACACACACAGCTCCAAAACACCGCCACATTGGACAATTACAAATACACACACCTGATACACATACACACACCACTCCCACACACCCAAGACAATATAAAACACACCCACATCACCCACAAACCCCTACGACCACAAATTAGAGACGAAGGCCAGAGAGAGACAGCACAGAATAGATAACACCATCACACAGAGGCACACTACACCATCACCCACACAACATCCACGCACAAAACACCACATACCACTACACTAACCACACTCATCAACACATACACCACTCCACACATCACACACACCACCCCATGTCACGCCAAAGACACCCCCGCTTCTCCAAGGAGGAGCTCAGGGTCATGGTCGAGGAAATCATCAGGGTAGAGCCACAGCTATTTGGCTCACAGGTACAGTACACATCCATAGCCAGGAAGATGGAGCTATGGCAAAGAATAGTCGACAGGGTCAACGCTGTGGGACAGCACCCAAGAAATAGGGAGGACATCAGGAAGAGGTGGAACGACCTACGGGGGAAGGTGCGTTCCACGGTATCCAGGCACCACATTGCGGTACAGCGGACTGGCGGCGGACCCCCACCTCCTCCCCCACAACTAACAACATGGGAGGAACAAGTCTTGTCCATCCTGTATCCTGAGGGCCTCGCAGGAGTCGGTGGAGGAACGGACACTGGTAAGTCAAATCTTCACTATCATATCCCCCACCCTACCTGCACGCTATCACACCCCCCCACCCTCACACCCTCCCCTATCACCCTAACTCCTCACTAATCTACCCATAACACCAACCACCGATCCCAACCCCAAGACCTGCATGACCCAACTAAGCATGGACACCCATCACTAAAGCATGCCCACTGCACACACCCACAACACCCCTCAAACATTACCACACAAGCCCCCACACAGGAATGCCTGCACTGGGGTTCACGCACACCCAACCATTGCACACCATGAAACACACACATGCAATAATCATGTACTTATACCCCCGCAGGAACCCGAAGGCACGTCACCATACCAGAAGGTCCAGACAACACCACTCCACCCCCAGAAGAGGCCCACAGTGACGACAGCAGCTCTGCCCTACTGGATCTTGATGACCAGCCCGGACCATCGTGGGCCTCGGGACAGTCGGTTCCCCTTGCCCAGCCACAGCCCAACACTGAGCCTACACCCTCTGGTAACACCAGCACAGCACTCACCCAGCGGGCCCATACCTCCCTACCCAGGACAGGTCAATCAGCGGTGTGTCCACCACTACAGGGCACCCAGGATAACCCACCACCCCAACAACAACAGGGACCTGGGGGCAGTGGTAGTGGGCACACGGTCCAGGGGACGGAGGCACAGGAACACCGGGGAACTGGGAGGGCTGCTGTGCGACAGAGGGAGGACAGGCCAAGGGAACCTACTCTCAACGAGGCCCTATCCTCCATCATGGGAGCATACCACCACTCCCAGGAGACGATGGCAACGGTCCTGGACAAGTTGCAGGAGACCCTGCGTCTACAGGAGGAGCAGTATTTGGGGTTCAGGGAGGAGCTCAGGACCATCGCCTTTGCCCTGGGCACCATCGTAGGGGTGCTGACGGACATTCAAAAGACCTTGAGGGACACCGTGGCACTCCAAGGTGCCCCTGACACTAGCCACGACGATGAAATGCCCACCACCTCCGCCGGCGCTAGTGGACAGGACGCCCCGCCACAGGACCAACACACCAGCACCCCACCCCCTGCAGACGGACAACCACCACGAAAGCGGGCCCTGAGATCCAGGAACAGGACAGAGCAAGATGGCAAGACCCCCGCCAGGAAATAAGACCACCCTGATTGTCCCCCCACTGTACTACTTTGTTACCCTGTCCAGCTTGGAACTGCCCCAGCTCCACTTCCAATGGCCAGATGTGCAATGTACCTGTGAGACTAATAGACTGGACTCTGCCATGGACATTCTTCCACCATGACCTCTCCCCATTTCACATACCCCCTACATTTTTATGCACTTCAATAAACACCCTTGAAACCTCAATAATATTGGAGTCAGTCAATGATTGTGAACTTTGTATTGTCAATTACAGTGTTAAAAAAGGTTACCCATTGGAAGGTCAACATACCAATGTCACACATCACAAGCCTTTCAAGGGTGCAAGCTGTTGACACGTAGGTTACCACATTACTGAAAAATAAATGGAAGGGGACAACTCAGTTACCAAATAGGGAGTGAAATGTAGGTACAGGATAGAGGTAGACGTGTGAAATGTAATATGATGTGAAACATGAAATTGTACTCACCTGTGTCTCATTGAAAATATTACTGTATGACTGACTCCCTGTTGTCGTTTTCATCTTCATCAGCTTCATCCTCATCACTGTCCACAGGCTCCACAGGCTCAACCGCTGCAACAACACCGTCATCTGGATCATCCTCCTGCAGAAAAGGCACCTGGCGTCGCAATGCCAAGTTATGTAGCATGGAGCAGGCGATGATGATGTCGCACACCTTCTTCGGTGAGTAGAATAGGGACCCACCTGTCATATGGAGGCACCTGAACCTGGCCTTCAGGAGGCCGAAGGTCCGCTCGATCACTCTCCTAGTCCGCCCATGGGCCTCATTGTACCGTTACTCTGCCCTGGTCCTGGGATTCCTCACTGGGGTCAGTAGCCAGGACAGGTTGGGGTAACCAGAGTCCCCCAATAGCCATACACGGTGCCTCTGGAGTTCACCCATCATATCAGGGATGCTGCTATTCCGCAGGATGTAGGCGTCATGCACTGAGCCAGGGAACATTGCATTTACCTGTGAGATGTACTGGTCTGCCAAACAGACCATCTGGACATTCATCGAATGATAACTCTTCCTGTTCCTGTACACCTGTTCATTCCTGCGTGGGGGGACCAGAGCTACATGGGTCCCATCAATGGCACCATGACGTTGGGGATATGTCCAAGGGCATAGAAGTCACCTTTCACTGTAGGCAAATCCGCCACCTCAGGGAAAATGATGTATCTCCTTACGTGTTTCAGCAGGGCAGACAACACTCTGGACAAGACGTTGGAAAACATAGGCTGGGACATCCCTGATGCCATGGCCACAGTTGTCTGAAAAGACCCACTTGCAAGGAAATGGAGCACTGACAGCACCTGCACGTCAGGGGGGATTCCAGTCGGATGGCGGATTGGTGACATCAGGTCTGGCTCCAACTGGGTACATAGTTCCTGGATTGTGGCACGGTCAAACCGGTAGGTCACGATGACATGTCGCTCTTCCATTGTCAACAGGTCCACCAGCGGTCGGTACACCGGCGGATTCCGCCACCTTACAATATGTCCCAACTGACGGTGCCTAAGAAGGACAACAGCGAAGAAACTGTCAGCATTCCTCCAGGTATGTACCCACAGTCACACACAAGACTACAACAGACAATTAACCCATCTGGGAAAGGTTTTGAGTGTAGGCCTCGGTATGTGTGACGCAGCAGTAATTGAAGCCATGTGGGCCCCTGAAATGGCGGCTGCCTGACCTCTAAACTGGGACATTGGAATTGTGGGGTAACTGCGCTGGCATTGTACACCGTCGCGGTAGGCAGTCGTAGAGCGCTGCGCAATGCTGCATTGGTTAACATTGGCCTCTATGGGTCCCAGGAGCCAATGAACAGGTGCGCTGGCAGTGATGATGCGCACCGCCGCGGACGTCACCACCATTTTCTATCTCTTCAATCACTAGATACCTGACCTTCGACAGGAGAGGACCTACACTGCGAGTGCTGCTGTGACCTCGGTCTGGAAGCGACGATGGCTGCTGCGTCTGGGGAAAGGGCCCCTGCCTTCACTGCACAGGAGTTGGAGAAACTTGTGGATGGGGTCCTCCACCAGTATACGCTACTCTACGGTCCTCCAGACCAACAGGTTAGTACACAGGGAGCACGTTGTATGGGCTAGGCCTGGGTGGAGAGGGCTGGGTGGATGAGGGAAGGGGGCAGAGTACATAGAACAGTCATGCATGGGGATGAATGGGCCACAGGGATAGAGTTTGGAGGGGGCCAATTACAACGACGGTGCTGTAGGTAATGACTGTTCCTCTTTCCTTGTGCATGTCATGTAGGTCAGCGCCCACCAGAAGAGGGACATTTGGCGTGCCATCGCCAAGGAAGTCCGGACCCTGGGGGCCCACCAGAGACGGGGCATCCACTGCTGTAAGAGATGGGAGGACATTCGCCGCTGCAGCAAGAAGTCGGCGGAGGCTCAGCTGGGGATGGCCTCCCAACGTGGGAGGGGTGCCGGTCGCACCATGACCCCCCTGATGTTCCGGATCCTGGCGGTGGCCTACCCGGAGTTGGATGGGCGCTTGAGGGCATCACAGCAGACACAAGGAGGTGAGTACAACCTCATTCTGCTGACTTTGTGCGTAGTGGAGGGGTCTGGGTGGGGGAGGTGGGCTGTGGGTGTCCCTAAGCCAGGGCGAGTTAGGTAGGCAAGGCCCCTCCGTAATGTAGGCCATGTGGCACTCTACCCCAGCTCAAAAAAAAAAGGCAAATTGATGTATAGTTGCCCCTTTGCCATCCATGTTGGCAGATTTCTACCATTGCCATGTAGGCCATATCCCAGAAATTGCATGTGCAGAGGGCAGGAGCACGGCATAATGCAGGGGGCTGCTGCGTTTGTCTTGTCCGCCAACTGTAGCGGTATGCCATGCACTAAAACTCTCTTTCTTCTGTCTCCACCCTTTTTCTGCTCTCCCTGTCCTTCTGTACATCAGCATCAACAGGCGGAGGTACAGTGGCACCGGAGCACGAGGGAGCTGCATCCCACATGGCCATGGAGGGCCACACCACAGACTCTGAATTCACCAGTGGGACGGAGGGTGAGGGGAGCTTCACGTCTGCCACAGGATCACCAAACAGCGACACGGACTTGTCCGCCAATGTGAGCTCCCCTGTGGTGGCGGCACCATCTGTGCGCCCCACTTCTACAGGTACAGCCGCCACCTCACCTACCAGCACCGCCCTCCCAGCAGCCCCTCAGCGTTCGCCCCGTGCCCGCTCACCCAGGAGGGTGGGCATCACCTTCGCCCCAGGCACCTCAGGCCCTGCCCCAGTCACCCCAGCTGCCCTCAGTGAGGAGGCCATTGACCTCCTCAGGTCACTCACTGTTGGGCAGTCTACCATTGTGAATGCCATCCAGGGTGTAGAACGAGAGTTGAAACACGGTAATGCATTCCTGGAAGGCATTCATTCTGGTCAGGCTGTCCTTCAGCGAACCCTGCAATCTCTGGCCTCAGCACTGATGGCAGCCATTGTCCCTGTGTCCAGCCTCCCCCCTCCAACTTCCTCCACCCAGACCCAATCCCCTGTACCCCAGCCCATCCCAAGCACACCTACAGACCAGCATGCAGACAAGTCAACACACACAAGTAGCTCAAGCAAACGTAGGCACCACACACACCACAGGCACTCACACAAGCATCAGACCCATACAGACACAGCAACATCCACTGTCTCCATTGTGTCCCCCTCCTCCTCTTCTCCCTCCTCCCTCCCAGTGTTGTCTACACACACACCTGCATGCACCACATCTACAGGCACTAGGACTCGCACCAGGACACCCAGCACCACAAGCCGCTCACCTGCACTCACCACCTCCACTGCCATTTACACGTCCCCTGTGTCCTCTCCCAGTGTGTCTGTGACGCCCCCTCCCAAAGTACACAAACGCCGGCAATCACTCACCCAACATCCATCCGCCTCACGACAGCCTCCAGTACCTGCACCTGCACCCAAAACAGCTAAAGTGACACCTCTACAACCACCTCCTCTTCCTCCACTCCCAGAGCCCCTCCAGCTACCCATCCCAGTGTACGTCAGAAACTGTCCCTATGTCAAATTGACCTTTTTGCCCCCCCCCCTCCAATTCATCAGTCCCGTCGTAGCGCCTCAGCCAAAAAGCCTCCAGTACCAGTGGTGCATGTACCAGGTTTTTGGAGTGCCCCGTCCACCAGGGCAGGCAGTAGGACCCGGAGCCAAGGCACTGTCAGCCCACCCCCTGTAAAGGCTCCGAAATTGGAGAGAGGACGACGGGACCGTGTCAAGACTCCTGGTGGGACAAACAGTGACATGGGATCCAAGGCGATTGGTGAGTCATCTGTAACTCAAAGGAAGGTGGGGAAGGTCCCGAGGAAGTCTCCCCAACCTGTTGTGAGTGTCACGGCAGAGAAGTGCGCCATCATTTCTGGCGGTCCAGACACAACCGCCAGCACCGTTGTTACTGGTCAGGAGACCACCGCCAGAGTCACAGCCCAGGAGGGCTCAAGTATCGTTACTGGTCAGGAGACCACCGCCGGAGTCATAGCCCAGGAGGGCCCAAGTATCGTCACTGGTCAGGAGACCACCGCCACCGCCGGAGTCACAGCCCAGGAGGGCTCAAGTATCGTCACTGGTCAGGAGACCACCACCAGAGTCATAGCCCAGGAGGGCTCAAGTATCGTTACTGGTCAGGAGACCACCACCAGAGTCATAGCCCAGGAGGGCTCAAGTATCGTTACTGGTCAGGAGACCACCGCCAGAGTCATAGCCCAGGAGGGCCCAAGTATCGTCACTGGTCAGGAGACCACTGCCGGAGTCACAGCCTAGGAGGGCTCAAGTATCGTCACTGGTCAGGAGACCGCCGCCAGAGTCATAGCCCAGGAGGGCTCAAGTATCGTTACTGGTCAGGAGACCACCGCCAGGGTCATAGCCCAGGAGGGCTCAAGTATCGTTACTGGTCAGGAGACCACCGCCACCGCCGGAGTCATAGCCCAGGAGGGCCCAAGTATCGTCACTGGTCAGGAGACCACCGCCAGAGTCATAGCCCAGGAGGGCCCAAGTATCGTAATGCCACACACCAATGTCCAGTGTGGAGATCGTAATGCCACACACCAATATCCGTACCAGAACCGCCATGGCAAAGCACTGCTGAACAAGGCCAAGACTGCCATGGTGAAGACTGCTGAACAGGGCAAAGACCGCCATGGCAAAGCACCGCTGAACAAGGCCAAGACTGCCATGGTGAAGATCGCTGAACAGGGCAAAGACCGCCATGGTGAAGACCGCTGAACAGGTCAAAGACCGCCATGGCAAAGCACCGCTGAACAAGGCCAAGTCTGCCATGGTGAAGACCGGTGAAGACCGCTGAACAGGGCAAAGACCGCCATGGCAAAGCACCCCTGAACAAGGCCAAGACTGCCATGGCAAAGCACCGCTGAACAAGGCCAAGACTGCCATGGTGAAGACCGCTGAACAGGGCAAAGACCGCCATGGTGAAGACCGCTGAACAGGGCAAAGACCGCCATGGCAAAGCACCGTTGAACAAGGCCAAGACTACCATGGCAAAGCACCGCTGAACAAGGCCAAGACTGCCATGGTGAAGACCGCTGAACAGGGCAAAGACCGCCATGGTGAAGACCGCTGAACAGGGCAAAGACCACCATGGCAAAGCACCTCTGAACAAGGCCAAGACTGCCATGGTGAAGACCGCTGAACAGGGCAAAGACCGCCATGGCTAAGCACCGCTGAGAGACTGTGGCTTTGCACTCCCCAGGATGGCACAGTGGGCAATCCACCCACTGTAGAGACTTGAGAGACTGTGGCTTTGCACTCCCCAGGATGGCACAGTGGGCAACCCACCCACTGAAGTGACTTGAGAGACTGTGGCTTTGCACTCCCCAGGAAGGCACAGTGGGCAAGCCACCCACTGAAGTGACTTGAGAGACTGTGGCTTTGCACTCCCCAGGATACATCAATGGTCATGGAGCCCCGTCGTGGATCTGGCTTCGCATTCATCTGGCTGAGGTGCCCCCCCTTCCCTTCCCCCTGAGGTGCCTGTATTGTTTCTATCTGATGCCCCGGCAGTGTTCTCTCGGATTTTGGTCAGGTATCTATTGTGGGCGTCGCCCATGCATTTTTGGACTGTTGGTGCACGGACATTGTTGTGTACATCTCTGCACTACTTCTTGTATTGTACCTTTATTTATGACTGATTTCGTGAAATATATATCTGTAAATTTTTTGATGAGTAGTATATTGGCACAATACAAAGTTTGACCGCTATTCACATTGTCTTTGCATTCTTCCGGGGGGATTGTGGGTTGTTACTGTGATTTTTGTGACTGAATTTGTGTGTATGTTGTAATATGCGAGGGTGGGGGTGTTTGGTGGGTGTCCCCGTAACTTTTTCCTCCCCGTGTCGTAGGTGCTGTACTCACCGGTTTGTTCTGCGCCTACGTCGCTGTTGGTCGTAGATGAGCAGGAATGCAAGGGCAGGTAAGATTTGTAGTTCCGGCTCCATGGTGTCCTCGTTCCTCGTGGGATGTGTTGAGGTGAGCGTTTTACCATAGCACAAGCTGTTTCCGCCGTGTTTTTATCCACGGTGAATCCGCCCCGGAAAAGGTGGCGGATTGGTGTGTTGTGATAGTGTGGGCGGTACATTGTCCTCCGCCTGTCTGTTGGCGGTGACCGCCGCGCTGTTTGTCTGTACCGCCGTGGCGGGCGATGTGTTAAAGTGGCTGTCTTAGTTGGCGGTTTCCGCCAGGGTCGTAATTCCCTTTTTTTGTCCGCCGGCCTGTTTGCGGTATTACCGCAGCTTTAACACCGTCTGCCAGGGTTGTAATGACCACCTTTGTGTCTTCCTCTTGTGAGGTTACCAAGTGCGGAGGAGTGTAACAACTGGGGAAGCATATTTGCATGCATTCACACTAGCACACATGGCATGCCTTGATTGACAGCTCTCCCTCACATACTTAAACAGGTACTAAATGAGCACGGAGCTGCACCACCTCTGGACTTAGGAATGAAGTTGGTTGGAAACTTCTCAACAGTTTCTTCCATCATGTAAGCAACATTAAGGGAGAAGCTTAAGTTCTGGCCGTACGCTGCATACTGGAAGTAGGTCCAGTTAAAAATTTTGAAAGGGAACTACCAAGATAGGAGCTGAAGTGCATACCTCTGTGGGTTGTGATACACTGGATACTCGACCCATTAAGCCAAGTTTAAAACTTTAAAATGACAATGAGGTTTCGACCCATTAAGCCAAGTTTAAAACTTTAAAATGACAATGAGGTTTCTGTTTAAAAGTAATCTGCAACGGAAGGGATGAATAAAGAGAGAGAAAGAGAAAAGACAGACTGGATCACCTACATCCCAGGAATCTTGTACGGGTGGATACAATTTAAAAGACTGCGATAAATTTTAAAACCTGAATGGTATCATCATTCATAGCTGCTCTCCATGTTATTTTTAGGACACTAATGGTAAACGAGCAGAGAGACGGAGTTGATCCGAGTACCGAGGAAAGGAGGAGTATAGCATGAAAAAGGGAAACAGGACACGAGACTGGCGCAAAGAAGGAGGAGAAAAGATTGGACTCTAAATCTTGATTAAAGAAGAAAGCAGCAGGACTTTCTAAAAAAAATGCCCAATGGCGACAGTGCTTCGAGAAAGCGTAGCACAAGTCACAATAGTGCATCAGAGGCTTCAGAAGTGTCTAGATGTGAATCCTTTGAAGAACTAAACCTCGCGCCCTGCCTCTATCTAATGATACATTGTATGTGTGTAGTTCTGTCCAGAGACTACATGAATGTGGCGTGATCTGCGTACAATGTGTAATAGAACGCTCTCTGCTACCCAGGTTAACACTACAATAAAATATGTGGTGGTGCTTCCCCATTCCTATCTATCGGGACAAGTTGTAAATCACAATTGAACCAGTACTAGGCCCCACCTAATGCAGTAAATCAAACAAAACCAAATAAATCTAAAACATATACATTAACTGACTATTTCAGTACATCAAACTTGTTTTTGTTTCTTCTACTCTTTGCCAATAGCAGGGGATCTCAGTCTTCACCCTGCTATCCATGGTCCCCGAACCATGGACCAGGCCTTGGTTTTGACAACTGGTCCCCCAAGAAGTTCAGTTCTAAGCAGAGGTAGTGCGAGGATATGAACTTCTAAACAGTTCAGATCATTGCCATCCCTGCTCTTCACCCATAATTGAGAGTACCCTGTGGGTGGCCCTGTGAAAAAGGGCAAGGGCAACAGTTTGTTCCTGAATGAACTAGGATTCAGAGCTGCCACTGCAAAATGAGGTTTACTCATGTCTCAGACGATTGTGGATTTCCTTTTTTGATGCTATCTGTGTGCTATCATTAGAAAATCAGGTTTCCCGGTCCAGGCCCCAGCCATCTGCCACTGTCAGGGTGACATCGCTCTGTACTATCATTCTGTCTGTTGGGCCGTTAGGCACTGTGTTGAATCTAGCACCCTCTGTATCACAGTTCTTTGCATGCCATTCATATGCGACAACCAGGCTGGTGCCATTGGTGGTCTCAGTCCTTCCTGGTCGGGCATTTTAAGTCACTTTCACATCTCCTCAGGGCAGGTGAAAAAGTATGATCTTCCTCCCTGAATCACTTTCAACTTTCCAGCATAAAGTAACATCTATTTCAAGTTCATTCCTCTCAATTTTGGCTTTGTTGCCTCTACAGATCTCCTGAGATTTTGCACCTTTTAGTAGAGTCTGGGAAATTTCTAAAGATTCTGTTTTCGTATTTATGATCTACTTTCTATCATACATCTTGTAGGATTAGGTCTCTATAATTAAGAAATCTAGCAATCAGTGCCCTAGGAGGTGCCTTAGATAGGGGCAGGGAGACCAGGGTGCCTTAGAGTGGGACAGGGAAGCCAGGGTCCCATGCGCTCTCTCAACTGCAAAGAATCTTCACAGCTCCTCAGGTTACAAAATGTACACAATCAACTCCTTTTAAAATATGGAAAACACACACAGCACAGGACCTGCCTTTTGCATCCTCAGCCATGAGTTCCAGTATGTGTATTAGCTCAATCAGTGAGAGTAATTTTTAAATCAGTCACCTCAGATCATAGCTCAGTTACTACCTTCTCTATCTGTGCCCTTTTGCTGACATTAACTGCTCAGGGTAGGCGGACTTCTGTGAAGATGATGTTGATCCTACTCTCCAGCACTTGTCTGAAGGCAATGATGGCCAGTATCTGGGTGGCTGAGGATTCTGACTGCGAATATTGCTAGGATGATGGGGTTTTGAGTGAATAGGGGGCACCTTGCAGCCTACACTGTAAATTCAGTCTTGCAGGGTTGCTATGTGCCCCTCTGGTTTTTTTCTTTCCCCATGTTTTGACTGCAGGGTCTGGGTGTCTTTCTCAGTCTAAACTGTTCTGGGGACAGGGCATCCCTGCCCAGGCCACTAGTATCTGTTAAATTGTCCTGTAGGTCCTTGCAGGGGGAGCGCCTCTGACACATATGTTTTCTCCACCTTACAGCCAGAGCCCCTCTCACAAGTGTTCTGTCCAGGGCCATCAGTAATCAATCCAGGCACCACTGTAGGCCCCAGATTGTGCTCTCCAGGATGGTCTTGTTCAGTTCAAGTGCAGTTAGGACACCGAGTGGAGGCCCCTAGGGCTTTTCTATTTCCGCTTTACTTGTCCCGCTTCTATGGAACTGTTTACTCTCCGAAGGCACATGTCACGCTCCTTCCTCTACAATGAGTGCTGGCAGCCCCAGCAGGAGCACCAGCGTGGGGACATCTGCTGTCAAGAGCTGGGCTGACTCACCGCTCCCTTGTTTTAGCCCTCGGTAAGGTCGGCTATAATGCTTAACCCTTCTGCTGGGTGCTGAAAAGTTAGTTATAGGACACAACGGAAAAAAGTAAAATGTTACTTACTAGCAGACATCTGTTCGTGGCACATAGTGCTGTAGATTCACATGCTGTGCATTATCCTGCCATCTAGTGTTGGGCTTGGAGTGTTGCAAGCTGTTTTTCTATGAGAAGTCTTCGAGTCATGGCATTGAGTGCCTCCTCCTTCTTGGTGATACTGCTCATGGACATTGAGGGGGTCATTCAGACCTTGGCGGACGGCGGAGGCCGTCCGCCAAGGTACCGCCGACAAATGACCGCACCGCGGTCAAAAGACCGCGGCGGCCATTCAAACATTTCCGCTGGGCGCTCTCCAAAAGAGCGCCCGCCGGCCCAGCGGAAATGCCCCTGCAACGTGGACGCCGGCTCAGAATTGAGCCGGCGTAGTTGCAGGGGTGCGACGGGTGCAGTTGCACCCGTCGCGTATTTCAGTGTCTGCAAAGCAGACACTGAAATACTTTGTGGGGCTCTCTTACGGGGGCCCCTGCAGTGCCCATGCCATTGGCATGGGCACTGCAGGGGCCCCCAGGGGCCCCGCGGCACCCCCTACCGCCATCCTGTTCATGGCGGGTTTCCCGCCATGAACAGGATGGCGGTAGGGGGTGTCTGAATCCCCATGGCGGCGGAGCGCGCTCCGCCGCCATGGAGGATTCAATGGGGCAGCGGTAAACCGGCGGGAGACCGCCGGTTTACCCTTTCTGACCGCGGCTGAACCGCCGCGGTCAGAATGCCCTTGGGAGCACCGCCAGCCTGTTGGCGGTGCTCCCGTGGTCGGTGACCCTGGCGGTCACCGGCCGCCAGGGTCAGAATGACCCCCTGAGTCCTTTGTTAGATTGTTTTCCCGTAGGCAGGAGAGAGACAGAGTATGAGGGAAGTACAGAAAAGAATATGTCCACGCGAGTGTAAATAACTATATACAACTATATACAAGTATAAAATAACTACAACACTACATGCCCCAAACAGATGTCTACAGGTAAGTAACATTTTCCGTTCGATGGCATGTGTGGCTGTAGATACGCATGCTGTGCACAGACTGTAAAGCAGTCCCTCCTAGAAATGTGGTGGCTAGCCTGTGGGAGTTGCAGTTGTTTGAAAAAGTGTTCTTAGTACTGCTGTCCTACACTAGTTTGTTGATGGTCATGTACGTCTACACAATAGTGTTCAGTAAATGTATGCGGTGTAGACCAAGTAGCTGCTTTACATATTTCTGCTAAGGGAATGTTCCCTAAAAAAGCCTAGTGGCACCTTTTTTCCTTTTGGAATGTGCTCTAGGAGTAAATGTTAGTTCTCTTTTGGCTTGAACATAACATATCTGTAAGCATTTTACAATCCACCTTGCTATGCTATTTTTTGTAATGGAGTTGCCTTTGTGTGGGGCTGAAAAAGCCACAAAAAGCTGTTTGGTTTTCCTGAATTGTTTAGTCCTGGCAATGTAATACCTCAGCGCTCTTTTAACATCTAAGCTGAGGAGTGCTCTTTCTTCCACTGAGTTGGGCTGTAGAAAGAAAATCGGCAATGCAATAGTTTGATTAATGTGAAATATTAAGTAAGCACAACATAAGATTCCAGGATGGAAGTGGGGGCAGTCTAGGTGGAATGACCCTTTTAAGACCTTCCATAAATGCTTTGATGACTGAAGTTCTGAATAATGAAGTGTGCTATCTATTTTGTAAAAAATATGCTGCAATGGCTGCCAGGTGGAGTCGAATTGATGTGTACGCTATATTTGCTTTTTGTAGATGAGGCAAGCAACATATAATATCTTTTACAAATGGTGCTTATGGATCAATGTATTTGGACTGAGAGTAGCAAACAAAACGTTTCCATTTTGCTGCATAACAGGCTCTTGTTGTTGGTATATGTGCCTGTTCTAAAATGTCCATACACTCTGATAGAAACTGAAGACAGACAAACTTTAAGACTTCAGGAGCCATATCACAAGGTTGAGTGACTTTGGCTTTGGATGTCTGATCTGTTGTAGACTCTGTGTAAGAAGATCTGGCCTGTTGGAAAGCTTCTTGTGAGGTACCAGGGTGAAATCTAACAGTGTTGAAAACAATGGTTGTCATGCCCATGTGGTGGCTACAAGAATCATTGTGAGAGAAGTCTTTTTGAGCTTGCGCACTAGAAATGGAATGAGTGGGAGAGACGGAAGCATAAGCAAATATCCCTGACCAGTTGATCCATGGAGCATTGTCCTTGGATTGAGGCTGTGGGAACCTGGAGGTGAAGTTTTGGCATTTTGAGTTTTCTGCTATAGCGAACAGGACTATGTGAGATGTTCCCCACTTTTGAAACTACCTTTGAAGAACTGCTGGGTGGCGTTAGCATTTGTGGACTTGTTGATGCGTCCTGCTGAGCAGGTTTGCAAGGTTGTTGTCTGTCCTTGGGAGATATTCTGCCAGAAGGTGAATGTGGTGATGATGTGTCCATTTCCAAATTGTTTGTGTTAGTTGAGACAACTGGAGAGATTGTTTCCCCCTCCCTGTTCTGGTAAATAGTATATTGCTATCATGTTTTCCCTACGAACTAAGACAAATTTGGCATTAGGTGAGGTTGGAACGCTTTCAGGGCTAGAAACACCACCTGAATCATTAGAAAACTGATCTGCCTGGTCTGTAACTACGGGTTCCAATGAACCCTGTACTGGGAGGTTGTTGAGATGAGCACCCCATCCTGTGAGTGAGGCATCTGAGGTAAGAACTATTTGGGGAACAGGGTCTTGAAAAGTTCTCCCACTCAGCAGATTGGTGGAATTTCACCAGAGTAGAGAGATGTAAGCTGGACGGTCTAACAACGCTAGATTCTGAAGATGACCCTGACCTTGTGACCATTTACATAAGAGACATTGTTGCAGTGGGCGCATATGTAGCCGGGCATCAGGTGCAATGCATGATGCCATCATGTCATTATTGTTTTGACTGTGTTGTTCTGATTGATCTGTAATTGTGAAATTATTTGCTGAAAATTGTGAACATGTGCTGGGTTGGGGGTAAGCTAATCCCAACTGTGTATTGAGAATAGCTCCCAGATGTGGTTGTATCTGAAGGGGTTCTAGATGTGACTTGAAGGTGTTGGTTGCAAAACCTAACTTGTGAAGAAGGTTTACTGTGATTTGAGTGCAAGATTGACATTGCTGCAAGGTATTGGCTTTGATCAGCCAATCGTCTAGGTACTGGAATACATACATTTGTTGTCTTCTGAGATGTGCAGCAACTACTGCTAGGCATTTTGTAAATACCCTTAGAGCGGATGTAATCCTAAAAGGTAGGACTTTGAATTGATAGTGTTGCCTGTCCATCACAAACCATATATATTTGCGATGTGAGGGATGTATGGGAATGTGGAAGCAGGCGTCTTTGAGGTCGAGAACTGTCAGGAAGTTGCCTTTTTGAACAATGGGATTACATCCTGAAGGGTGACCATGTGAAAATGTTCTGAGAGAATGAAATGATTTAATGGCCTGAGATCTAAAATAGGCCTGAGCGTACCATCTTTTTTGGGGATGAGGAAATAAAGGGAGTATACTCCTTTACCCTGAAATTGTGTGGGAACCAGATTTACAACTCCTTTTAACAGCAGAGATTGAACCTCTTCTTTTAGAAGAATTAGATGGTCTGCAGACATTTTGTGTCTGCGAGGTAGAATATTCAGAGGTGTTGATGTTAGTTCCAGATAGTAACCATGTTGGACAATGTAAAGGACTCAAAGGTTTGTTGTTATATATGTCCACTGAGGGTAATGAAATTGAAGGCATCCTCTCACTGGAATAGAATGAGGATGGGAAATGTGAACATAGTGTTTTGCTGAGGAGGGTGAGCCACGTGTATTAGTGGTTTTTCCTCTGCCTTTGGAATTATTCCCCCCTATGTTATTCTGAAACAATGTCTGGAGTATGAGGAGGAAGCTTGCCTCTACTGTGCAGCAACATGTTCTGATTTGTATCTATGCCTAAACATTGGGCAGCAAAAAAAACAACTATTAGCTTGTGTTTGTAAAGCACCCATTGGTTTAACTGTATCTGTAACTTTCTTAAATTTTTCAAGGGTGGAATCCACCTGGGGGCCAAAAAGGTGCTCTCCATCGAAAGGCAAATTAAGAACTGCCTATTGTACTTCTGGCTTAAACCCAGAACACCTTAGCCAGACATGCCTTCTAAGAAGGATCCCCCTTGCTGCTTTCTCTGCTGCGTCTAATGCAGATCGTATTGCACTGCTTGCTCTTGGGGCACAATTTGCTGAGCACGCGTACGATGTTCCTCTGGGAGATATTGAAAGATTTCGTCATCTCAGTGTGCCCTATCATATCTTGTCAGCAGTGCTTGTGAATTAGCAATGCACCAATGGTTTGTTGCTTGTGCGGCTACTCTTTTCCCCACTGCATCCAGCTTTTTGCTTTCTTTCTCTGGAGGAGGAGAATCTCCAGTAGCTTGAATATTTGCACACTTTGTGGCTGTGGTAGTGACAATTGAATCTGGTGGGATCTGTGTCCTAATATAAAGGGAGTCAGATGGCATGTGTCTTAACATAGCCGGCAAAATGGGTAAATATTGTATGTCCCTAAGTGTTGCAGTGAAACTAACAAATTAAAAATCCTGTTCTATTGGATCCTATGCAATTGCACATTAAGGTAGGCTGTAGCACTAGCTATAACATGCTGATACAATGTGGTGTGCTCTGAAGGCGAGGGCCAAGCAGGGTCAAGATCTGGGTCTGTGGGCATAATTGGATCTGTATCATATGAATCCCATGGGTCTGCTTCTTGTGGTGTTTCCCCTAGGTACCCACTACCATATACATGTGAATCCTGTGGTGTGTAAATATAAGAGGTCGAAGACGTAGCTATTGTTTCCAACTTTCGGTGCCAAGCCGATGGGCGGGTCATCCGAATCGAGATTCCATGACTGAATTTGGCCCGGGGGCAATGGCGGTCTGGTAACCTCTATTATTGGCCTTTTGGCAGTTTTTGTGGGAGGAGGACACTCCTTGCATTTTTTTTCCCTCCGGAGAACCTCAGAAAGAGAGAAAACGGTGGTCTTTATCTGTGTAGAAGGTCAGCGCTCTCTTGGGGTCCAGGTAATACAGTCGCTCCTCCTGCTTAGCTGGGTAAGGTGGAGCACAGAAATTCAGAGGCATGATGGTCTGACTGAGGTGAAATGAAGTCACAACTTGCGGCAGGAAGGATGACAGTGTCCGCAGATAGATTGACACCGAGAGCCTGAAGCTCACTCACACACTGCAATGATGGCAATGAGGAACATGGTCTTGTTGGCAAGGAGCCATAAGGGGCACTTGTGAACTGGGTCGAATGGAGTGAACATCAGCTAAGTCTTAACTAGATTAAGGACCCATTGGGGCATGACAAAGGGAGCCGAGGAAAACATGTTGCAGCCCTTTCAAAAATGGAGTCACAACTGATGACTTAAACAACAAGGGAAGAGCTGATCTGGAAACTGTAAAACCACCAAAGGGCTAAAAGATAACCTTTAACCATGCCCAAAGCTAAATCTTGTTGGTCAAGAGACAAAACAAATAACAGAACGTCAGATGGATTTGCCTGAAGGGGCTCAATCTGGCGAGTGCTGCACCAAGTCACAAATTTCTCCCAATGACCTGCGTATACAGTTTTCGTCAAGGGAAGCCTGGCTGCCAAGATGGCATCCACAAACCCTGGAGGAAGGGCAGTTGTTGTCGTTCAATCTTCATGCATGAAGGTGCAGATTGGAAGAGCTGGGTGCAGAAGACTGCCCTGTGGCTGGGACAGCAGGCCTTCCTGGATGGGCATGCCTGATCAGAGTACAAGCCCAGGAGTTCTGGATACAACACTTCTGTGCCCAATCCGGAGCCACTGAGATTAATTGGGCCTGGACTGTACTGCTCTTCTTGAGAAATTGGGGCAGGAGTGTTATTGGTGGAAAGGCATACAGAAGTTCAGAGTTTGGAATGAGTATTCAAGAGAGACACACCTTGGCAACTCTAATGTGCAGAAGCACTGACATTGCACGTTCTTGTCAGTAGTAAATAGATGGAGGCAAGGTACTCTCCATTTGGGAAAATATTATGTGCCACCTCAGGGTGTAGCTGCAATCTGTGATCCACCAGGTGTCGAAGGCTGAGATTGTTGGCCCTGTCATTCAACAATCCTGTCAGGTGGTTCTCCAGCAGGAAAATTCCTTGGTGGTCCAGCCATGTCCAGAGGCATAAGGTCTCCTAGCACAGGGTCCCTTACCCTATGCAACTCTGTTTGTTGCAGTACCACATGGCAGTAGTGTTGTCTGTGAGCACCAGTACAATCATCCCCTTGATGGACGGCAGAAAGGCTTTGAACAACGAGTGGATGGACCTCAGCTCTGTAAATTTCACGTGGAGCGCGGACTCCGCCACAGACCAGAAGCCTCTGATCTCCACATCTCTCAGGTGGCAGCCCCAACCCAGAGTGATGCATCAGTTATGACTGTCAGCCTTGGGTGGAAAAGAGAGGGGGTTCCACTGACCCAATCAGGGCCCAGTAACCACCACTGCAGTCTCCTCCAAAACCTGAATGTGGTTGACTATCTCCTCTTGTTGAGTTGGGCCCACTGGGATGTCAGATCGCACTGTAGAGACCACACATCCCTCTTGGCGTGCTCGACCAGCAGGATGCAGGTGGTCATCAGTTCCAGCAGCCTCAGAGTCAACCTCACTGTAATCCAGGGCAGAGGCTGAAAAATCTGGATCATAGCCTGAATGTCTTGGACTCGTTTTCCCTGAGGAAAGGCACAAAACTGAACCGTGTCCAGAATGGCTCATATATAGGGGAGCATCTTAGAAGGAGTCAAGTGTCACTTTGGCACATTTATAGTGAACCCAAAGATGACAGAAGGTTCGCTGTTGTCTGGAGGTGGCTGACAACTGTCTGGAGCGTGCCTGCCTTTAACAGTCAGCCATCGAGGTAGGGGAATGCTGCATCACTTCATGAACATCCAAAGGGAGCTGGTGAGAAGAAAGGGGAGCGCAGCAAATTGAAAATGCTCCTGTCCCACCACAAACCATATGTAAAACCGATGAGCGGGCAGGACTGGAATATGGAAATAGGAGTCCTGCAGGACCAACACTACCATCCAGCCTTGAGGGCAGACAACACCTGGCCCAGAGTGAGCATTCTGAATTTCTGCTTTCAGGGAAAGGCGTTAGGGTGCAAATATAGAATAGGCCGAAGACCTCTGTCCTTGGGCACCAGAAAGTAGGCACCCTCTTGATTGCCCCTTTGGCTAAAAGAGCTTGTACTTCCTGCCAGAAAACGAAGCGACTGTCTTCCGTTAGTCACTGAGGAGACTGGGGAAGGTGCTGCGGAGAAGAGAGAAAAGGCAAGGTTATCCCTTCGAAACAATCTTTAAGACTCACCTGTCCGACTTGATCACCTGCCACCCTCGTAAGAGTCAGTAGATTCTAACTCCCAATTGGGGGGCTGTGTCCCTGCAAGGGCAAGCTCAAGAGGTATGGCAGGTGGGGCAGTCAACTGGGCAGCTCACTGACCTTAGCCACTGGGGAAGTGGGCACCAGGGTGAACTACTGCAAAACTGATGGGTTCCCTGAAGGGGTTGAATGGGTTGCAGTAAGGAATGCCTCAGAAAAAGCCACAAGAAAAACGGTGGAACTCTTGTGTTTGGCGAGGCTGGGCAGAAAGACGCAAATAGCAAGTGACGGCTCTGCTCTCCTTAAAGTGCTTAAGCATGGAATCAACCTTCCACTTGAACAGGTGAGTCCCATCAAAGGGCATGTCCATCAAGGTGGAATGAGCATCTCCACAGAATCCAGTCTTCACGGCCACACATGGAATCAGTGGTGACCAAGCCCCAACAAATCATGAACTTGACGGCATCACAAGCATCTAGGATCATCTGAGAAAGTACAAGATAAAGGTCTTTGGGCACACCAGGGAAGACTTGTGCCACCGAATCCCATAGGGCATAGGAGTACTGTCCCAATAGCTGGAGCTAACAGATCGCAGGGCTGTGCTGGTAAAAGAGAAGACATGTTTGTTGAACACTTCCCCTTGCTTAGATTTCCTATCGGGGAGTGGTTGGAAATGTGGTTAGATTAGAGTGGCTGGTGGAAGTTTGCACCGTAAGTCTTCCAGCGAGGGGTGCTGCAAAAGAAAAGCTAGGTCGGCCCGAGCAGAGTGATGACACCTGGCAATCTGTCTATTAAGGTTTGGCCCATGCCCCCAATAAGGTATCTGTCAGTGTCTGGTTAAAGGGAAGGAGGGGCTTTAAAGATGTTTGCCCATTAAGACATCTGTTTAATCTCAGAGGTGGGGAGCTGGAAGTCAAGTACTTCGGCCACCCTCACAATCAACCTAGCATATGAAGAGGACTCTTTTGTGGCCAGTCGAGAAAGAGAAAAGGAGTAATCTCCGGGGAGGTACTGAGGCCACTAGCCTCCTGTAAGACTTAGCATCAATTATTACCTGAGTCACAGGCATTATCAGAGTCAGTCCCAAAAAGGGAATGGAAAGAAGGTTGCCTAGGCTGCTCCAAATCTAGTGGGGGAAGCAGTTCCTTGAGTGGATTTGGGCATGAAATCATCTGAGGTCAGACCAGCGTTGAATTGGTGTTGGAGAGAACAACTGGGGCCACTTCTTCTGGTGGTGAAGTAGCCATCAACGTCAATGTGCCCAGGGTCGGCATGGGCTGCAGCGCTGGACAAAGAGTTAGAACAAGAGCCGGAGGCAAAGTACATGTGAAGGACTCAGATGGTGCAGAGGGCGAACCTGTCAGCAGTATTTCCAGATGGAAGGACTCTCAGTTCATTGGGGCCTGATGATACGCCAGAGGGAGTCCACAAGGATCCAAAAAGTTGAAGCATGGATGGAGGGAACTCTTTGATCTGACGCAACATGGCTGAAGGCCCCAAAAACGTGGGTTGTGTCAAAACAAGTTGCAGAATCGGTTTCAAAGACAGCTGACTTTGGGAGCAAGATCGAAAGGAGTGGCACATTGCCCGCATCTGCCCCACCAAATGCAAGCGGAATACCCCTTTGACTTCTTGTGTTTTATGCGCTTACATGAGGACTTGGAGGACAGCGAAGAACAACCTCTGGAGCGGGTCCAACAATGCCGGGAAAGGGACTAAGAGTGCAGGATTTGGAACAGTCCCGACACGTAGTGTTCATATGCTTGTCAACATAGAGTTTCGTCTTGTGTTTCCCTGATGGCTTTTGGGTTAACTGACATGCAGTCTCCGCAAGCCTTGGAGTCGTGGCTCGACCACAGGCACCAAAGGCACACCTGATGGAGATCCATCACAGACATTTGTTTGCTATAATCCCTACAGGACTTGAAACCTGTGATTTTAGGGGGTGACATCCCCTGTACAATGTACAATTTTGGAGGACAATTGTGGTAAACATCTCTCAGAGACAAAGAGGAACTCCAAATCTGCACCTAGAGGATCAGATGTCAGCGGGCAGAAGTGGTGCCTATATAGGCCCTGCACATCATTTCCGGAGTGGAACTGCATCATTGCAGAGGCACAAGGCGCCACCATCTGGAACGCAGAGGTACTGAATCCAGTCTGATGCCTGGAGAGAATTCAAATTGTGGGTAATCTGCAGCTAGAAGCCTCTATCAGAATTGGTCTTTATGCCAAAAAGGCAAGAGGTATCAAAAGACTTATCCAGCAGGTTTGCCTGTCCATCTCATAAGAGACCAGTGGGACATATCCAAACATGTCTATGTATGGTCACAAAGGAACACACAGATTGGGCCAACTAATCCATGGTGTTAAAACTGGAACTAAGACTTGTCAGGGGGTCCCAAAACAGTCCAGAAAAGCAGCAGCAAAATGACTGCTCACTGTAAATTCCATTACAGATGTTTACACATTTTCCCATCTTCAAGTATAATGAAATGACAATACAAGTCGGCGAAAACATATACATTGCTACTAAGATGAATGCTAGGAAGTGCTCTGCGTTATATGAAGCAATGGAAAAGCTAACAGAGTGCTTCCACTCAGTCTGTGTTGCAGACTTCTATGATATTACACATTTGCACCAGCAATGATATGCAAAGTAATTGTAGGTGCCGCTTCCATGCACTGAGGTCAGTTGCTTTCTAGGCTGTTTGTGCCCTAAGATACAGAGCCCCACCAGCAAACTGACTACGAGCAGTGTGCAGATTCATAAACGTAAGGAAATTGGGGAGTATGATAAGGTGTGTTTGTGAGACGTCACTGTAAAAGACACCTCCAACTCCTTTAGGACCATGGAGGCTTTCTTTGTCAAACTTTAGCTCAAACCTGAGTAGCTGTGGCTATGAGCAACCAGGCTTCAATGAAAGAACAAGTGTAAATCATTTAAACAGCACCAAAACAATTCAAGAAGACAGAAACATAACTGTCAAGAAATCCGGCTCCCATTTATAAAAAATAGGTTGTATTACTTTATATTCACCAAAGTTGTGAGAGGAGGCCTCTTTTTGCATGGTTAGCCCCCACGTTGTGCCTGATGTTGATGTGTCCTAGAAGTTGAAGTGCCCAGGCTCCCTGGGCCAGAGCTCTTTCCCTAACTCTGTTGTGATGCTTGGCACAATTTGATGCACTCTTAAATATCACTATAAGTCCCTAGTAAATGGGTACACCTGTACCCAGGACATGGGATATTAGGGGTATGCCCCTGATGCAGCGGCACTGACTGTGCCACCCTCTAGAGCCGTGCATCCAGATTCACCCAGCACTGCCATTGTAGGCTGAGTGTTCTGGGGCAAGCCTAAAAAGACAAATTTGACATGGCACACTCCCTGTGTGCCCTGTCCACCCTACACTGCATATGTTATGGGTAAGTCACCCCCTAGCAGGCCTTCCAGCACTAAGGCAGGGCGCACCATACTATATGTGAGGACATAGCTGCATGAGCAATAAGCCTCCACTGTGTCCTTGCCAAACCTGGGACATAGTGAGCGAACAGAGCAGGCATTTTACATGCATGTGCTGGACATTGGTCAAACACGGTGTACGAGGTTGGCCGATCGACAACACCAGGCTGCTTGTTTTTTTTTAGTTTTTTTTTTTTTTAGGTAAGCTGCCTTTATTGGTCTTTTGACAGTATAAATAATGTTGTTGTGGGATGGTTTTGTAGGTAGGAGGGTTTGAATGTCTTTTCCTTCTGGCCGCTAATTCTCGTCTTCTTCTCTCCTTCTCTTCCAGAGGCCTCGCGGGAAGTGTGTGAAGACAGAAAAGAATAGATACGGTAAGTGTGTGGTTTTCACCCTTCCTCTTTTCTTTTCTCTCTATCTCTTCTCGCCACTCTATTGTCTAACTACCTGGTTTCCCTAGCTTTCTTTTCCTCCTCTCTCCTTGCTGTCTCCTTTTTGGACGTTCTTTTGTCCCTTTGTTTTCCCCTGCCTTCCCCTCTTCCCTGGTGTTAGCGGGGTTTTCATTTTTTCTCTTCTTTTCCTTCCTCTTTCTCCCTCGTATTGTTCTCACGTTTCCTCTCCTTTTCTTTGTCTACAATATTGTAGGTGCACTGGTCTCTCTAATGTCCTTGTCCTTTCCTTTCTCTTTGGCCTGTTCCTTTTTTTCCCTTTTCTTCTCTTGCTCCTCGGCTAGGCTCGTTGTCTTCTTTTATACTCCTTACATCCAGTTCTCACAATTATTTTCCCTCTGGTTTCTTACTCCTCTTCCCTCCCCCTTTCCCCGTGCTCTTAGTGCGGTGCCCGTGGTTTCTTTTTCCCTTCTCCTCCCGCCTCCCGCTCCTTTCTCCCTGTCCCGCAATCCCGTACCTGGTTTGGCCACGCTTCTCCTGAAGCATGGCGGCTCACTCGCGTGCTCCCCTGGGCCAGCGGTCCTCGTCTTTGCAACGGGTCTCCACGGTTCTGGATCCCAGCTCCGGTTCGCTCTCCAGAAGAGGAGTTTCGACGTCTTCTGGGTCTTCCTCTTCCGTCGTCCTTTGTTCTCGTCCTCCTGTCGGCTCCCTCAAACTCCAGCTCCAGAACCCGTCTTCCTCCCCGTAAAAGGGAGGAAACCTCCTTTTGACCATCTCAAGTTCCCGCGGCGTCGGCAGGTAGCCAATGGGAAGGGCTTCTTCCCGGGCCGCTTCCATGTTGCCAGGGGCAGTGACAGCACAAGTCAGACCGAAGTGCGGGTCGGACTGGTTCGACCCGTCGTCACACACGGGTACCCCACCTACATGATGGCCACTCTGTACCCTGGGTTGTTTGGTATCAAACTCAGGATGATAAATCCAAACTGGTACCAATATTGGATTTATCCCTAAATGTACCCGGGGTCACCTTAGAGGTGCCCGCTGCAAAAGCTAACCTAACTGTCATGGTTGCTGACTGGTTTCATCCAGCATGCCACCACCAGACAGCCAATATACAAACCTTGGGGGAGAGCCCAGTCTCTCTGGTTTGTAAGACAACGCCCTTCCTGGGTGGAGGAGCTAACACGCCCTCCCTCAGAAATGTGCATTCCCCTGGCGATGAGCTTCAAAGGGCTACTGGCATTGAAACTCGAGCCCCAGGCCTGCTGCTAGAAACAGATGGCTTCCTCTTTGCCAACCCCCACTTTTGAAGGGTGCAAAGGAGGGAAACCACACAAAGGGTAGGAGGAGGGGGTCTCACTGAGCATGCACCCCTCCAGGGGCTTGCAGGCGAAGTGGACCCTCCATTTCAATTTCCGCCAAGTTGGATGGCAGGAAAATAGGCAATGAGGTTTAGGGTAGTGACTCTTCCCACAGGAAGTGGTCACTGTAGTGGGTGTAGCCACCCAAGGGTAAGTTTCCCATTGGACACTACCAGGATCCCCCTAAAACTCCCACAAAATTCAGTATTTAGTGGGCTCCCCTAGACCAAGAAATCAGATTCATCAGGAAGAAAAGAAGAAAGCGCCAAAGAACTCGACTGCACAAGAACATAGGATCTGCTGAACCAGAAGAGGCTCCAAGACCCCTGCTTGCTGCACCAGAGACCCGACAAGCGCCGCTGCGGTGGAGCTAACCACTGGACCAATCTCAGAAGACCACAAGGACCCCCAGGCTTTGTAAATAGCCTGAGATCTCCCTCTTGAGTGGAGCCACCACTCAAGAACCAAGAAAAACCAGCAAGAACCAGCAAACCGGTTAAGGTCAATTCACCGACGGGCCGATATCTCTGCAACTGGAAGTCGCACACGGACCTGACGAAACACCAATGACAGCCCGGGAAGGGACCTACAGGTGTGCCAACTTTGGCGGCACTGCGCCCTCCCATGGCCAAGTTGTGCTAATATCCCTGCACTAGTCAGTGCATGCCGGAATACAGCAAAAACAGCTCTCCCAGAGCTCCAATTGGAACTGGAGGAAGCCCCAGTCGAGGGGCTTCAGGAATACCCCGGGCCTCCCACCAAAGCACCCTCGTCGTCCTGCAAGGCCCCCGGAAGAAGACTTACCTCCAGCTCCAAAGTGTTCCATTGCACACAGACTCCAAGACCTCTAATTTGCCCTGCATCGCGGAACCAGCTGTGTGTCACGGGTCCCCAACCTCTTGCAACCTCAACAGCCCAAGGGGACCCTGAAGCACCACCTTTAATCCTGCAAACCAGCTCCTTTTCCAGGTGGCCCCTCCAAGTGGCCTTGTGCCTGTGCCAAGAGACTTTCCAGCTCTGCTACTGTCAGAACCAGGAGGCGCCCAAGGCTCTACAGCTCGCACAGTGTGCCCACCACCCTCCTCAATCATCCTGCAAAATAAGAGACTGGTACCTCAACTGTGTGATTTTATATACATTTTTACAGGTGGCCTTCCATTGATTCCTATGGCACGTAATTACGCACAGAAATACTAACTTTATTAAAACTTTGAAAAATCATAACTCAAAAACTACTTAATTATTCTTAACCATTTTGGTCATAAAAACTATATAAAACTCTGAAGTATTTTTTATAAATTCTGCTCTCAAGTTATTCACTGAGTGTGTGAGGTGAATGATTGATACTGTGAGTGCAACAAATGCTCAGCACATCTCCATTAGTCTAACAGCTCGACCAGCTATCTCAAAAACTGGAGCATTAAGTGATCTGATTTTTACCTCTGGAAACCAACGTGTGGTTGCCTGGACCCCCTGCACAGTATGCCTAGTTTTGCACACTACATAGAGGGCCAGCCTCCTACAAAAGTGAAAAGAGTTTGAAGATATACATTTTACAAGACACAATAAATCAAGACTTCTCACTCTGACGAGAGAAGATCCCGTGATCAGGGCTTACAAATTGCAGGCTCCTTCAGCTTTGGTGCAGCCTCTTTTTGCCAGGTTGAAGGTCAGCAGGGCAGTCCTTCTTCGGTCCTCTTCTCCAATCCAAGTTAGGTGAATAATCCCATAGCAGAACAGTTCACATCATAAGTTAGCACAGCTGAGTTGTCATTGTGTAACCCTGTACTCCCCAATGGAGCTACTAGTCTGCCTTCCAGTAAAAACTACTTGTTAGAAATGGGGTCTCTGGTTGGCAGTCAGTTTGCACCCTGTCCAAGCAGGGACCCTCACTCTAGTCAGGGCAACGGAGATACATACATAGATAACCCCTGCTCAACCCCTTGGTAGCTTGGCAGAAGCAGTCAGGCTTATCACAAAGGCAACCTGGAAAGTATTTGTAGCACACACCGTAATACAGTGAAAACACTACAAAAATAGACACCACACCAACTAAGAAAAATAGGTAAGATTTACCTGAATCAAACAAGATCAAAACAACAAACATACACAAGTCAAGATGTGAATTTTCAAAAGAATGAGTCTTGCTCCATAGAAAACAATGGAAACGTAAATGGAAAAATAAAATTGCACGGACGAGCATGAGTCGGAAAAGTCGGAGATCCATTGTTTCCTTACACACAAGTGAGGCCGTGCATCGTTTCTTCTATGGTCAGGTAGGCGATGCGCTGTTTTTCTCCCCCACAAGTGATGCATCGATTTCCAGACAAGGCACCTCGGATCCACGCAGGTTCACAATGACTTTGATGCCCAGAGATGATGCGTAAGAAATCCGGCTGCCAATGGGGTTTGCATCATTATCAGCAACTGCAAGAGGGTGCTGTCTTGTTTCTCCAGCCACAATGCATCGATCTCCCAGCCGCGATGCAGGTGGAGTGGCGATTTAAACCGCAAAGCTGGTGGCGTGTTATTTTTTCAGCAGTGTCACAGGTGGTGTATCGAAATTTCCGCCCGCACGGTGTTGTGTGTGTGTGGATTTCAGACCTTGGTCTGCCAGCTTCACCTCTTAAGGGCCCAGGGACTGGATAGGGCACCACTTGGCAGGGCAGGAGTCTCTACAGAGAATCCTGGTGCTGGCAGAGGAAGCCTTTGATGACCCTGAGACTTTAAAACAGGAAGCAAGGTCAGTTCAAGCCTTTGGAGATTCTTCACAAGCAGGAATATACCACAAAGTCTAGTCTTTGTCCTCCTTCAGGCAGAAGCAGCAACTGCAAGTCAGCCCAGCAAAGCACAGTCACAGGCAAAGGGGAAGTACTCCTCCTCCAGCTCTTCTCTTTGGGAGAGGATCCTCTTGATTCCAGAAGTAATTGAAAAATCTGGGGGTTTGAGTCCACTACTTTTACCCCTTTCTGTATCTTAAGTAGGCAAACTTCAAAGGAAAGTCTCTGTTGTTCACAAGGTCCTGCCTTGCCCAGGCCTGGACCCAGACTCTCACCAGGGGGTTGGAGACTGCATTGTGTGAGGGCAGGCACAGCCCATTCAGGTGTAAGTGACCACTCCTTCCTCCACTCTAGCTCAGATGGCTCCCTTTGTGTCACAGTCTAGAGGTGATTCTCAAACAGCCCAAATGTCAGTCTGACACAGACAGGGAATACACAAGCAGGCAGAGTCACAGAACGGTTTAAACAAAAAAATGTTCACTTTCTAAAAGTGGCATTTTCAAACAAACAATTTAAAAACCAACTTTACCAAAAAAAAGTATTTTTAAATTGTGAGTTCTGAGACCCCAAACTCCAAATCTCTATCTGCTCTCAAAGGGAAACTCCACTTTAAGGACATTTAAAGGCCCCCGATGTTAACCTATGAGAGAGATAGGCCTTGCAAATGTGAAAACCGAATTTGGCAGTATTTCACTGTTAGGACGTGTAAAACACACCAGTGCGTGTCCCACCTTTAATATACACTGCACCCTGCCATGGGGCTACCTCGGTCCTACCTTAGAGGTGCCTTACATGTATAAATAGGAAAGATTTGGGCCTGGTAAATGGGTACACTTCAAAGGTCAAATTGGCAGGTTGAAACTGCACACCCAGACACTGCAGTGGCAGGCCTGAGCCATGTTTACAGGGCTACTCGTGTGGGTGGCACAATCAGTGCTGCAGGCCCACTAGATTGATTCACAGGACCAGGGCGCCTCTAGTGCACTTTACAAGACACTTGCTAGTAAATCAAATATGCCAATCATGGAAAAGCCATTTACACATTTAATTTACACAGGAGCACTTTCACTTTAGCACTGGTCAGCAGTGGTAAAGTACCCAGAGTACCACTAACAGCAAAACAGAGTCCAGCACACAGTCAAAACATGGAAAGCAGAGGCAAAAGATAGGGGAGGCCATGCCAAGGATGCCAGGTATAACACTACTGTTGGGGGTTTTATTGTTCAAACATTTTGTGTTTTTTAATATGCTGCACCCTGCCTTACAAATCAATACGACTGCCAAAGGGATGACTCATGCATATTAAAAAAGGAGTTTTGGGCATTGCCATGGTTAAAAATGACAAAGTCAACTTAGCAGCTTTTAAACTGCTGTTCCAGTCGGCAGTGGCAGGCTGGGAGACACATTTTACCTTGTAGCACAAAAATTGCAGGCCAGTGGGGGAGCACTGTAACATACAGGCCCTGGCTACCCCTGGTACCATATACTAGGGACTTATAAGTAAGTTAAGATAAGCCAATTAGGTACAGTCAATTAACCATTACACTTTTAAGGGCCAAAAGCACTGGTACTGAAATCTGGTTAGCAGGCCTCTGTGCAGTCTCAGAATTGAAAAACCAGCAGCATCAGGTGTCCCCTAGGCCCTATGATATTTGCTCTGGCGCTTGAGCCGCTGGCAGCATGGGTGGGTCAAGATCCGGTCAATAGGGGAATATGGAGAGACGGAGGCTGGGAGGAATGCATCTCCCTCTATACGGATAATGTGCTACATTTTATCACTCAACCAACCCTTACTATTGACAGACTACTGCAAGTGTTCAACATTTTGGGAATCACTCAGGATACTGCATCAACTGGACCAAAACCCTCATCTTTTCCCTGGCAGGTGGCAACCCAAAACTTAACCCCCATAGTGTGGTCCCGTTGGCGCTCAGTGACGTTCTATATCTTGGGATATATGTATCCTATGTAGGAATTTAGTCCTGCAACTTGACAGAACACTGGAGGCACCTACCAGTTAGGCTTATGGGCAGAGATGTCCTTACAAACACATCCTTTAAGATCCCTCCGAATCTTTTGGGAAATAGAACAGGAGGTTAGATTACTGCTATGGAATGGCAGTACTTCGCGTATAGCACTGAGAAAGCTCCAGCGAGGGGTCTATGACAGGGGCTGGCCATCTCGGACATACTCAGAAACTATTGGGCGATGCAGCTGGTGAATGAGTGGGACTTTGCTGACCAAGAGGAGCTGGTCTACTGGATAGACAGGGAGGCAATAGGCTTCTGGGGCAATGAGGGGGTACTGTACCAATAAGCATGAGAACAGATCCTACAGACGCACACACAAACAGTAGTCAGAGTGTAGAGGATGGCAACTCAGTATTTGTGATGGTTAACAAACTTACTACCCAAACCCTACTCTGGGACTGTGATCTCCTAAAGGAGGTGGGCACACTGAAGGGATTCTCAAAGTAAGCCCCAATCAGCATTGAGCATTTGTGAGATATTTGGAGGGGGCTGTTCTAGTCACATTCAAGGTCCTATACTAAGAATATGAACTTGCAGAAACCGAAAGTTACAAACACCTACAACTGGGTCATGTCCGTCGAAAACAGTTAATTGAAGGTGAATAACTACAAGTAGCAACTCCGTTAGAGAAGCGCTTCCTCACCAAACCCATAACTGACCATGCCATCTTTATTATCTATAAAAAAAAACTGATCTATAACTCCCCGGATAATATGGTGGCAGAGAGAGATGTGGGAGGAAGATCTGGGTACCTTGAGGACGATGATCGGGCAGATGTCCTTCAAAGCCTACGAGAGACAGCGATCCATACCCGTTTCTGCTTGGTGCAACTACGAATCCTGCATAGGTCATACTTCTCCAGGGTGCTGCTCCATAAGACAGGAAGAGGTTCTTCAACCCTTTGCCTGTGGGGATGTGGACAAGATCTATCACATCATTTGAGGCTGCCCCATAATACAGATTTATTGGGAAGAGGTGGTGCAGAGAATGACTCAGGTTCTGGATGTGACAGTTCCTTTAGATTTGAAATGGCTCCTCCTGTCTATTACAGGAGAGACCTCCTGGACAAGATATCAACAAAGCTGGCTGAGGCTTGTGGCAGGGGTGGCCAAGCGCAACATTGCTCGAGCCTTGGGCGTAACCCACCCTCCACGACTGAGGACTGGGAAAAGGATTTGGACTGGTGTCAGAGGGCTGAACACAGTGTTTATGAAAGCAGGGGCTACCCGAGGAAATGGAAAAAGGTAAAGGGCCTCTGGGGGTCCTTTTGTGGGTGCTAAACTGTAGGATGGCAGGTATGGGGAGAGGAGGAGAGTTGTTCAGAAATGTCCTACTATGCGGATGCTGGTGTTATTCATAGTCACATGAGATCTATTCTTAATGTACCTCAACCTATAGGCACTTATGTCTGCAAAACCTGTTTTGGCAAAAATTTATTGTTGCAACTGTTGCAATGATTGTTGCGACTTACCTACTGTATCCACTGTATGCTGAGAGTTGTTTAACAAAAAGATTTAAAAAAAGAAAAATCTGCAGCATAAGTCCAAAACTTAGGGGTTACCATGACAAAACGAGGCACTTCCTTCCACTAAACTAGGCATCTTATTCATTGATAGAGTCCAATTCACAAGACTGGGAGGAAGGGAGGGTTGATGAGGAATCTGCTTATTGAAGGTAAGTAACTTGTTCTTCTGATAGAGTCTTCTAACCACAGACTGCTCACCATTTGAATAGATACCAAAGCAGTACCTATTTGGAGGAGGGCCTGTGAATGGACTCAAACCAAAAAGTCCTAAATAACAGAGTGGGTGAAATGCCCCTCTTAGCGAACCTGGCTACCAGACAGTAGTGCTTTGTGAATGTATGGAGGGACACCCTTGTAGCTGCCTGGCGATTGTCCAGGGCATGAACTCCGCAGGCCAATGAGATGGTAGCAGCTTTGGCTCTGGTGGAATGAGCATGCAGCCCTTCCAGAGGCTGTTTTTTGTCCAATGCGCAGCAGATTTTTCTGCACAGCATAATACAGCTTGAGATGCTCCTTTTCTGCATGGCCTTGCCTTTTTCGCTTCATTGAACTCCACAAAGAGCTGTTCATCCACCCACTGTTCTCTGGTATGATCAATGCAAAAGCTTAGTGCTCTTTTTTTTCCTTGTAAGAGGGTTGAAGTGGAGCATAGAACTCCCGTAAGGGGATATTCTGACTGACATGGGTCGGTGTCACAACTTTCAGCAAGCAGGATGCTTGTGTCTGCAGAGCGGGTTTGTCAGAGAAGAAGGTGGTGTACGGTGCTATGACACAGAGCTTGAAGCTCCCTCACCCACAGCACTGATAATATAGAGATGAGATACACTGTCTGGAGGGTCAGAAGCTGCAGACCCCCGTGAATTGCTCAAAGGGTGTGTGCATCAAATATGTAAGGGCCAAGTTAAGGTCCCACTGTGGCATGAAAAAGGGAGAGGGAGGAACCAGACGTTGCTACCTTTTCAAAAACTGCATCACAACAGGTAACTTGAATAATGAAGGCTGGTAGGGCAACCGTAAAAAAAAGCTGAAAGATCTCCTTTAATTGTGGCAAAGGCAAAGTCTTGCTGGTGAGAGACTAAACAAACAACAAAACGTAAGATAACTCTGCCTGCGGGGGGTCAATCTGCATGGGCCACACCATGCCACAATTTTTTTCCAATGACAGCTGTATGTAGTTTTTGTTGAGGGACGGCTGGCTGGCAAAATTACATTAACCAGCTCTGGGAGAAGGTTGAAGGTGTTCAGCTGTCACTGCTTAGTCTCCAAGAATGAAGGTGGGGACTGTGAAGAACTGGGTGCAGAACCCTGCCACGTTGCTACAACAGCAGGTACTTCCATAGGGGCAGCCTGATCGGAGGACAGATGCTCATACCCACGACTTCTGAATACCATACATATGCCCAGTCGGGGCCAGTAGGATGAATTTGGCCCAGTCACTCCTGGTCTTTTACTTCAGAAGTTGGGGCAGGAGAGGTAACAGTGGAAAAGCATGCATGAGTCCCAAGAGCCACTGTAGGCGCAACACATCTCCTAGCGAGAGAGAGAGAGAGACACACCTTGAAAACTCCAACATACAAAACTGCTGAGACTGCACCTCTTGGCGATGGTGAACAAATCAAGCCAAGGTCTCTCCATTCACTGAAGAGAGTTTGTGCCATCCCTGGGTGCAACTGCGACTTGTGATCCTATAGGCTTCAACAGACTGAGCTTGTCCGCACTGGTATTCAAGAATTCTGGTAGGTGGTTTGCCTCCAGAAACAATTCCTGATCATCTAGTCATTTTCAGAGGTGCAGGGCCACCTGGCACAGGCTTCATGACCCCACATGGTCCTGGTTTGTTGCATTTCCAAATGGTTGTGCCTGTAAGCACCTGTACCAGCCTCCCCTAGATGGACGGAAGGAAGGCTTTCAATGCCAAGCCGATGGACCTCAGCTCCAAGAGGTTGATAGTGAGCAGGGACACCACAGGAGACTACAGGCCTCTGATCTCCACCTCTTCAGGTGGCAGCCGCAATCCAAGAGCAATGCATCAGTCACCACTGTCAGCTCTGGGTGGGGTAGAGAGAGGGGTCTGTTCGCTGACTAATTGTGGTCCATTACCCAGACCTTTTGCAGTTTCTTATGAAATCTAGATATGGTCAGAGAAATCTTCTTGATGTAGGACGCACTGAGACTTCAGGTCTTACTGCAGAGCCTGCATATGTCACTTGACATTCTTGCCTAGCAAAGTCAACCTCACTGACATCCAGGACAGAGGTTGAAAGATCGGGATTATAGTTTGAATTTCCCTTTTTTGGGAGGAAGTCACAAAACAGAACTGTGTCCAGAATGGCTCAGGTGAAGTGGAGCATCTGAGAATGAGTCAGGAGAGACTTTGGCCTTTTTTGATAGTGAACCCCAAAGAAGACAGGAGGTTCTCCGTAATCTAGAGGTGGTTGACCACCACTGGGGGTGTATCCGCTTCAACAGCCAGTCTTCGAGGTAGGAGAAGAGTGGCACCTCTGAATTCAGACGATGTGCTGCCACCACCATCATCACATTTGTGAACACCCAAGGTGGGATGGTGAGACAAAAGAGGAACACTCAAACTGAAAATACTCCTGTCCCACAACGAACCTAAGGGAACGTGGATGGTCCTGCAGGACGGGGATATGGAAATAGGTGTCTGGCAAATTAAGGACCCCACCCAATCTCCAGGGTCAAAGGCAGACAAGACCTGAGCCACGGTGAGCATTCAGAATTTTTCCATTGAGAAAGTGCAGGTCTGAAATAGGACAAACACCTTCGCCCTTCTTTGGAACCAGTAATTAGGAAGCCACTTTTGGTGCAGACATCCTCGCAACAGCCCGTTTGGCCAAAAGGGCTTACACCTACTCTTGTAAGTTGGACAGATGGTTCTCCATCAGGTAGTCCAGGCTCAGTGGAAGGTACGGCATTGTGGCTAAGAAGGATAAGGTGTACCCCTTCTGGACAATCTTCAGGACTCCCCTGTCTGATGTTGTGGCCTACCAACCTGACAAGAATCGTTGGATCCTGCCTCGAACCATGTGGCTGTGCTCCATTAATGGCACGCTAAAGAGGTTTGGCAGTTGGGGCAGAAGGGTGAGGCAAAGATTGGCAGAGGGCTGACAGGCTCATTCACTCTGACTGCGGGTCAGTGGATGCTGTGGCCTCAACCATGAGACTGCTGGCACCCTGCTGAGGCTGAAGTGGCTGCCAGTATGGCGTACCAAATCCGCAAAAAGAAATAGATAAGGCTGATGCCACTGATGAGGTGGGGCACATGAGCCCAGGGAGCTTGTTGTGGCCCTGTTTCCTTTGCTCGGCTCCGGGGCAGAGTCTGCCTTGCTCCCACGGAGGCGAGCCCAGTCAAAGGGTATTTCATCACCTGAAAAATCCGTCAATCGCAGCCATATGTGGCAATGAATGGAGACACTGATGCCAATGGCTCGTCCAATAGATTTGGTGGTATTTAGGCAGCAAAGAATTGTGAACTTGGCCGCCTTATGACTGTCCTGTATGGCATGGGTCAGGACAGGTCGGAGGTCTTCCAGGACACCTGAGAGGACTTGAGCCACCGAATCTCAAAGAGCATGAGACCAGTGGCCCAACAAGCAACTGCATTGACAGACCTGAGGGAGGAACTGATGAAAGAAAATACCCTCTTTCCAAAGGTCTTCACTCTTTATTGAGGGGAATGGTTAGAAATCCATTTAGGTGGGTCAAACTTGTCGGAGTAGCTGCTTGCATGACTAAGCTCTCTGGAGAGGAATGCTAGACAAAAATGAAGGGTCGCTCGGGGCTGGTTTATAGAGTCTCACAATTTGAAAATTCACGGGGGCTCTAAGCAAGGTTTGCACCAGGTCTCAAGGAGAGTATCTGTGAATACCTTGTCTGCGGGTAGCAGGGGCTCAGTAGTGATTTGCCTCAGGTGGAGAACTTCGGGCTAGGCATTGTTTTTGGCCTCCAAAGTAGGGAGCTGAAGGTCAAGAGCTTTAGCTGTCCTTCAACTGACCACAGTAAATGAAGCACTCTCTTCGGTAGCAGGACCTGGAGGCGCGAGAAGACCTGATTCAGGAGTTATGCCAATGCCAACGTCCTCCTGGAGATCATCACACCAATTCTCCTCATAGTATAGTTGGCCAATTTCATCCCCTTCATCACAATCGTTGTCAAAATTTGTGCAAAACAAGGAATGCAGTGCATGAGATCTTTCCTGTGCAGACTGAGGTTCAATGGAAACCAAGTGCAACCTTGGTCAAGGTCATAGCAGCACTGTCTCAGGGAGCACAATGGGCACCTTGTCCTCCAACGCTGATGGAGTCAGCATGGGAGCTGATGCTCTGCAAACTAGTGTGAAAAAAGGAACCAGAGGTAGAGTCTGTCCAGGGCCTGCAGGAGGTCTTGTGGAAGTTTTGGAGGGTCTAATAGGTGTCAAGGGCGAAGCTGCAGACAGTGTCCCAGATAGAGGCCTTTCAACTCCGTGGGACCTGGAGGTGCTCCACAGGGAGTTGGAAGGGATCCAAAGAGTCAGAGCGTGGCTTCATAGAAATTTTCGATCGGCCTCATGGTGACAGATAGCCCTGGAAACTCTGATTATGCCAACACAATTTGTGGGATTGACGCCAAAGTAGACCAGCTTTGGGAGCGAGTCTGAGATGTATGGTAATGCTCTTGCGCCATTTCAGGAGTATGTAAGATAAGGGGCCAAGATGTGTTTGTTTTTTTATGTTTTTTCTTTGTCTTACACGACGATTTGGAGCACAATGATGATCGCCCTCGGGTTAGATTCCTGAGACTTCTGGACCATGAACAGAATGAGACTGACATTTGAACTTGGACTGATCGCGACAATGAGTCTTCAGCTGCTTGGCAATGTAGAGCTTCGTCTAACAGTCCTGTATGGTCTTCGAGTTCATAGTTGCAGTCACTGCAGGTCTTAGAGTTGTGACTCAACCCAAATCAAAACTGCAAAGGACGTGACACACATTTGTTGATGACAGACCTTGCAAGCTTTAAACTCTATTGTTCTGGAAGGTGACATTTCCCTTGCACACTTTAAAGCTTAGAGATATAAGAGGTCTCAAAGAAACAAGAGTTAGTTCCGGGTCCACATCTGGTGGCACAGAAAGAAAGCAACTAATGTCAGCAATGGGAGTGGAGTCTATATTGACTCGACACATCATTTCTGGAGTGGAACAGCAGCAGTGCAGAGCTGCATGGCACAACTAACCAGCTCACAGAGGTACTGCTGAAAAGTTTCCGGGCCTAATCTAACACCTGTGGAATATTCAAAAGGTGAGGAATCAGCAGTTAGAAGTCTCTATCAGAATATCTCATTGACAAAATACTTACTGAATATATTCTCTCTTGTTTATGTTGGTTATAATGATTTCAGAACCTCCAATTTTTAATTCATGTTGATGGGTCTGAAAACAAAAAAGTACAGATTATAAATTTACAAGCACATTTCACTCAGACATGTTTATTAACAAACTTGGGTGAATGTCCCCAACATTTCGTATCAAAATGACTGACTCAACACCTACATGAAACAAGTATGTGCTATTGTTGCATAGTTTAATTCTTTGCTTGCGTTATTAAAATGTCATTTTGTCCAAAATCTTAGGCAGAGCCAATTTTCACAATTATTTACTGAAGAAAGTCTGAATATTTATAATGACAATTCTTGAGCATCCTTACGTTAAAAGTGCCAACCACAATAGTAACTCAATGGTGACTGCTTAACAAAGAATGCTGATGAATGGCCTAACTAACTAGCAACCTGCCAAGCGTGTACAGTTAGGCAAGTGATTGACTATATTTTGCAGTACATTCAGGCAAACAGTAGAAAAATCTTAATGAATCAGTTTGAAAAGTTTCTAAGTAACTCACAACAAGTTATGTCTTTTGTTTGCTGCTTTTTTAGCACAAACTCGTCCCAGGCTTTGAAGGGCTTTACATGAGCACCATTTACATTAGACATCCCCAGAGTTCTTTTTTTTTTTTTTAAAGGCCCAGGTAGATAAAGGAATAAGGCCAGAATGTTGAGCCAACACCGTGATTAGAACCTGGTTCCCCAATTTCAAAGTAGGCATCTATGGCCGTCAGACCACATCTCCTAGCGATGCAAATCACCTAAGCACAAAATATACTTCTGTATTCACTGACATTTCTTGACATTTTTAGAATACAATTATATCACCTTATCCATTAGTTTGCTTTCGAAAGTGTTTCTCATAATGTTTTTCAGTGGTAGGTTGGAGATGTTGAGCTCTAATTTGTTTCTGCCATGCCCCATTAGTTACAGTTATTTTATTAAACAATTAAATATCTTTACTAATTACATCTACAATTACCTAATACAGAGGGCATATCAGTCAATTACAATAGTTAGTGACATGACAAGTCTGCTGATTTGTCACTACCTCATTGTACATTTTTTGGGTCTTTTTTGGCCTCATTCAAACTTTCTCTGTACCACTTTACTTTTGCTACCCTTGTGCGGTTGCAATTTTTCTCCCACTTAGAATTCCTCGTGTCCGTCTATTCAAGAATACCTATGGACTATCAGTCTCTATGAAGAAATAAAAGGAATGCACTTCCTAGCAATATACTACTTTCTGGCTGCCTCTTCAACTAGTTTTTACTGATCAGGCTGTGCTTCAATTACTTGTCTCTTCCCTTTAGGCTTTCTCATTAGGAATGCTATGTCTTTTAACAAACAATGAAATGTGATTGACATAATTACGGCAGTGATTATGAACCAACTGGTAATATATGGGTAATGTAAACCATCTTCTTAGATTGTTTGTGCCTTCATAGAAAAGTCATATCTTTCAATAAATCAATCCAACCTCAAGAAGACAGTCAAGTATACATAAAACTTTAATTCACATTGGCTTAGAAACATTAGTTCAAGAATTTTCATTACATTTTAGGTTTTGCCATTGGCAGAGATTAGGCACAGTACCTGGTCTGTGTGCAGCCTCTGTGAACAACCTATGCTGCCTATGAACTTCGGCCGACTGCAAAGTGGTGCAGGGCCCAGCCGGACCACTTGTAGCCAACTCCCACTGAGCTTGGCCAAAGGCCATGTTTAATGGTGGTTGGTCATCCATGGTGGGTTTGACAAAGTGCTTAGTTTTAGACAAGGCACTTAGGCCATTCTCCATTGATGACTGGCCACACTGCATTGTGGTAGGGCAGGCTGTACATTCATCTCCTGATGCACGAGGACAGAGGCTGTGTTCAGAGGAGGCTGGCTATGTGCAGCAGGTTAGTCACAGGGGCTGACGAAAGGCGTGGTTGTGTGCCCAATTCCCATAGTAGACTAGTACCCACTACACCCATCCGCTCATTCGTTCTTACTCACTCTGTATCTCACTCACTCCTTCAAACCCTACGTCACTGTCATTCGTGTACTTTTTCTCACTTCCCCACTCATTTATTCACCTTTTTTGTTTTTTTTGTTTTCTACTTTTTTAAGGTAAAGCAAACCAAAATATACAATGAAAAACTGAAAAATCGAGCTAAAAGAAACAAAACAATATTATTTTTCAGTTCATCTGAAGTAGAATGACTTGATTTGTACACACTCTTTCTCTTTAATCCCAGCAAGACAGGGCCACGCCATACACCAAGCGATTCTATGCCATAGTTGTGAAGCAGGGAGTGCGGAAAGCAGTTTATTATATGGTGTGGTTGTGCATCCTCACTATGTAATGATCTCACAAACCTGTCTTGGGCTGACTCAGGATCATTAGTGAAACCGTAGCTCAACCCTGGCTAGCTGTCTTTGAGCAGTCAGGCTTTAACAAAGGAGAAAATGAAAAGCATTTAGAAATAGTAAAACAGTTTAATAAGAAAGAAACTTGAAGCTAAGGAAAAGTGACATCAATTTATAAAAATAGATTTTTAAGAATTTTTAGACACCAAAATGAATAAAATCCCTTGCTGGTTTTCGGAGGTATAAATTATTAAGCAAATGGTAAATCACTGATTTTAATTTAAAATCGCCAACAGGCATTGTCAACTACTGCGGTTAGAGGTTACTTTGAATACTTTTGTAAAGTTGTGTTCAGTTACTCCAGCCCGCATTGGGGGACCAAATCTGGAGGGGAGTGAGTCACAAGGGACAACAGTGCTTGACAGGAGAGTTACCTTGCAGTCAAAGCAGTCTCCAGTCCAGTGCCAGGCTCTGTGGATGAACTGCCATAGACATCAATGGAGTGTTCTTATTGCAAGGGATACAGGATGCTGAAGGATGCAGTGGATGCTGATCCTGTGAAAGGGAATCTTCTTGGGGCTACCCACTGCCCCATGAACATGGTGGGGTGACTTTGGACACAGAGGCCGATGTCCCTTAAAGTCCGGTTAAGTCTTGACAAATACTAGTTGCCACTGGTCTACTGATCTCAGGCTACACCGAAACCAGTAGTTCCCTTTAACTGAGGCTAGTGTCCGCCTTGGGTGCCCAAACTGCACTCTGACGACTCTCTCCAGTCCAGCAGACTCGGGTGAAATGTTTGAGTATCAGGACTTGGTCTCCCGGGCTGCTCTTCAGCAGTCAGGCAACTTTGGCTGTCAACTTGTCACGGCATTCTTCTTCTGGTGTTGTGGCCTTGTAGTTGTAACAAGAAGTCAGCCAACTAACTCTTGGAATCACTGCTTCGCTCTGGGGTTTGGGGATGACTTTTCCTTGTGCAGAGCTCCACAGGTACAGTATTCTCTTTGCTAGCCCAAGGATCAGAAGGTGGAGTCCAGTCTGTGGTGCAGGGAAAAGTAGGGCAATCCTGCGTCTGCCCTCTCTCCAATGCAAACATGATCTGAGGTCTTGCTCTTTTTATGTCCACAACTTGCCCTCAGGGGACGTGGTCACAAGTAGCCTATAGGGTCCGGGATCCCTCTTGCCTGATAGCTAAAAACTACACTTTGCAGGACATCTCTATCTCAGAGTACAATATTTTGCCCACTCCCAAGATGGCAGAACCCCTCTCTTGGTGCATGGAGCCTGGTATCCCACTTCAGAAGTGTGGCTACATGAAGGCTACCCACCCATAGGAAAACTGACGTGGCAACTGTTTCCCCTGTTCTGTCCACAACCTGTCTACCAGACCAAAAGAGCAGCCCCTAATGTGTGTGACCACCATTTGCCCTCCAAAGGTAGCTTTTCCCCTTTGAAGCTTGTCATGTGGACTCACATCCTGTGAGGGAGAGATAACACCTCTTCTAATATCAGGTCTTTTGTGTTTCTTCCTATCCGTTGGTCACCCCCTTTCCCCAAATCCAACCCAGAGGGCAGAGAACAGCCTCATGCCAAGCAACTGTAAATGGTCACTAGAAATATTGGGCAACAGAGTGGCAACTTTTTAAAGTTGCCATTTACTTAAAAGTTACATTAAATTCAACCTGTGTATCAAAACCGGTTTAATGTAGCAATTCATTTAATACCTTGAAGTACCAGCTTTAGTAGGTCCATTCAGTAGTTAGCACAGTTGAGTTGTCAGTGCGTAACCCTGTGCACATCTAGCCTTTCTACAGTAAAAATAAAAATTTGGTTTTTTTACTGTTAGGACACATAACACACGTCCCACTTTGTAATTTACAGCACTCTGCCTTAGGACGTGATAGGCCTATGTTAGGGATGACATATATATTGAAAAAGGAAGATCTGGACTATGTCTTTACTCTAAACGGCAAAGTTGAATTTGCAGTCCCAGAGCATGGCAGGCTGGGCTTCTTGCTTTGTCATACTTCAGGTGGCACAATAGGTGCTGCAGTCCACGAGGGACACTTTAACATACTGGCCTTGGGTATCTTTGGTAACATATAATAGGGAATTATAAGTGAGGTAACCTGTGCCAGTTGGGTATACGACAATTAAACATACACTTTTAAGGGTCAGAGCACATGCACAGCACTGAGGCCAGGTCAGTAGGGCCCAGTGCATCATGGAGTCATTACACCAGTATCTATTTGTCAAAAGGTGGGGCAGAAAGTAGGGTGAACCTGCAAAAAGCCATTTCCTCATACAGGGAACAATTTCGTGTTCCTCTTCATGCAATATATGTTCAGGAAACCTCTCTCCAGGAGGGATAGCATACAGCACAGCTGCATAGGATATGATAGCGTCTTCAGGGTCCCGCTTTCTCTTTATTTTCTCAGCAGTGAACTGCTGTTAATGTTGTACATTAGGATACTTGTGCATCAATGGGGTCCCAAAGCTGTATTTTCCTTTGTTGCTCCTGCTCTTATTCTTGTCAAAGTGCATGTCATGTATTTGGATGACATTTTTTTTAAACTCTGTAAAATTTTTCCAGCCATTCAATTCTGGTGGCAACCTGGAATTCTCAGTTTGAACATCTTCCACTACTTAATTTAATTTTTCTTCTAGATCTCACATCTTCTGTTCTTGTTGAGAAGCCATCAGGCAAATATAAAAGGTTTGCTTTACCAAAATAAAAAGAAAACACCACCAAAAAAGATGCTACAGACTCCTTTGCTACAGAGCTCTCTTGAGGCAAGGTAAGCAATGACCTGTGCAAGAACGTCAAGGACTATCTGACTGTGGAATAATAATGGGATTTGATTGGTTCTCAGGAACATCTCTGCAATGGCACATAAGGATTAACCTATGTGAACCAAGAAAAATAGGTATGTAACATTACATCTGTGAGATTTTAGGTCTACATAAATGCCACATACTTTCAACAAAAACATATTACAATTTATTTTCATATCAAAAATAACTTAAAAACCTTTACATGTTTGCAATACTTGCACCTAGATTGATGGTACTCAGAATGGACTTGCTGTTCAGAAGTACTGCTTATAGGTGGATCTGCTAAGGACCCACAAACCCTTAACTCCACACTTCGGAGGATATAATTTTATATCCAACGGAGAAAGATACTCAATGCAATGCAGCTCAATAATTTTAAAAGGCCGATGTCCCAAGAACACAGCCAGCAAAGCCAAGAAAGATCTGGTTCGAGCCGACAACCTCCATCAATAAGTATGACTGCGTGGTTGAAATACCAAATACTTCAACAGAGAGCGTCCATCCAAACAGTCCCTGGTGTAATTGTTATAACATTTCCCCTAGGTGAATGCAGGAAAAGTCATCTGCACTTTGTGTACCAAACCAAAGTAGCCACAGGGCTCTTTACTCGTTTTGGTACCACAGTGAGAATACAACATTTGCAAGCAATTCATCCTAATGATTTTTCTAAGGCTGAAGTGCAGCAGAGGAGACAAGAAGAGAGAGGAAGAAGAAACAACAAGGTGCTTACTTTTGGTAACAGTCTTTTGGTGGATACTCTATCTAACCGCAGATTCCTCACCTTGCAAATAAACCCAGGCACCATATTAGATCTGGTGATTTTTCTCAGCAATTCCCTTGAGCACTGGCTGGTAGCATCATGTGGCTCCGTGAAAGGTTCAATCAGCCCTAGAAGTGGAGGCAGTGGCACAACAGCTGCAATCTGTGTGTGTCAAACGTCAGTTTCGTCCTGATAGCTGTCTGTGGCATTGGATGAGAAGTCCTCAGGAATCAGACTGTACCAGTGTGCAGATATCCAAGTTAGAATCTTTTTTTTTTTTAGCATGGACCAGAAGAACCAATCTACAGAAAGGGAAGGAGGATGGGTTAAGTGGGGAATCTGCAGGTAGATAGTGTATTCACCAGAAACAGTATTACCTAAGCTAAGTAACGTCTGATGAAACAGTCAACTGTTGCAGCTCAATCTTCAAGCATGGAGGTGTATGTTGTATAGGTTTGGGTGCAGAAGAACTGGTGTACTACTGCTACAGGAGCTCTTCCTGAAGAGGCAGCCAGATCAGAGGACAGATGCTCATGGCCAGAAGATCTGGGTACCACATTCTCCTGGCCCAATCCAGTGCCAGTAGAATGACTTGGGGCTGGTTGTTCCCGATCTTCTTCAGAACTGTGGGCAGGAGAGAGAGAGAGAGGGAAGGTGCATAGGAGTCCCGAGCTTCAGTCCGACAGAAAGGTGCCTCCGAAGGAGAATTGCCTTGAGAACTCCAACGTTCATAAACTTGGACACTGCATGTTTTCAGCTGTGGCAAAAAGATCTAGACAGGGTTCTCTCAATTGTTGGGAGACACCCTGTGCCCCCTCAGAGTAAAGCCACCATGTGTGATCTGCTAGGCAACGTCAGTTGAGTTTGTTCACTCTTGTTTAAAGATCCTTGTAGGAAAATATCCTCTTTCTTGGAATGGTTACCCCCATTTTCTGCCTGTTGTCAGGGTGTTTGACTGTGTTCACTGGGATCCTGCCAACTAGGACCCCAGTCATTATGCTCTCTCCCTTCTAACTTGGTAACTTGTACCATTTTCACCCCACAAGTCTATAGTATATGGTACACAGGTACATTGATGTACCAGGGGATCCCCATGGGCTGCAGTATGTATTATGACACGCAAAGTGTTCTGCAGGCCTGCCATTGCAGCCTGCGTGAAAGGGTGCATGCACCCTTTTTCACCATAGGTCACTGCACCAGGTCACAATAAGTCCCCCCTATGGCAGGCCCTCCTAGCCCAGATGGCACGGTGCAAGTACCTGTGTGTGAAGGCACCCCTGCACTAGCAAAGGTGCCTCCACAAACTCCAGTTCCATTTTCATGGACGTCGTGAGTGAGGAGACGCCATTTTATGTGTGTACTGGACATAGGTCACTACCTATATCCAGCTACATAATGCTAACTCCGAATCTAGGCATGTTTGGTATCAAACAAGTCGGAATCATACCCCAATACTACTGCCAGTATTGGAAGTATGATTCCATGCACTATGGGGGCTCCTTAGAGGACCCCCAGCATTGCTACCACCAGTCTTCTAGGGTTTTCCGGGCAGCCCAAGCTGCTGCCACCCCTCAGACAGGTTTCTGCCCTCCTGCTGCTTGATCTGATCAAGCTCAGGAAGGCAGAACAAAGGATTTCCTTTGGGAGAGTGGGTAACACCCTCTCCCTTTGGAAATAGGTGTTACATTGCTTGGGAGGGGTAGCCTCCCTAAGCCACTGGTATGCTTTGAAGGGTACATTTGGTGCCCTCCGTTCATAAAACCAGTCTACACCAGTTAGTGGACCTCCAGTCCCTGCTCTGGCGCGAAATTGGACAATGGCAAGGGGAGTGACCCCAGAGGTGGTGCCCAGAGCTTCTCCAGACGGTCCCTGGGTTCTGCCATCTTGAATCCAAGGTTAGTAGCGACCTCTGGGACCATCTGAGTGGCCAGGCCAGGCAGGTGACATCAGACCCCCCTCCTGATAGGTGGATATGTTATTGTATTTTATATAGCACCAAACCCGGAGGCTTCGTAGCGCTGAGAATGACACTGGCCTTATAGCAAGCAGGAAAAATACCGGAACATCAAAAAAATATATAGTTGGAATTAAATACTAAATTAGAATTAGAAAAGCCAGGTTTTAATGGCCTTCCGAAATTCCAACTCCTGTCTAATCACCCAGATGTTGAGGGGAAGCGAATTCCACAGTTTGGCTCCCTGATATTTCAGCTATCTACCACCCCAACGTGCTTTTTTTTTTTTTTTTTTTAACTTTGGGGAGCACGACTAAGGCTTTGGAAGAAGATCTTAGAGCTCTCGTAGGGGCATAAAATGAAACTAAGGTTTTCAATAGATGTGGACCTCTATTATATAGAGCTCTATGAAAAACACACAAAGATTTAAACTTGATTCTTTTCCCTACTGGAAGCCAATGCAAGGTGGTCAAAGCTTGCTTGGCCGATGTATACTTTGGCATGTTAAACAGTAACCGAGCAGCCGCATTTTGTACTGTTTGCAATTTCTTGATCACATATTCCAGTGAACCCAGAAAAAGACTATTACCATAGTCCAGCCTAGATAAAATAAGGGCCTGTACCGTAAGTCTTTTGGCCAGAGGAGGAAGCAAACCAATAACCTTTCGAAGTAACCTCAATAATCCAAAACAGGAGGTGGAGAGCATCCTAGCTTGGTACTCTAGAGTTAATTTAGAATCTAGCCAAATTCCTAGGGCTTTAATATGATCCTTCGGAAGGGGAAGATGTTCCAGCTGTATAGCCGGCAAAATATTCTTCGCCGGGTTAGAGAGCTTTCCAAGGAACATTATGTCTGTCTTTTCTTCGTTGAGTTAGAGCCTGCTGTCAGTCATCCAACTCGAGACAGCTTGCAAGCAAGCTGGCAACGCCGAATTGTCTGCAGCCTTAACCGAAGACACCAACTGCGTGTCGTCGGCATAGGATACCAGGGACAAACCGAAAGGTTCCACTAAATGTGCTAGGGGAGCCATATAAATATTAAAAAGAGTAGGACTCAACGATGAGCCCTGGGGTACCCCACAATAAGATCTAAACTGGTCCGATAAAAAAGAACGATCTAAGACCTGAAAGGATCTATTCTGGAGAAAAGATCTCATCCATTTGAGTGCATGGCCTTTAATTCCAGCTTTTTCCATTCTTTGGATCAAGAGACCATGATTAACTGTATCAAATGCGGCACTTAGATCCAGCATTGACAGCTGTTACCAGACCCTGATCCATCCGTTTTCTAACTTCTTCTGTAACAGCTATCATAGCTGATTCGGTGCTGTGGGCTGGTCTAAAGCCCATTTGCATGGGATGCAGGATGTTATGATCCTCAAGAAAGCTGGAAATTTGCGTATTGACATGTTTGTCAATTATTTTTGCCATCGTTGGAAGAAGTGATATCGGCCTATAGTTCTTGAATTCGGCCCCATCTAGGTTAGTTTTTTTTAGCAGGGGTTTGACCACTGCATGCTTCCATGGTTCAGGGACACTGCCACTTTGTAAGGAGCTATCAGGTGCTGACAGAGTAAGTATGTGAGGTGGAGCAGGATCTAAAGGAGAACCAGATTTCAGTTTACTCAGAAGCAAAGCAGTGCTTTCTTCCAAAATAGGAGAGAAACACTGTAAACTGGCAGAGCAATCTTTACTCTCACTGATCTGATCAGACATTGTCACCTCTTCCCCTGGGAAGTTCTTATAGATTTCCTCAATCTTCTGTAAGAAGAACGTGGCAAAGTTGTTACTGTGTTCCACTGATGCTACCGTTGCTTCAGGACAAGTAGGAGAGTAAAGCATCTCCTTCAACACCCGAAAGATTTCTTTCGGGGATCCCAAAGCCTGTTTAATCTTGTCCCCATAATGGGTGGCTTGAGCTAGCCTTATGTCTCCATGATAATGCCTAATTGATTGTCTATACTCTTCCCTGTCTTCCTGTTTTAAGGATTTCCTCCATTTCCTCTCTAGCCGCCTACAATTACTCTTCAGAGTTGTCAAATGTGGAGAAAACCATGAGGTTTTGTCCCTTCTACTATGCCCAGAAAACTCCTTAAAAGGGAGCAGAGTATCAAGGCAACTGGTGATCCAACCGTTAAAAAGAGTGGTGTCCATATGGTTATCCCTCACAAAATCTTTTTTACTATTCATTAAAAGTTTAACCCATTCATCCGAATTAAGATTATGCCATTTCCTTGCCCTCCTACATATAGGCTGTTGAAAGCCCGGTCCCTGGGGAAGCTTAATTTTTAATGTAATTACAAAGTGATCTGACCATGCTAACGGGAAAGGGGACAGAGCGCTCAGCGATGGAAGATTGCGAAAGACCAAATCAATAGTGTGTCCTCTCTCCTGTGTCGGACCACTGAATAATTGTTTTAGTCCTAGCGCTTCCAAATCTCTCAGCAGACGTTTAGCTGCAGTGTGCTCTAAGTTGTCCACTTGGATGTTAAAATCTCCTAGCACTGTTAAATTAGATTTCATGCAAATTAATTCAGCTACTTGGTCAGGAAGAGTGTTGAGGTATTATTCATAGGGGCATGGTGGCCGACACAGTAGAACTCCCGTGAATGTAAAGGTCGAATTAAAAGCTAAAGAAAAGCTCATGCCTTCACACCCTAATAATTCCAGTGGATAATAGCTAAAAAGAAAATCTTGTTTAAAAATAACTGCAATCCCCCCCTCCCTTACCCTTCGCTGTGTCAAGCCTTGAGATAACATACCCTTTGGGTAGAGCTAGGGCAATATCTGGACCTGATCCCTCATGGAGCCAAGTCTCAGTAAGAAAGAGGGCGGCCGGTGACAAATCACTCAATAGAAGATTTATGTCTAGCTTGTGTGCAGGTAGGAAGCGGCAATTTATCAGTTGAAGAACTAAGGTGTGGTTAAAGTGCCGTGTGTCGGAACCTCCTGGGTCTTGAAAGACCCATTTAAAGATACAGGTATACGAGATATAAGAGCTTACCATTGTCCTTAAAATGTAAGGGGGCTGGCCCCTGGCCCCGTCCAGGCACGGACGGGCGCAGGCGGGCTTGCCTTTGGCGCGCTGACGGCACGTCGGCTGCGCGAACGCCGGGTCTGAATTTGAGCCGTCTGGGTTGCGATCAACTAGACCGGTACTAACCCAAGATGGCGGACCCCAATGGGTCGCTGGTGAGTGGAAAAAATGGCGAATCCACTCACTACAAAGACAAGGAATAAAATTCAAAAAAGTTCGTATAAATATAGGCTGTCCCCAAAAAACACGGGTGCCAGCCAGAAAAAGATAAAAAATACCCTCCAAAAGTTTAAAACTTTAAACACCGGCAAGCCCTCTTGCATCGCCTGACAACTTCCCCCCACAGAAGAACTTTAAAAACAAATCTAGCATCTTCTGACAACCTGCCCCACCTAGAAGAACTTTAAAAACAAACTTTAAAACAAACAACTGAATGCACAAAATTCCTCCTAACTTGTTTTTGGCAGTCCGCTGCGTGAACGCCGGGTCTGAATTTGAGCCGTCTGGGTTGCAATCAACTAGACCGGCACTAACCCAAGATGACGGACCCCAATGGGTCGGTGGTGAGTGGAAAAAATGGCGAATCCTCTCACTACAAAGACAAGGAATACAATTCTAAAAAGTTTGTATAAATATAGGCTGTCCCCAAAAAACACGGGCGCCAGCCAGAAAAAGATTTAAAAAAATACCATCCAAAAGATTAAAACTTTAAACACCGGCAAGCCCTCTTGCATCGGCTGACAAACTCCCCCTCCTAGAAGAACTTTAAAAAGAAATCTTGCATCGGCTGACAACCTCCCCCACCTAGAAGAACTTTAAAAACAAACTTTAAAACAAACAACTGAATGCACAAAATTCCTCCTAACTTGTTCTTGGCAGTCTGCTGCGCGTACGCCGGGTCTGAATTTGAGCCGTCTGGGTTGCGATCATCTAGACCGGCACTAATCCAAGATTGCGGACCCCAATGGGTCGCTGGTGAGTGGAAAAAATGGCGAATCCTCTCACTACAAAGACAAGGAATACAATTCTAAAAAGTTTGTATAAATATAGGCTGTCCCCAAAAAACACGGGCGCCAGCCAGAAAAAGATTAAAAAAAATACCATCCAAAAGATTAAAACTTTAAACACCGGCAAGCCCTCTTGCATCGGCTGACAACCTCCCCCTCCTAGAAGAACTTTAAAAACAAATCTTGCATCGGCTGACAACCTCCCCCACCTAGAAGAACTTTAAAAACAAACTTTAAAACAAACAACTGAATGCACAAAATTCCACCTAACTTGTTTTTGGCAGTCCTGACTAGGTGACCAATCCCCCTGTCAGGGCCATTTATGGTCTCTGTCCTGGGTGGGTCCTCAGATTCGGCTTTCAAGATTCCAGCAGGACTCCTCTGCTACCTCCACTTCAACTTCTAGCCACTGGAACCGCGGCAGGACCCTCCAGGAACCGAAAATCGCCATCCACGAAGAAGACTCTTCTTGCAACATTGTTTCCACTGCATCTTCCAGCTTCTGCAATATTTCTCCAGCTGTGCATCTTCTGTACGAGAAGGAAGAAGGATTCTCCTTTGGAGTGAAGGAGTCATTCCCCTGCATCCGCAGGCACCTACTGCAACAACAACCGGCTGCGTGGATCACCTCTCATCCTGAGCAGCGTGGATCCTGCATCACGAGTGGTGGTCTGGATTAGTCCTCTTGGTCCTCTCTAGCCAGCTGTTCACCTTTGGTGGAGATAAGCCCTTTCCTTCCCATGAAGGACAGTACCCCCGTGCACTGCGTCTCCTGCAGCTGCCAAGGCTTGTTTGCATCTGCTCCAAGGGAACTCCATGCTATGTGCAGCTCCAGCTCAAGCACTCCCTTGCTGCAATGCACAGCCCTCTGCGTGGTTCTCCTGAGGCGTGGGATCCTTTTCTGTAGCACTGGGTGGGCCTCTTCTGCGACTTCTGAGTCCCCGTCCTATGGGACTCCTGTGGGTGCTGCCTCTGCTCCTGTGGGCCCTCTGTGTCGCTGAGAGTCCTCTGTGACTCCCCCTCCTGGGTTGAGTCCTCCTGGGCCTTGCTGGTCCCCGGCAGCACCACTTTTCCATTAACCACAAATTTTCCTTTGCCAAGGCTTGTTGGTGGAATTCCAGCACCGACACCCGTCTGCAATCTTCATTCCAGCATGGGCCAGCAAGACAACAGTCTTGTCAGGGTGTCTTCTTTTCTTCTTTTCCTTCCTTCTGGGTCGTTTGGGGAAGATGTACTCCTGCTTTCCTGGTCGCTGGGGGACACTGTATTACTTACATTTGTGGTTTTCTAGTACTCACAGCTTCCCTCAACACATTCCACTTACCTAGGTGGGGGTCCTCTGTTTGCATTCCATTTTTTAGTATATGGTTTGGGCTTCCCCTAGGGTAACTACTGTTTTTTTAACCATGAACTGTTTTCTAACCTTTTCTATGCCTAATACTGTTTACTAGTGTATATAATTAGTGTATTACTTACCTCCTTTTGGAGGGTTGTCCTTGTAGTATTTTGTGTGACCAAAAATAAAGTACCTTTATTTTTGTACAACTGGGGTTTTCTTTCATGTGTGTAAGTGCTGTGTGACTACAGTGATTTTGCATGAGCTTTGCTTGTCTCCTAGATAAGCCTTAGCTGCTCACCCACAGCTACCTCTAGAGAGCATGGCTTCTAGACACTGCCTACACTTCACTAAGAGGGAATACCTAGACCTGGTATAAGGTGTAAGTACCTTAGGTACTCACCAAATAGCAGGTCAGCTTCCAACAATCCTGCACAATGTGAAAAAAGATGCCCTGACAGTTCCACAGGTATAGAGCCTCTGCACAGGGTCCACAACTCCACCCGCCCTGCTTATTACAGTACCACTTGGTGGTGGTGTTGTCTGTAAAAAACTGCACCAGTTACCCCTGATGGAAGGGTGGAAAACGTTTAGTGCTAAGCAATCACCTGCAACTCCAACAGGTTAATGTGGAGGAGAGTTTCTGTCACAACCGTTAGCTCAGGGTCGCTTAAGAAGAGGGGTATGTGTCTGGTCAACTGCAGGTATTTCACAGTCTCTTCCAACACCTGGATGTAATCTGAGAGGTTCCCTTGGTGTTAAATCTAAGAGGTTCCCTTAAAGTTGGGCACACCACTACTTCAGATCCCACTGCACAGCCCACATATGTGCACCTGTTGTGGTCTAATAGCAGGATGCAAGAGGCCAAGATGTTTCTGAGCCACTCTCACTGAGACCCAGGTCAAGTGCTGAAATATCAGGATCATAGCCCGAATATCTTCGACACATTGAGGTAGATTAAAGGTTTGAAACAGCACGGTGTCCAGCATGGCTCCAATGAAAGAGTCTCTGTGAAGGAGTCAGGTGTGACTTCAGCACATTAATGGTAAAATGTAAGAATATCAACAGGTAGGTTGTCATGTGGAGGTGAAGAACTGAGAATGCTTGTGGCCTACCTGAAACTGCAGATGGCATCTGTGGGATTGCAAGTCAGGGATGTGGAAAAAAGGATTTTGAAATCCAATGCTGCCATCCGATCGCCAGGATCTAGGTCATTTAGAACTTGGGCCAAAGTGAGCATCTTGAACTTGTCCTTCTTGAGAAAGAAGCTCAGGGTTGGAGATATAGAATAGGGCAAAGTCCTCTGTCCTACATTGGCATCAGAAAGTAGCACGAGTAGCAGCCAGTTCTGTTCTCTGAGGCAAGTATCCTCTCTGGACAATGGACAAGTGGTCCTCCAGAAGCCATAGGGGGGTAGGTGGTATGTCTGGAAGGGTGCAGAGGATGAGCAGAGCATAACCGCATTGGGCGATTTGAAGTATCCATCTGTCTGATATGATGCTTTGCCATTTGTGGAGGTAAAAACGTATCTGGCCTCCAACTGGACAACAGTGAACCGCTGAGGGTAAGTTAGAGGGATTTTGCAGCGGCAGCAGAGGTATAGGTGATTACCATCAAATGCATGTCTTTGCGGGACTCTTGGACATCACTGGAGTAGTCCATTAACCGTATCCATGGGTGGTGCCCAAGCACCACGCTGGTAACAAATACCCTATTCAGACAGTGGTATCTAGGCCTGATTTAATGAAGTACTTTGCTGCATCTTTTCCATTCTGAATTCTTTATTGGAGGTTGGAGTGAAGGTCGGCTGATACTACAGACAAGATGTCGCTCACCATATTGCAGTGTTGTTGGACCAGGAGGGGAGCCCAAAGCGTTACCCTCATAGTAGTGAAAGGCTACTGTATTTGCTTGAGGTTATGCAACATAAGAATGTGTAGTGATCAGGCCTTTTCACCTGTCTCGGTGCACAGCTACCACTGAGGGACCACGTACACTGAAGCATGGGCAGCAGGCAACATCCAGGGCCTGCATTTGCTTGAGCTGCTGTTGCAGCTCTCTGAGCATTACCGGATCGTCAAGAGTGAAGAAGAGGGGTGGTTTAGCCAGCTCTAGCTCCCCCCCTCTCTGCAGTGCCGGAGAGGTGAGGCGCAGCTGGCCCCCAACTAATATTGACTTAGGTACACCCGGGGGGCATAATTATCACTATAATGGCATCGCAAAGGCCATCTGCCAGTACCCATGACTGTTGAATGCTGGAGGACTAGTGGAGTGTAGGGAAATTAGGATGCAGGGGTCATCTACCTGAATACTCGCATGAGCGACTCCGTACCTACTTGCAACTGAGATACGGACTGGATTGCTAAGCTAACAATTGAGTGGCCCTGCTACTAGAACAATGTATAGGTTAAACTGTATTGCAGATGGGCCACAGAGTGTGAGTGGTTTTAAATCTTGGCTCACACCTGCCACCCTGTGCAATATAAGAACATTTGGACACACTCACAAGTGTTCATGAACACTTTACAGGCTCTCAAGCTGACCTGTTAATAGACAATCATTTGGAGGCAATATGCACCCTCCATAAAAAAAAACATCTATTTTGCTCAACCCAGCCCGGCCATCCTCTAGTTGGACCACCTTCATCTAAAGGGGTCCGTCTAACTTGCTCACAATGAGCAAAAATGACCCCAGGCAGGCCAAGCTCACATTCAGCATTTGACGTAACATAAGAACCCCACTCCTAGAAAGATCAGGGGCATTGCAGGGGACTACAGTTAGTACTGAAGACCCAGATATGAAAACTTTACTTCTCAATATGCAGAAAAGTCTCACGTCTATTGGCAATACATTGGATACTCTAGAACTGACCAAATGAAAATTATAAGAAAAGAAACTTAATATGGCTGAGTCGCATTTTTCAACATGAGAGGATGATGCAGGGTGAACCAATGAAAAACTCCTCAACATGTTCAAGGCAGCAGTGGCTCCTTAGTGAGAGCGGAGGAGCGGCGCCCTGCTAAACAAATGGCCCCTAGAGCTGAAAAATAAAATGGTAATAAAGTTTATTTATTACCATTTTATTTTTCAGCACCCCGACCTGAACCGAGTGTCAAGACAGGGTGGGGCAATTGCTGCTGAGTAGCAGCAGGAAGTTGTACACTATGTTTAAAGTCCACATGTCCCTTTGGCCGGCTCTCTTGCGACAGCCAGCCAGGCATGCACACTTTAAACTTCTCTAATCTTGCTGTCTTAAGACAGCAGGGTTAGAGAAAGAACAGGCCTCCAGTGCTCTTGAGAGCGCTGAGAGAGGCCGCTCCCTCCAATCCTGACGCTTCTCTCATGCTGTTTAACAGCATGAGAGCAGCACCAGTATTGGGTAGTTCAGTTTCCTGGGTCCCACGCTGGAGCTTCGAGGCGAAACAAAGAGGACGTTGTGCAGCAGGCTAAGGTAAGTGCCATTTGTTTTCCATTTTATCATATAACCTCCCCACCACTATTAATACAAGTCAGACACCACTGGTTCGAGGTGCTCAACTTCATTGAACTGCTAGCCCTTTTGTTAAATATTGCCTGCATCTAAAGAGGGACAGTTGGTCACTGGGCATACTGTGGTCTGCTAATGTTTGCGCTATATCCCGTTGTGTGTGGGAATGCTGTGAGTCACATTAATCTTATGTATCAATGTTATATCTAATCCTGCTTTACTAAGACACATATATCACAAATGATATTGGCTGGGCCATTCTGAAAATACTCAGCCTTGGACTGGAGGAGTCGCAGGGACTGAATTAGGTTTCAAAGAAGGCACTCTCTTCAGTTGATGGTCCAGAAGGTGAAACCAGCCCAGTGTCCGTGAAATATCCAACCCACTGGCCTCACGCAAGTCCATGTACAGAGGTTGTCATCATCATATATATTGTTAGAGAAAATAATCCCCATTGCCTACATTGTCATCTGCAAAGATTGTCTGACTCTGATCAGAGTTAGAACTGAAAAACTGCTGGAGAGCTAGGGTGCAGCTCTGAGGCAAAGACATGGTTCTGTTTGAATCAGATCTCGGTACAGCTTTGGGGCATGACCTCAGTTGTGGCCAAGATTAATTTGGCTATGAGTCTGATCGCACTAAAGAAACATGGTCATTTATCGGCCCCATTGTTGATGTAGAAAGGACCAGTGTGGATTTTGAAAGTTGGCTCCTATGTCCAAGCAGAACCCGAGGTTGGTTCAGGGGCGTATGGATGGTGCTGGGGCCAAACCACAGATGGTAAAACAACTGGGGACCACTGTGGGTCCTGGGGGATTGAAGTGCATGCCAGAGGGAACTGAAGGAGTGCCAAAAATCTGAAGCATGGTCTCTCTAAAAGACTCATTCTGTTGCGACATCGCCCTTGGACCCAGAAACTCAGGGTGTATCGCAATCAGCTGTGGGATTGGCTTCTCGACAGGGGGGCCAAAGCGAGAATGTGAGGCACTTTGACATCTTCATAAAGTCTTAGGTTGAGAGTGGTGGGACTGGGATATAGCCACTTGGCCTTCCTGTGCTTCTCATTTGACGTACCGAAGATTTGGACCAAGAAGAAGACTTGTTGTAGGAATTGCCACTAAAGCAAGAACGGGTCCACCCCTTAACTTTGAGCTGGACTTGTGAGATTTCGTTGGATGTTTAGTGACATACAGATTTACATTCTCCGATCACCTTTAGAATCATAGGGAAACGCTCTTCATAGGACTTGCAGTTGTGTGCAGAACCCAAACACCGGAGGTGCACCTTGTGGGGGTCCATCACAGATATATATTTGCAACAGTCCATAAAAAAAAAAATATGTAAGTATTTGGTTCATAGTTTAGACCTAATTAGACCAGCTTCTATCTGCTCTAATTGATCACCATTTGCATTAAAAATTACTGCTAGCGGTCTTTATTAGGTGTTACTAATACACAGTTTGGCACAAACTTTAACATCAATTTCTATGGAAAAAAATAACATTGAATTCAATACTAAAGTCATTTGGACACATCTAATTAAAAACAACTGTTTACCTGACCAAAAAGTTCTTCATCAATTGTAAACCTTAGGTCCAGCTCTGTGGGATCATTCTCTAGAATCCACCTGAGGGAATTATAATATTCACTGTCCTACAAAAAAAACATAGAAGTTCTCCATCAGTGCATCTTTATGCCAAGCGAGATAATCCAGAATAGTGTCTCAGCACGTTTTTAGGTAAACAAGAAAAGGCCATTTGAAATTGTGCTAAAAATACTGCACTATGTTTAAATGGACAGATATAAAGTATGGAGTGAGCTTGTTGTGTCACAAAGTAAATGTTAGAAGAGGGCAGCAGAACTGAGTACAGAAGGTGAATACACAGTGATCTCATGTGTGCTATTTTTTTAATATTTGAAAAAAACACTGATATTTAAATGTCAATGTAAATACTGTCTATGTGGGGGTGCAGGGTAAAATGTTATTTGCGGGTTGATAATTTAAGCTTCCTCTCACCACACTGCCACATTAATTACAAAACATATTCCATCTTTTAAAAGCCACGTTTAAACAACTCCAGCTGTAAATTCATTTTTGAAAAACAGAACATCTCAGTGTCATAAATTTGTTAAAGATGTGGGAGGGTCTGACCCACTACAAGCTTACAAAACAATATGGTTAGGTCAAAACATGCAGCTTACAGTACCTTTTCCTATGGTTACTTTCCCATTAAAATTATCACACAACAGATTCACCATTAAATCAATTCTTGAAGGTTAAGCAGAAAATAACATCACATGATTTTGCTAGCATTTTTCCAGGTAGGGATCCAGAATAAAAATATTTTTATCTGGCCTTGGTCTGTTATTGTTGGAAATGCATCTCAACCTACAAAGTGGGCACACTTTTGTAACCCTAAAAGTATGTGTAAAAGCCACTGCCCATCACATGCACACAATTCCTGTTGCGTCTGAAAGGTCATTAGGCATCACAGGGGCCCCCCCTCCCTCCCCCCAGGGGAAGAGGCACTATCGCTTCTGGGTCGACCCCCCCCTCCCACCTATCTGTGACATCAAGGGGGGGGGGGGGGGGGGGGGGGTTAATTTATTTTTAAATACATATGTAGTTTCCCTAGGGTCCGCAGTCGGCCCCTAGGGAAACCACACATGTATTAAGAAAAACAGATCTATATAACTATAGAGAGACTATATATATATACATCTGTTCGTGGCATGAGTCGCTGCAGATTCACATGCTGTGCACATCCCACCATCTGGTGTTGGGCTCGGAGTGTTACAAGTTGTTTTTCTTCGAAGAAGTCTTTTCGAGTCACGAGACCGAGGGACTCCTCCCATTTCGACTCCATTGCGCATGGGCGTCGACTCCATCTTAGATTGTTTTCCCCGCAGAGGGTGAGGTAGGAGTTGTGTATGCTAGTAATAGTGCCCATGCAATGGAGTGAATGCGTATGTACATAATGAAGTTTCAAGTAATATATTTACAAATGTACAAATGTTTAAGATCTACTTCTAAATGGCTACAGGCTCCCGGGGAGGCGGGTGGGCGCATGTGAATCTGCAGCGACTCATGCCACGAACAGATGTACACTGGGTAAGTGACATTTTCCATTCGATGGCATGTGTAGCTGCAGATACACGTGCTGTGCATAGACTAGTAAGCAGTTATCTCCCCAAAAGCGGTGGTTCAGCCTGTAGGAGTTGAAGTAGTTTGAAATAATGTTCTTAGTACAGCTTGACCTACTGTTGCTTGTTGTGCAGTTAACACATCTACACAGTAGTGCTTGGTAAATGTATGAGGCGTAGACCATGTTGCTGCCTTACATATTTCGTTCATTGGAATATTTCCTAGAAAGGCCATGGTAGCACCCTTCTTTCTGGTTGAGTGTGCCTTTGGTGTAATAGGCAGTTCTCTTTTAGCTTTAAGATAGCAGGTTTGAATGCACTTAACTATCCATCTAGCAATGCCTTGTTTTGAAATTGGATTTCCTGTATGAGGTTTTTGAAAGGCGATAAATAGTTGTTTTGACTTTCGAATTAGTTTTGCTCTGTCAATGTAGTACATTAGTGCTCTTTTGATGTCTAATGTATGTAGTGCTCTTTCAGCTACAGAATCTGGCTGTGGGAAGAACACTGGTAATTCTACCGTTTGATTCAAGTGGAACGGTGAGATTACTTTTGGTAAAAATTTAGGATTGGTCCGTAGAACAACTTTATTCTTGTGTATTTGAATAAATGGTTCTTGAATGGTAAATGCTTGAATTTCACTCACTCTTCTTAGAGATGTGATGACAATTAAAAATGCTACTTTCCACGTTAAGTATTGCATTTCACAAGAGTGCATGGGCTCAAAAGGTGGACCCATGAGTCGTGTTAAGACAATGTTGAGGTTCCATGAAGGAACTGGTGGTGTTCTTGGTGGTATAATTCTCTTTAGGCCTTCCATAAATGCTTTTATGACTGGTATCCTAAACAATGAAGTTGAGTGCGTAATTTGCAGGTAAGCTGAAATTGCCGTAAGATGTATTTTAATGGAAGAGAAAGCTAGTTTAGATTTCTGCAAATGTAGTAAGTATCCTACTATCTCTTTTGTAGATGCATGTAAAGGTTGAATTTGATTACTATGGCAGTAATAAACAAATCTTTCCCACTTATTTGCATAGCAGTGTCTAGTGGTGGGTTTTCTAGCTTGTTTTATGACCTCCATACATTCCTGTGTGAGGTCTAAGTGCCAGAATTCTAGGATTTCAGGAGCCAAATTGCTAGATTCAGCGATGCTGGATTTGGATGTCTGATCTATTGTTTGTGTTGTGTTAACAGATCTGGTCTGTTTGGCAGTTTGACATGAGGTACTACTGATAGGTCTAGTAGTGTTGTGTACCAAGGTTGCCTTGCCCATGTTGGTGCTATTAGTATGAGTTTGAGTTTGATTTCACTCAACTTGTTTACTAGATATGGAAGAAGTGGGAGAGGGGGAAAAGCGTACGCAAATATCCCTGACCAGTTCATCCATAGTGCATTGCCCTGAGACTGATGTTGTGGGTACCTGGATGCGAAGTTTTGGCATTTTGAGTTTTCTTTTGTTGCAAATAGATCTATTTGTGGCGTTCCCCACATTCTGAAGTAAGTGTTCAGTATTTGGGGGTGAATTTCCCATTCGTGGATCTGTTGGTGATCCCGAGAGAGATTGTCTGCTAACTGATTCTGAATCCCTGGAATAAATTGTGCTATTAGGCGAATGTGGTTGTGAATCGCCCAATGCCATATTTTTTGTGTTAGGAGACACAACTGTGTCGAGTGTGTTCCTCCCTGTTTGTTTAGGTAATACATTGTTGTCATGTTGTGTGTTTTGACAAGAGTGTATTTGTGGGTTATTATGGGTTGAAATGCTTTCAGCGCTAGAAACAGAGCTAACAGTTCTAAGTGGTTTATATGAAACTGTCTTTGCTGAATGTCCCATTGTCCTTGGATGCTGTGCTGATTGAGGTGTGCTCCCCACCCTGTCATGGATGCATCTGTCGTTATTACGTATTGTGGCACTGGGTCTTGAAAAGGCCGCCCTTGGTTTAAATTTATACTGTTCCACCATTGAAGCGAGATGTATGTTTGGCGGTCTATCAACACCAGATCTAGAAGTTGACCCTGTGCCTGAGACCACTGTGATGCTAGGCACTGTTGTAAGGGCCGCATGTGCAACCTTGCGTTTGGGACAATGGCTATGCATGAGGACATCATGCCTAAGAGTTTCATTACTAATTTGACCTGTATCCTTTGGTTTGGATACATGGCTTCTATTACATTGTGGAATGTTTGGACTCTTTGTGGACTTGGAGTGGCAATTCCTTTTACTGTGTTGATTGTTGCTCCTAGGTATTGCTGTGTTTGACACGGCAGAAGGTGTGACTTTGAGTAATTGATTGAGAAACCTAGTTTGTGTAGGGTTTCTATGACATAATTTGTGTGTTGTGAACACTGTATTTGCGTGTTGGTTTTGATTAACCAATCGTCTAGGTACGGGAACACATGTATTTGCTGCCTTCTGATATGTGCAGCTACTACTGCTAGACATTTTGTAAAAACTCTTGGCGCAGTCGTTATTCCGAATGGCAACACTTTGAATTGGTAATGTATCCCTTGGAATACAAACCTTAGATACTTTCTGTGTGAAGGATGTATTGGTATATGGAAATATGCATCCTTTAGATCCAGTGTTGTCATGTAGTCTTGTTGTTTGAGCAGTGTGATTACTTCTTGTAATGTAACCATGTGAAAGTGGTCTGATTTGATGTATGTATTTAATATTCTGAGATCTAGTATAGGTCTTAGAGTTTTGTCCTTTTTGGGTATCAGAAAGTACAGTGAGTAAACTCCTGTGTTTAGTTCTTGTTTTGGTACTAATTCTATTGCCTCTTTTTGGAGCAATGCTTGAACTTCTAATCCTAGAAGATTTATATGTTGTTTTGACATACTGTGTGTTTTCGGTGGGACTGTTGGAGGGAATTCGAGAAATTCTATGCAATAACCATGCTGGATAATTGCTAGTACCCAAGTATCTGTTGTTATCTCCTCCCAATGTTTGTAAAATTGGCTTAGTCTTCCCCCCACAGGTGTTATGTGATGGGGATGTGTGACTTGTAAGTCACTGCTTATTTTGAGGACTTTTGGGGCTTTGGAATTTTCCTCTATTTTTGGGGAATTGTCCCCCTCTATATTGCCCCCGAAAACATCCCCGCTGATATTGGCTTTGGTAAGTGGGCCTTGTTTGAGATGTTGTGGTTTCTGTAGGTTGTCCTCGAAACCCTCCCCTAAAAGGTGTTTTGCGAAATGTGCCTCTGCTCTGCGGGGAGTAGAGTGCGCCCATGGCTTTTGCTGTATCAGTGTCTTTCTTGAGTTTATCAATAGCAGTGTCGACTTCCGGCCCAAACAACTGCTGTTCATTAAATGGCATATTTAGAACGGCTTGTTGAATTTCCGGCTTGAAACCTGACGTGCGCAGCCGTGCGTGCCTTCTTATTGTTATTGCAGTATTTACTGTCTTTGCAGCCGTATCTGCTGCATCCATTGAAGATCGTATCTGATTATTAGAGATACTTTGTCCTTCTTCCACCACTTGTTGTGCTCTTTTTTGGAACTCCTTGGGTAAGTGTTCTATCAAATGTTGCATCTCATCCCAGTGAGCTCTATCATATCTTGACAAAAGTGCTTGTGAATTGGCAATGCGCCATTGGTTTGCTGCTTGTGCTGCAACCCTTTTGCCCGCAGCATCAAATTTGCGACTCTCTTTGTCTGGAGGTGGTGCGTCCCCCGAGGTATGAGAGTTTGATCTCTTACGAGCTGCCCCGACAACTACTGAGTCCGGTGTTAACTGGGTTGTAATATAAACAGGATCTGTTGGCAGTGGCTTGTACTTTTTCTCCACCCTTGGAGTTATGGCTCGGCCTTTAACAGGATCCTGAAAGATTTGTTTTGAATGTTTTAGCATTCCTGGGAGCATAGGTAGTCTTTGGTATTGGCTATGAGTGGAGGATAGCGTGTTAAACAAAAAGTCATCCTCAATTGGTTCGGAATGCAAGGTGACATTATGGAAAGCAGCTGCCCTTGCGATCACCTGTGTGTAAGATGTACTGTCCTCAGGAGGGGACGGCCTGGCAGGGTACGAGTCTGGGCTGCTGTCCGATACTGGAGCATCGTAAAGGTCCCATGCATCGGGATCATCTTGACTCATGGCAGTATGAGTCGGGGAGTGCATCAGTGGTGGAGTTGCTACTGGTGATGTGTGCACTGATGGTGGTGGTGACGGTGGTGGAGTTGTTTTCTTTGCCACCTTTGCCTGTGGCTCCTTGTCCTTTTTTTGAAAGGCAAGTTTTCTTTTTATTTTAATTGGGGGAAGAGTGGTTATCTTCCCTGTGTCTTGATGAATGTGGAGCCTCCTTTGAGTATAGTCTGGCTCTACAGCTTGAAGTTCCTCTCCAAATCTATGTTTTTGCATTTGGGAGGACAATCCTTGTTCCTCTGTATAGGAACCTGTTTTCGGCTCCGAGGCTGGTTGTTTCGGAACCGAACTTTTTCAGATGTCTTTTTAGGCTCCGAAGAAACCTTTGTAATTTTCGGCGTGGTGGTTTCTCGGTGCGGAATTTGTTCGGTGCCGCTGTCACGGTGCCGAAATTTCTCTGAACCGATGTCTCGGGTCCGAGATTGCTGTGTGGCGGTATCTCGACCGGAGTCGGATGACTTTGACACCAGGGTGCCCTTTTTCGGTGCCTTGGCTCGGTCACCGATTTTTTGGGTTAAGCCATGGCCTGTTGGCGGTGGCGTCCCCTGGGTTTTTGTTGACTTCTCATGAGTCTTATGTTTCGACGTCTTACTCACGGTTTTCGGCATTTCTTCGGCCTCGAGCTCTTCCGAGTCCGACTCGTGGATAGAGAAAGCTTCCTCTTCCTCCTCGAAAATCTCTTGTCCTGTCGGCGTCGACGCCATCTGCAGTCTTTTGGCTCTTCGGTCTCTTAACGTCTTTCTGGACCGAAACGCTTGACAGGCCTCACAAGTATCTTCCTTGTGCTCTGGGGACAAGCACAAGTTACAGACCAGATGCTGATCAGTATACGGATACATGTTATAGCATTTTGGACAGAAGCGGAATGGGGTCCGTTCCATCAGCCTTGAAGTCGCACGTGGCCGGGCCGACCAGGCCCCGACGGGGGATCGAAAAAACCCCGAAGGGCCACCGGAGCTCTTCAAAATTCAGTGTCGATCTGTTATAACTAACCTGATACCGAACGCAAACAATACCGACGTTTTTTCCGAGATTCTAACTAACTTTCCGACCCGAAACACGGAGCGAAAAGGAACACGTCCGAACCCGATGGCCGAAAAAAAACAATCTAAGATGGAGTCGACGCCCATGCGCAATGGAGTCGAAATGGGAGGAGTCCCTCGGTCTCGTGACTGGAAAAGACTTCTTCGAAGAAAAACAACTTGTAACACTCCGAGCCCAACACCAGATGGCGGGATGTGCACAGCATGTGTATCTGCAGCTACACATGCCATCGAACATATATATATATATATATATATATATATATATATATATATATATATATGAATTTGTTAATTACCTTAGGTAATGCCTTGTCTGGCAGAGACATATTTTAGCTGTAGATTCCTTACCCTAAAATTTCCCCCAGGCGTCAGTCTTGATCTGGAATCTTTTTTCGAGCAGTACCCTTGAGCGCCATCAGGTGGCACAGGTTAGCTCCGCATCTGTCATCGGCATCATTCGCGCCAGATATGATGCCGCGAGACCTATATAGGCGCCACCCTGGCGCACTGACATCAGTTTCTTTGCACGACTTTCCACGCTAGAAGCAAGGAGCCATGAAGAAAACTGACCACTGATGCATCAAAACTAGAGCTTTAAAAGGGAAGTCCCTGTCTTCAGAAATCAATTTGCAGAGTGGGGAGGATGGGTGGGTTGATAAGGGATCTCCAACTAGAATACGGCACTAACAGATTAGACGTTACAGAAGGTAAGTAACTTTTTCAACTGCTAGAGACTTCATGAAAAGGTGTGACCACTTTTGCCAAAAAAAGAAGCCCTGGTGCAAAGCACCACTTTGTCTAGGTAGATGACAATGCCTACAGCTCACTCACCCTGCGGGAAGATGTAATGGCCACAAGGAAGGCTGTTTTTAATGTCAGAAGCCTGAGAGGACATTTGTGAAAAGGCTCAAAAGGAGCGCACATGAAAAATGTCAGCGCCAAATTCAAATCCCATTCGGGCATGATGAATGCTGATGAAGGAAACATGTGGGTAAGACCCTTGAGGAACCAACTAACAATAGAAGACTTAAACAAAAATGGTTGGGCAGGTAATCTCAGAAGTGCGGAGAAAGCAGACAAATACCCTTTGAGGGTGCCCATAACAGAGCCTTGCTGGGCCAAAGAAAGACGATCACTGAAAGAGAGGCAGAGAGGGGTCACCAGACTTGTCTGTGCACCATGCCACAAATTTATGCCAATGACAGGCGTATCCTGTTTTGGTGGAGGGACGCCTCACTGCCAAGGTAACATTACATTACATACTTACTTCAGGTGGCAATAAATGAGATACACACTCAAAGAAATCCGAGACAAAATTAGAAAAATAACACTTCTTTCTATATATGTTTCAAACCCAAGAACTTCGTAATCAGTTAAGTACTTTTTCAAGCATAAATAGTTTGCAGATTAAAAAATCAACACAGTGCAATTCTCAGAGTTCTTAAATGTTATCCCATGGAGGAAAACAATGTTCGGCAAAAACAGGATTAACAAATCTGCAAACTATTTATGCTTGAAAAAGTACTTAACTGATTCCAGCATCTAGTGGCAGTTTTGACATGCCATAAAGTAGCAAAGCGGGTTAATATGCCTGCTGCAAAAATACAGGGCCTTATTATAACTTCGGCGGAGGGGATTACTCCATCCAAAATGTGCAGGATATCCTGCCCGCCGAATTACGAGTCCATGATATCCTATGGAACTCGTAATACGGGTGGATATCTGTCACATTTGGGACACAGTAATCCCCTACGCCGAAGTTGTAATCAGGCCCCAAATCTATATTTTAAGTGGATAGCTGAGTGGATTAGTAAAGCCAGCTGTTAGCAGTGCTTTAAAACAAACTAAATGTATGTGAGAGAGGGCCTATGGAGAGAAGAGGGGCACTTTTGCTGCGTGGTATTAAGGGAATCCAAGGAGGAGTTCATGGGGGCGAGGGGCACCAAAAATAATTGTTGCACTGGCGCCACCAGTGCTAAAGGTTGTGATGATTGTGGAAAAGTGAAGTAATACAGTGTCTTTTTCTTTCTTTTTTAGGGTCTCTGGAGAACCTGCAGAGTTACAGAAGAAGACAAGGTAAGGTAACCATCATAATTTACTGTTGCAAACCTCACTCACGCACACACTCACCAACAGTTTAAGAACAACAAATCTGCCTTCTACTTAGGATAGTACCTTAGAAGGATGGTTATTAGCTAGTAGTAGAGGTGGCGTCTAGGTGGATGACTGCTGCTCAAGCCCTAACTAGGGTTATGGAGGACAACTCTGAGGCAGGATCAGAGACTGGCACAGCAGTTACTGAGGCAGCATCTGAGGGAAAGGATAATGGAGCAGAATCTGTAAGTGCTTTTTCAATCAGCGGAGTCTCATGTGATGACTCATCTTCCAGCGATTCTGAGGGACGCAATGATGACAACTGTGCTGTCACTTTGCAAGCAAAATGTGTGCAGCGGGACAACAGTAGCAGGGTTAACCAACCCAGAGAGCAGGCATGTGCAGCAGCAAGCACAGACGGAGTGCTCTCTTTGCACCCCCCCCTATTTAGTATAGCCCCAAATTACGCCTTTTACTGGTGATGCTGAATGTCGATACAACCAACTTTTTGCCAATTGACTAAGTCCACCTCTTTTTAGATGCTGACTTCCTTGAGTAAATTGTGCAGCAAAATAATTTGCGTTGCGCACAATTTCTGAGGAAGCATGGAGGGACTCTAGGGCCTTGTTCTAGGGCATGCCAGTGGACTCCCACTTCGCTTGAGGAGTTGACGACATTTTTGGGCCTTACGCTTATAACTGGATTAGTGCAGAAACCAACCTTGCAGTCCTACTGGTCTACTCGCACAGTTTGGGTAACCCCATCTTTGCACCGTACACGAACAGAGATAATGTTTTGCTATTGCAGCACATGCTGAGTTTCAATGACAATTCTTTTGCATTGTCCCAGGACCATCCAGACCATGACAAGTTGTTCAAAATTTGGCCTGTTGTGAAACATTTGTCTGCCAGGTTTACAGAGATTTATATTCCTGGAAAGAATATAGCCATCAATAAGTCCTTGATCCTGTGCAAGTGTGGCTGCTGTTCAGGCAGTACAATGTGAGAAAAAGAGATTACTATGGCATCAAGCTGTACTTGTTGTGTGAGAGCGCTACTGGCTATGTGTACAGCTTCTGAGTGTATACAGGAAAGGACTTCACTCTAAACCTTGTAGGTTGTCCTCCCACGCCAGGAGTCACAGTAAATAATATATGGGAGCTTGTTTAGCCACTCCTTCACAAAGGTTATAACCTTTATGTGGACAATTTCTAAACAGGAGTGAAGCTTTCAGTGAGCTGTACAAAGCTGGCACTGTGTCCTGCAGTACAGTTCATTGTTGCCCCAAAGGATTCCAGAGGGAGCTTGTTTCTAAGAAGCTACAGAAAACCCACTGTGTTGTTTTCCAACAAACTGCACGCAGTATCAAAATCTCAGATGGGTGTGATGTGTACGTGACTACTACAATTCATGATGAGAGCACTCCCCCGGTCACACTATAGGATCAGATGGCCGAGTTCACAACCCCACCTGTGTACTTTATTAGAAGAAGTACATGGGCAGGGTGGATAAGAACGATCAGGTTCTCGCCTATACAATGCAAGTCATAAAACTCGCACTTGGTACAAGAAACTGTTTATTGTAAGACAACTATGGGTAGACTCATGTCTTTCCTTGACTTCAAGTTGTCTGTCATTAAAAGTGTAACTGCTAAAGAAGTAGCAGTCTCCACTTCATATGTTCTGGAGGACGTGGCAAGGCTACAGGAGTTACACTTTGCTGACCGCATTCCTCAAACACCTAAAAAGGCTTGACTATTTTGTCATCGTAAATCCTGCTCTAAGCAGGAGAGTCGTGCTTACTGTCTCTAGTGCCCATCTCAGCCAGCCCTGTGTTTTCCTACTTGCTTTATGTTGTATCGTACAAAAGTGCAGTACTGGGAAATTGGTTGAGGTGGAGCTGCTGTTAGACAAACACTTCAATGGCTGTGCATGGATACCTACTGTCCATGGGCCACTACTTAGTTAGGCAAGCAGCCGCAGAATTATAGTTCCTCTACTTGAGGAAATCATTGACTTCTTTATGGCCTGCTTGACACCTTTATCCGTTGTCATAATGTGGCAGGTATTCTGTTTGCTGATTGGCAAGTGCGTTATAGTCCCCACACTGCACATAATGGTGGAAAGAACATATACCACCTTGTCACAGACTACCCTGTGTGGCAAAATGTTAAAGGCTGGACTAGATTCTGAAGTGCTTTTTAGGGAACTTATGTATATTACACAAGGACGACCCACAAGAACAAGAGTAAATGTACAAAGTCAAACAAATGTCCAGTCACCAACATTGTTACTTGCTTTGATAGTTTGCAAACTCAATTAGTAACTTGCATCATAATCATTGTTTTTGAAAAGGGGTACACAACACAATATCTTCTATGATGTGAAAACAATCATCATGCAAGATACTGTGTCCTGTACCCTTTTTCAATAACACTGGGTATGATACAAGTTATTATTTGAGTTTTCACACAGTCAAAGCAAAAGTGTCAGTGAATGAGTCCCGCAGCACATTTGTTTGGCTTATTACCTTAGGAACTTAGTATTCCACAGCATTTATACCTTAGTTTTAATGGTAGACATGCTCGCTCAGTTTGAGGACTAGGCCTCGGAAGTCATAATCGGACACCCCCAACTTGCATCCACAAACTGGAAGGAGTTGGATTTAGAACAGCGCACATGAAAGACACGTTTTCTTAAACTTCAAGTAGCTATAGGCGGAAGGAATTAGTATAGGTTCACTTGGCCATTATACAGGATTAGTCAGGACTCTGATGAGGACACAGACATGAACGGGTAAGTAAAGCTTATAGAGGGTGTGCTTTCCCTGGATATTGAAAAGGTAGAAGGCAGATAGTAAAGGCAGTACAGATACACATGCCATGGCTTCATCTTCACCTAGGGATTCAAACCGAATGGTGCTGCACTCGCCCAAACACTGAATTACCATGACATGTATGGGTAAATGCTTGACCTGCTTGTCATGTTCATCCTTCGTTAGAACTTAGTAGATCTTCAGTTTGCTGTTTGATAAGTGCACAGCACTGCACTTCACCATGGATGGGACATACGCTATGTTCTCACGGGCCACCCTGTGTGTCAAAAACTGCAGTTCTTCATAGTTTATGAGGCTTCTTTAGGGAACTTCAGAAAATTCCCCAGCATTTCTGCCTTAGTTTCAAAGGTAGATATGCTCACTCACTTCGGGGAATGACGCATTGGGGGCATATTCAGACACCCTCAATTTGCATCCATAAACTGGAAGGAGATGGATTTAGCACAATGAGTGTGCTAAATGCGCATGAAAGACACGCCTTTCTGACCCTCATGTGGCTATCATGGTAGTCATCAGTAAAGATTCACTAGGCATGCATTTGGTAATGTTCAGAAAGAAGGAGGCGGTTACTTGAAAGGTGGTAAAATGTAGTCAAACTGATTCCATTCTGGGGCGTATGAATGTGATGGGCCCTTACATGATTGAGGTATGTTGATGTGAGTGCACTGATTGGTTGGATTGGGCCAGTGGCCGGGGATATGAAAGCCTTAAATGTGATGCGTGAAGGGCATGTGACTGGACATAAAGCGGTTGGTGCCTTGATGTGGCTTTATGGCTCATCTTCAGAAGTCTTGGTTTCAATATTTAGATACTTTGATAAGTATTTGTGCTCTGAAGCCATAATTTCTGGAGGTGTTAACCAACCAGTGTAAGTGGTGGATTAACTTAAAATAAATAGTACCCGATTTATATCTGTAGCTGTAAGATGGCTCTAAGAACTTTTTTTTCTAATTATGAGAAGCTGTGGACTTTTGTGTCTGTCACCAGGCTTCTTTTACCCAGAATCCACTGCAATGTTGAAACACTGCCTAAAAGAACACATTTTCCTTGCATTCCTGTGAGTAAAAGTCCTGGTATCTGAAGGCAGCCACAAATTTCCTACCACTGAGCGTTTCCCCCAAGTCTACCGTGAACAATTGTGCCTCACTTGTGTAGGAGGGCTAACTGCCCGCAACAGCAAAGGTCCAAAAAGGTATTGTGGAAACACCAAAATTATCTATCACAAAACGACCTGGTTTTGCAAGGGATCATCTGCGTTTTGGCAGCCATCTAGGGAAACCCACCAAACCCAAAACATGTCTGAAAACTAAACACCCGGGGGAGTCCACAGAGGTGTGGCTTGCATGGATCCGCCAACGTGTTCCTACGCAGAATACCTTGCAAATATGAAACGTTGAATAAAAACATGATTTTTCCGTTAATTTCCGAGACATAATTTACATAATGTGCAGGGATTCACAAACTTCCTACCAACCAGTGCTTCCCTACTTGTCCAATAAAAACGCTACCCCAGTTGTGTGCCTGGGCCTAGTGTCCACGTCACGAATGGCTCACACCAGGGTCAACAGTACTACAGTTGACCCTCGTGTCATCCATTCCTGTAGTGGGCACTAGGCGGCAAGAAAGATCACTTAGGCTACTGCCAGTCTTTACTGCATGGACCACAGATTCAGGTAGGGTAGCTCCATTTTGTTAATTTTGTACAGTAAAGTTGAATTGAAAAATCCAGGTTTAGTGTTGGAGCACAGAGAGAATCAAAGTCTCCCAAGATTAGTGGTGGTGAATACAGAGTGAATTAAAATCTCCTTGACACAAATGTGATCCTTGTGCTAGCTACAGAAAAGAATTGGAGATCTGTGATAAGCAACATGCATTGACCAGTACATGGGACGTAAACTGTGTTTCCAGAACTTCAGAAATAAATTCAAATTCTTACTTTTCAAAGGTGAAAGACAAGAAAACTCTGCTAACCCTCCACCAGTGTGTTACTGGGGGCAGATCCTGCAAGGGTATGTTGTCGTAGAATGCACCTTTCCAATAGAGTGTTTCTCATGTTGTTACCTCTTCTTTTTAGCCATCCTATACTCATGAAACTGTTTACTCTCAACAAACAAATGACAGATTGTGATGGTTATTTGGTGAATATGCATATTTAATATATCACTGCATTAATATTTTCATTACCTGTGGATCAAGACAGTGTCTCATCAGATCACTGCTTTGTTCCAAGCCTCCCTCCATGCACCACCATCCCACTTAATTGGTCATTCACAATGAGTATTTATATCAGAGTTAGTGCTGTCTTAAGGTTCAGGCAATGTGCTATCTCAGTGGAATCAAGACCTAACACAATGTAACTGGTCTAAGCACCACATGTGCACTACTCTTTATCATGTCAGTGGATGTATTCTCATAAAATGTACCAGGAAGATCATGTTTTCTTAAAGTTTCCTCATAGAATAATTGCAGAACGTTATTCACAATCACTGTGGCAGATCTCTGCAGGGGCACAAACTCGTCCTGAGGTCTTTATCATGTTATTAGTTTCAAAAGCATCCTTTCAATTGATTCACAATAACCCCTTCCAATTACTTTTTTTTCTAAACAGGAAATATTTCTGTGGAAATATAAAGTCAGTATATAAAGTTGATATCCTGTAGGTCTTAAATAACTAACTAAATAAATGATAGTTTCAGTAAATAAATTCCAAGGCAGTCTTCCACATACAAGATTTTCTTGATATCTTGACTTTGACTTGTTTTATTGATACCATTGATTGCTTTATTTGAAAAGCACTTTTATTACTGACAATTTTATGTTTGAGGTCACAGACTATGAGACAAAAAAAATTCTAAGATTTGTAGCAACATTGTAGGGAGTTCAAAAGAAAGCAAATGTTTGCTAAAACTTTGCAAAGTTTTTCTAAAGTTTGACTTGTTCAGACTGATGGGAGCGTGGAGATGTCAAAATCCACCAAGCAGGCTATAGTGCCTTGGCAGGACTGTGTATGTATGTATGCATTGAGTTGACATGCTGTGGAATGAGTGTAAATGCTGACAGAATGTGGTGATACATGGAAATTTGGGGTCTGCGTACCGCAGGACAGCCGGCCACCCTATTACATTTGGGGAGAAAATGGAGCCCCAGCAGGGACTCTCAGGCTGTGGCTGTAGCCTAAGGGCCTACCCTAAAAAAGTTACCTCCTATCAAAGTAGCTTAGACTATTGTGAGAAGACCCTGCCCTACTACTACAAAAACAGTGGCGAAGAGGAACTAGTTTGGCTGTGTATGTGAGCCAAAATGCCTGTTGGCAGAACGTGAAGTCTTGTGCTTAGCTGTGAGAAACTCAAGCACCATTGGTGCACATGAGATGAAGCTAGCATTGTGATGCGTTCCACAGAAGGCGGAGAGGGAATCGATCTGGCTCAGACCTGTCCATGCGTGGTTGCATGTTGCCTGGGAGTATCTCACTGTGTTCAGATTTGCAACCTGTATTGTATATGCTTATCTGTCCCTGTTGCTCTTGCAACGTTGTAATGGATGAAGGTTGACTAGCACAGGGCTAAATAAAGTGAGGAAAGACTACAAGGCCTTGTTGTCTTCAGAGTATTAGAAGTAATGCTATCTCATCTAATTGGGAATAACTTACCTTGAATGTCCCAAAGAAACACACTGAGGGCTGTCTGAATGGCTGGCTAGATGCTCCAGATGATTCATGTTGAGACCTTGGTGAGGTGGCCACAGGTCCCTGACTGTCATGACTTGGAGAAGCATCCCCCACCTGTGAGGGACACATCAGTGGTGATGGTCACCTGCTGAATAGGATCCATAAAGGGGCTGGCTGACAACACCTTGTTGCTGTACCACCAATGCACAGAGTAACAGGTGCTGCCTTATAAACACTAGGCGGGTCATTACGACCTCGGCGGTCTTTTTGCAAGACCGCTGAGGGACCGCCGTGCGGAAGACCACCTATGCAGGCGGTTTGCCGCTCGGAGTATTATGACTGTTGGCTGCTCTCCGTCGTTATTCCGACGGAGAGCCGCCAACAGCCATACTTGCGGGCGGCGGGGAAGTGGAGGAATTCCCTGGCACTGATAGTGCTTACCGCCATGGATTTCATAGCGGTTGAAATCGCTGGAAATCCACGGCGGTAAGCTGGGTCCAAATACCGCCGGCGGTATACTGACGGCCGCCGGGCTGAAGACCCAGGTCTCCAGCCCGCGGTCGTCTCCGCCCTGGCGGGCGGGACGGTGAACCGGCGGATGACCATGGCGGTAACCTCCATGGACATAATTCACCTAGGTAAGACCGCCAGCCTGTTGGTCTTACCGCCGGTTCTCCGCCAGGGTTGCAATGACCCCCTAGATCTTCACAGAGATCCTGCACCTGTGACATGAAGTCTGGCATGGAGAACTACAGCTTATGCAGGAGGCCCTCATCCCTAGGAGGCGCATTATTGTTTGGACAATGAGGGAGTGATGTGGCTGAAAAAGAGGCAGTACCTGCTGAAATGTTGCTACTCTTTGTTTGGTTACTATGTGGCTGAAAAAGAGGCAGTTCCTGCTGAAATACTGCTACTCTTTGTTTGGTTACTCTGTGGCAGTGACTGCGTTTAGAATTGGCATCATCAAAGAGCTTATCCAGAAGAGAAGACGTCGCTCAACAATCCAGAGGAGCATATCCAGGCATGTTTGTGAATGATATATTTGCTTCAAATGGCACAGGCCATCAAACACTAACATACATATAGGTGAACCATAATGTGAGTGTGCGTCTCTGTACTTGTGTATGTTTGTGTAAGTAAGTTCACCTAAAGACCAAGGGGGTTATTCTAACTTTGGAGGAGGTGTTAATCCGTCCCAAAAGTGACGGAAAAGTGACGGATTTACCACCAGCCGTATTACGAGTCCATTATATCCTATGGAACTCGTAATACGGCTGGTGGTATATCCGTCACTTTACTGTCACTTTTGGGACGGATTAACACTCCTCCAAAGTTAGAATAACCCCCCAAGTTACTTACATTCACTAACGCTCTTTCTGGTGAATATTCTATCTTGCCCCAGATCTCACTTCAGAATACACTCCAGATACAAGACTGAATCCAGCAATTGTTCTAGAAAGGGGTGGACCTGAAGGGGTTGAAGATGAGATTTGGTGGCATTTGTGGTAACCCCAAGTGGTGGAGCAGCAAAAAGAAAGCTTGAGTGTGGGTTAGGCAGTGCTGCCTGCTTGTGCTCTGAATCTGCCAATCGTTAAAGTAGGGGAACAATTGAGTGCTCCCTTCTTCTGAGGTGGGTGGTATCTGCTGATAGACATTTTGTGGCCACCCTTTGTGCTATGGTGACTCCAAAGGGCAACAGCTTGAATTGGGAGTTCTGCCCACTTACCGTGAAACTGAGGTAGTGCCAGTTAGCTGGGTGTTTGGCTTTGTGACTGCAGGTGCCCTTCATGTCTAGTGTGGTCATGATACCACCTTGGTGCAGCATAGAGATGACATCCTGCCGGGTAGTCATATGGAAATATTCAGAAATTATGTAATTGTTGAGAGGGCTGAGGTCGAAGATGGGCCTAGGAGCGCTGTCCTTAGGAATGAGGAAGTAAAGGAAGTAGAATCCTCTGCCTGATGTTGTGGGGGTACTAGTTCTATTGCTCCTTTGAGGGGGAGAGCCTGAACCTCTTGTAGAAGGAGAAGGTGCTCCGGGCTGAGTGTGTGTGCAGGGTAGGATGTTTGGCGGGGTTGAAAGTTCTAGGCAATAACACTGCTTGATAATTGAGACAACTCATCAGTCTGGAGTGGATTCCTTCCCAATGAGGGAGGAAACTTTGAGCCTCCCCTGACATAAGTTGAGAGATTTGGTGGACTTAGGGCAAGTCAATGCTTGGAGGTACAGGCTCCCTTGCCGAGGGTACCTTTGCTTCTGTCTTTGTTGGAATTGTTGCCCTGGAAAGTGACCCGCATGTAACCCCAACCCCTTGTTAGTAGTATGGCTGCTGTTACCTTTAGGGCAACTGGGTCTGGTCAGGGGAGGTGGTCTTGGTTTCTCCCCTGTTTTGTAGTTTAAAGTTGTTGGGCAGGCTTGAGAATGCCCTTTAACATTGGGAGGAACTGGATGAAGTATTCCATCCTGGAGAGTGTCTCCACCAGTTACTCATTGTCCTAGGTGTGGTATGCATATCTACCTTACGGTATGTGGCTGCCCGCTGTATAACCCCATAATACGCTGTGTTATTATCTGGTCGGGAAATGGGAAAGTCCTTACCATAGCATGGTCCAGTGCTGGATCACCAGGGGGGGTTATTTAATAGTCTTCCCATGGGTCCTTTGTGGGTTGTGGGTTAAAAGGAGCATAGTAGTCCTTTGCTGGGGAAGGGGAAGTGGGCTGCCAGTGTCAGAGAATAACTGTGGTGACCACTGTGGGGAAGCTGGAGGAGGTAGGGGTGCTTGTTACAACACCATGTGTCCATGGGAACATCCACCAGCTTCCCCTTGATAGACACAGGTAGACCATAAAAACCAAATGAATGCCTTGCAACCCCAACAGACTGATTTGGAGCTAGGCTGCTTTTTGAGGTGATTTCGACCTCCCCCAGGTGACCTCCCCAGCCCAGCAGGGACACAATCTGTCAGTTCCAGGTGGGGAAGGAAGAGGGGCCTATCAGAGGACCGATTCCAGTATAACTGCCACCATGGTAGGCCATGAGTTGTCTCCGACGAGATCTGGATGACATCTGTCAGATTTCCTTGATGCAGATCCCACTGAAGAGCACACATGTGCTACATGGAATAGCTTACAAGGAAGATGCAAGAGGTTAATCTGCCAGAAATCTCAGAACTCCTCTTAATATGATCCACGACTAAAGCTGAAACATTGGGGTCACAGCTCGTATGTCCCAGACTCATTTTGGTGGAGAGAAGGCCTGGAATTACACTGTGAGCAAGACAGCTCTAATGAATGAAAGCCTCTGCAAAGAAGTCATTACGCCTTTCTTTGGCTCGTTGATAGTGAACCATCGAGGAAGAAGAGAGACTGGCATCCTGACCTCCCAAGGTGCGCAACAACTAATGTTGTCACTTTTGTGAACATCGAGGGGGCCCTGGTAAGGCTGAAACGAAGTAAAGGAAATTGATAATGCTCCGGCCCCATCTTGAACCACAGATGTCTGTGGGACTGCTGCACAGGTTTATCAACCTATAGTCCTTCTTTGGGACAAGAAAATAGCAAGCATAACAATCCTCTCCTCATTCCAAGTCTGGTACCCTCTAGATAGCAATTGTGGAGAGTAATGCTCGCACCTCTTGCAGTACAATGGACAGTTTCTCATCTAATTTTTTTCTGACATGGGGAGAATATTTGGAGGCGCAAAAAGACAGAGCAGGCCATAGCCATGTTGAAGATTTTTAAGACCCATCTGTCAGACATGATGGATCGCTGTCCTGGGAGGAAATAATGGATCCTTCCTTTACTGGATGGGCATACACCATGAAGGACAAACTAAAGAGGTTTAGTGGCTGTTTGGGCAGTGAAAGAGGAATGGGAAGACTGCTACCCTTGCTGGCTCCTGCGGTGTGTGTGTTGTACAAACTAGTGCCCACTGCCCTCCCCAACCAATTAACAGTATCTAGACCAGTGATGGTAACATATTGTGCTTCCCTTAACCTTAATTAATTGTCTGAGCCAAAGATGCCATGAGGTCTTCCAGGACTGCAAGCAAGATCTCGCTGGCCATGTCCCATAAGTCTCTTATAGCGACCCAGTGAGCAGATAGCATTTACCAAACAGTGCTTGACTGGTGGAGGAAAACATATGCTTGCCAAAAGCCTCAATCCTTGAATTCCCTACCCAGAGGACAGTACAGGATGAGTTAGGATTCACTTTACAGCTTGAGGTCTGAACAACAAAGCTCTTTGGTGTGTGTTTGGTAAGACAATCAGTGCTGCCAGGAGCGAGTTTGTGATATCAGAACACTTGCCTGTTGACAGGTGGACAAGAACAGGGCTTTGACCAAGTGGACAGTAAAGTATCAGGAAGGGTCTCGCCACAAGCGAGCAAGGGCTCAGAAGTAGCTGGCCCAGGATGCAAAATTTATGTCAAGACATTAGTTTTGGGATAAGCTGGAGGACTCTATAAATACAGAACCTCAGCTTTCCTCTGGAACACTAATGCAAATGAGGCACTTTCTTCAGTTGGTGGCCCAAGTGGCGAGGCAAGCCCTACTTCAGTAAAGGTGCGAAACCCACTGGCCTCTTTCAAATCCACATAGAAGGCATCATCTATGAAGTGAGGGAGAAGAAAGTCAAAATCATTCATTCCATCACTGACATCCTGGAGAGTCTTTGCTCGTGTCAGAGCCAAACAATAATGGGCCCTCTGCTGTCATGTGTGCCCTGGTAGAGGCATCTGGTCAGAGTCAGGGTGTATGATGATTGGTTGCAGTTTGTGATTTTTGCAGAATAACATTGGTCAAGATCCAGCTGAAGTCCGTTCAGTGTTCAACATCGGTATCTGTTCCGGATCCTCTTCCGGAATCAGTACCAACATCAATGTGGAAGGAAAAGGCCCAACTCTTGTATCTAGAACAGAAGCCTGTACCAGTGAGGATAAATCTTGCAGTGGTAACACGACTGGGGGCTCCTATAGTTTCATGGGGCTCTAAGGTGTATCTATCTTTAGGCTGCACTAAACTCTGCAGTATTGCCTTCTTGAGGGCTTCAATCTTGTGCGTTGTTGCAAATGGCTCAGGGAACTCTGAGTACAATGGGATCAGTTGTGGAATCAGTTTAGCAACCATAAACCTCGAAAGTTAACGACTGACATTGTGAATTTCTCTCGCTTTCTTTTTCATCAGAATCATGTGATGTGGTCAAACCCCGCTTTGATTTTACTATGTTTGCAGTGGGACTTTGATTTTGAATTACCAGAAATGATTGAGCATGAAGTTGACGACTCACAAGAAAGGGACCTAGACCATGCCAGCGATTTGTAGTGGGATTTACATAAAGACCATGATTTCTTCTTGTGTTAGGTGACATACAGTCTGCCTCCTGGTCCAGAATGCCATTCAGGTGCATGAGGGTACATTTGGCACACAACTTTCTTGTCCCAAGACCAGAGACGGACCTTGTGCAGGTCCATGTCCAATATCTGTTTTATACAGATGTGGCATGGTTTGAAATCTTTTATTTACATTGGGGATACTGTTCAATAGCTAACTGGACTGGTTGTAGAAGTTGTTGGAATACCAACAAGATTGGGAGCAGATCCCCGGATTGGCATCCAAAGGTACATTAATAAAGGAATTGAAATCAGCATGCAGCAGGTGAAGTTTATATTCAGCTCTGCTCTCTTTCGTCTGGGGTGGTATGGAACCAACACAGAGCTACACAGTGCATAAAGTCCCGGTATGAATATGAATTAAAACGGAAAAAACTCTGAAATTCAAAAGCTATACCGCAGCCAACACCCATGGCATAGAGCTTTTTGTAGTGTGCAGTGGAAGGGTTGACCACAAGGCCTAGTCTCTGGCCAGCACTTGTGTCCACCACGCTGCAGGTAGCCAGCCCTCACTGCAAACAGAGGCAAGGCCCTGCACCCAACCCACCACAGGTAGTCAAACCCTTCCTGACCACGGCCAAAGATTATTAAAAAATTGTTACAGAAGGTACGTAGCTTTTACTTTTGATGGATACCTCTATCTGCAGATTCCCCACCTCTTGAATAGATTCCAAAGCAGTATTCCTACACAGCAGAGGGTCTAAAGGAATGGTCAGGTGAGGAAATCCTGGAGGACTGAGCAATCTAAACAGTAGGGCTTGACGAAGGTCTGAAGAGTAGCCTAGGTTGCGGTCTTGCAAATCTCAGCCAGAGCACTCCCCTAGCCAAGGGAGCAGCAGATGATTTTTCATTAGTGAAATTGTCTCAGATTCCCTCCGGTGGCTCTTTTTGTGCAGGGCTATAGCATATCTTGATGCACAAGAACATTGAGTCCGACAAGGTCCTCTTCTGCATCGTCTTGCCCTCTTCCTGCCAGTGTACTGTATAAAGGAGCTGGTTATCAGACCTGATCTCTGTTGGGTTCTATATAGTAGCTTAACTGCATTAATCCATGTACACTTCATTAATCAATTCGTAGTAAGTGTCTATAAATTATATATATCATAATACCCTTTCAGGGTTAGAGTGGCGCATACATTATGCAAAAAAGAAGCAGAGAGCTCTGGGTAGCTCCCAAGTTTAGATAAAAAGCAGCTCCAGTACAGATCATCCTCACCACCAGCGACACTGCATCTTCTCAGCTCAGATGTTTGTGCATTGTGCTAATCCTATGCTTAAAGACTTTGGTGTAGAAATGGCAAAATACTTCATCCCTTTCTAGCTTGGCGTGGATGGCACTGTGCTAATCCTATGCTTAAAAACGGCTAGAAAAACAAACATTTGAGGTGAGCAGAAACAGAGTGTCACGCTTTTTTTCTTACTTTAATGGGGGCCACTTGTGTAGCTAGGTAAACTATAATCAATGCATCCACATTAAAAGGAATAATGTATATCTGTCTTAAATAGAGTGTTTATATTTGTTTTGCTAAATATATGTGCCTGAACGCCATTTTGAAGCTAACATTGGCCTAGTGTGTAATCAGGCCTGAATATCATGAATTTAATTGTACTAACTCTTTTGATAGTGTCATGTTTTTATTTTTTCTGCAAGTTCCCTGTCAATGTTCTTGTTACGTTAGAATAGACTTATTGTTCAGTTTGTTCGACTGTGGGGACTGAACTTTGCAATAAAAAATTGGCTTCAGATATGGAGACTGACATGGTGGGACAAATCATTTTGTACCAGGCAGTGGATTGATGTTACATCCAAGGTCATCCAGTTAATTGCTCCTTTGTTGGAAGCTGGGAAGCCTAGGAAGTGTCTCTGTTCCTCAAGATCACAGTCTTCTGATTGGTTCATTGGGTGGAAAGGGATAAAGGGAAGCCTTTAGAATCGTCTTTCAGACTCTATACTAACTTTGCTGAGAGGAGACCTCTTCTTGACTCTGCTGATTTCGCCTGCCAGCGAGTTAAGCTACATGCTTGAATGCTCAGACGTCTTCCTTTGAGCATTAAATCTGACTCATCTGATGCTAACAACTTCCTCATAGAATTTACCCTTACCACTTTCAATACTTTATTTAGAATAGGAAAGTTCCTTTATGGAACCTGCTTGGGTGATAGTTTGTTTGCTGTATGGAATACTATTTTGCGTTTTCTTTCCTAAATATATAAATTGAGACTGTGTGTTGATTTGAATATGTACACTCTGATATGTTTCCTTCAACTCTGCTGGTTGATTTAATCAGTAATCTGAAGAACTAAATTGCTAATAAAATGCTTACGATTTTGACATCATACTTTGTCATTCTTGTGTAGCCACATTGGTTTCACTGAAATCAAAACGTACTGCTAATGTTAGCACCTTTATCACACATCAAGTCACCAATCAAAGAACCATACGACTAGTGGGAAAACTTATTTGATGACTTCACCAAGAGATTGAAATTTAGGAAACCCGGCTCTATCCTAGGCACTCCACAACCCAGCCACATCTTCATTCCAAGAAAATTAACGAGGTTAAAAACGTACATACCACAGATTCCATATCATTAAGCGTTATTGGCTTCTGAAGCATCATCTTGTAAAATGGACGAATAAAAAATCCTGTGTAAAGAAAGATTTATTCACTTTACTCTGAAAAGCAAAGTACACAACATTTTTTCAACACTCCCAATCACTGCAGAAACTACAAACACAATACTCTAACGTTCATGCCATATTAACTTTACAAAAACGTATATTTAAAACAATATTTTTTAAACATTGGAATGTTTTAAAAGTGTGCTTTTTTTGGTTTCTAATGGTCCAACTGGCCCATGTTATTGTTAATTTGACTCTATAATGAATTGGATGTAAAACAGTGCAGTATTTACACAGTTCTGAATAATTATACTTCAATTTTTTAAAATAAATGGAACAACATCAAGGATATTTGAACAAAAAAAATCTGGCAAGTCTAAAATAATTTATATATTCATAAAAATGCCTCCAATGCAGCATTTTGGAACCAGCCAATGCCATACCGTACCCCAACTGCTGAACATCAACTCAAGGATGAATTTCATCACTTAAACCGGTTGTTATGCATTTCATGTTTTTAACTGGTGCTGCTTTCATTGCATTCATTTATTCATAAATATATGTGCATGTTTTTATTTAATAATAATTACATGCATGTTGTAAGAAAGTGCCCTTTGTGATACGGTCACCCCAAATCTTTGCCACTGGTACTGAGGTTTTTTTCGACTGAAGGTGCAATGGGTCCTGCTAACCATGTCCCTGGTGCCAGTGCTCTTTCCCTATAACATGGTACTTTAGTACCTCTGTAAGTTCCTATTAAATGGTACCACTAGGGCCTGGGTGTCAGAGAGGGTCCATAAGGGCTGCAGCATATATTGTGCCACCCTAAGAACCCCCCCACCTAAAAACGTCACTAAGCCTGCCACTGCACACTGTGTCATGATGCAAGCCATGACTGAAAACACAACATGGCACACTCATTGTGTGCCAGGCCCCAAATCACTGCATCTAAATATATGTAAGTCACCACTACAGCAGGCCTTAAAGCTCTAAGGCAGGGTGCATTATACTTGATGTGAGGACACATATGCATGAGCAGATATGGCCCTGTGAGGTCTAGTTCGATTACTAGATGTTACCAGTGATCAGGGAAGCTATTTTAAAAGTGTGCAATGGACACTGGTCACTAAGAGTTACTCAGCTACATAATGGCTTCACTGAAACCTATGGTGCTTGGTATCAAACACTTCGTCTTAACAATTCCATACCGATACCAGTATTGGATTTATTATGACATGCACGCAGAAGGCACACAAGAACTGCAGACTGCTAGTGGAGTTTTGGCACCAAACGCTGCCTACCTACCTGCTCCTGTCCCGACAATCCCAACAGCCCAACTCGTCCTGCAGCTGTGCATCCTCCAAAAGCCTTGGATGACCTCCAGCAATTCGCAAAGCCATCAACATCTTGAAGTGGAAGAGCCACTTCCCTGCAGCCACCAACCACAAACTTCCGGCTCACCATTCTGCTGACCACCAGGTTCACCGATGCAGCAGCCACCCAGGAGGAGCTCACTGTGCTTCAGGAGATCGAAATCCCCCTCCCGTGAAGCCACCAGGACCCACCGGACCTGTTCTGCACCAATACCTGGGGTGCTGGATGCCTTGCTTCTACCACCGCTTGTTTGCAGTCCAACACAGACTGCAACGACACAACGAGGACCAGCCATCAAGGGAGGTCAGCAACGCAGTGGACATCACAGAGAGAGACCCAGCTACCTGTTCTGTCCCTCTCTTGCAGGTCCACACAAGAACTGTGGGCACCTTGATGCAGGCGCACCAATGACAAAGACCCGCTGTTTCAGAGATTTGTGTCCCAGGTCCACAACAACAGACTGTGTCCCCTTGCTCCCAGGACCCCTACTGACCGAGCTCCATATTGGGAGCTCCCAGACTAGTCCCCAAGTCTTCCTTAGCAGTCTTTGTCTAGGTGGCCCCCCTCGTCGTCATCCGTGTGGTGCGCAAGGCACTCAACTCGATCAGCACCGCTGCATCCAGATGCCCCAGGGCAGGCAAAACTGTACTGCTGGTGTTTTTTCAGTGACCTTGCTCCCCCAGCACCCTACAATCTATAGAGGACCACGAGAACTGCCTACAAGGACCAGTCTTGCAGTAAAAGTACTTCTAAGTCTTTAGAGCATAAAGTGTTACTTACTTGCTGAAATGGATAAATTACACAGTATTTATCTCCTTTAAAGTTTTTCTGGTGTTGAAACAGTATAAAAAATTATCAATATTTTTCTAAACATTGGTTTCAAGTTTCTTCTTGAGTGTGTGTCTCATTTATTGTCGCTGTGTATTCAACAAAGGCTTAGCACTACACTCTGATAAGCCTAAATTGCTCGCACACACTACCACAAAATAGAGCATTTAGGATTATTACTTCGCTGCAACTATTAGCACAGAGTCCCCCATCCATTGTTACACTACATAAAAAGCCAGCTTTCTACAGATCCTTTTCGTTCTAGTGTCTAAATTGTTATAAAAATATAGTCAATTCTTATAAACTAGTGTTGAATTTCTTGAGTGTTCTGTCGATTTCTTCTTCAATATTTTGGTGCTATTGAACAAGTTACTTACCTTCAGAAAAGCCTTATCTGGTAGAGACTACATATAGCAGCAGATTTGTTACCTTAGAATTTCCCCAGGCGTTGGACTGGATCCAGGAAAATATTCGTAAGCAGTACTGCTGCCCACTGGTAGGTGGCGTCGTTCGGCTCCACGTACTCATCCGCATTGGAAGTGACGTCTGCAGCACCTAAATAGGTGACATCTGTTTTTTTTTCACGACTTTCCACGCCAGAAGCGGGGAGCCATAAAAAACACAGATTCCTTACCTTACAATAGATACCTAAGCAATACCAACCCCAGAGGTGGGTCTGCAGACCAATCAGAAAGGAGGAAGTCCTACTGGACCGAATGGGTAAAGTGCCCATCCCTATGGACCTGACTGTCTAAGCAGTAGTGCTTTGCCAACATGTGCAAAGAGGCCCACCTTTCTGCCTGGATTCTCTGTCTGGGGGTACAGTAAAGAATGCACTAGGATTTACAAGAGTTGTAGAGGCTTGGACCACCATGCTCTGTAGTGGGGTGTTGGGTGAGGAACTTTAGGTCACCTGGAGCACGGTGGAGGCGGCGGACAATCAACTTATTCACAGGAGCCCCTGTGCTGGGTTTGGACCAAGTCCCCAGAAGGATGTCAGTGAGTACTTCATTTAACAGGAGCAGCAGTTCTGAGAAGGAGATTCCCAGTTGATGCACTTCTGTCAAGACATTAGTCTTCACTGCCACCAAAGGCAACTAAGGTTAAGGACCTTGGTAACCCTCCGCACCACCATAGCAATTGATGCTCCCTCCTCCGTAGCAATAGTAGGAGGAGAAGAAAGCATAGCAGTATCTGGAGAAGTATTCAAACCACTAGCTTCACCCAGGACTTACACCAGTCCATACTGGGATCTTCATAGGTCTGGTATTCTTCAGGGCCCAGTGACCCCTATGATTCCTCCCCGAATCCTAGCCCATAGGAAAGAGGTTTTAGGCTCTGACCTGGAAGGCATGGCTCCAGATGGCGCTGGAAACTACACCAAGCGACTCCCCTTTGGCTCCTTGTCAGAGCTGAGGATCAGAAATGGTGGGGGGGCAACAGTGTGCGAGCCACAAGCGTTGGCGCCAGGGAAGGTCAAGGGGATACAACCAGCACCGTTTCCGACCCTGAAAAGGGTCCTCTGTGCTCACTGGAGCCAGGGCCGGAGCTGCTGGTGCAGAACCAGAAGGAGCCCCTATCAACATATCAGGCCCAAAGGCACGCCAGAGGAGTCAGCCCTCCCCAATATGAGATGCATGGCCTCATAAAAAACCTTTAGTTGGGTGGGGGTCGCACTAGCTCTCAGAAAGTGGGGGAAGCACAAAATCAATCCAGACGCAGGCTCTACCGTTGAACTAAGTCTTGATGCACAACACTCCAGTGTTTTGTCTGCCGACAGACAAGGTGAAGTTGAAGATCACTTCTTCCTGTGACGGGTCTTACTCGAGTGACCCGACGACTTGGAGTGTGACAAGGATCTTGAACTCCGGGACCGCTCCTGGGACCTTCCTTTCGACCAGGACCTTAAAAAAAACACAGCTTTGCACGCCGAGTCACCAGGAGCTTGAAGGATTGCTTCCTCAAGGTCTTCGGGTTTATGATGTGGCAGTCAAGAGGACGACTAGGCGTCATGGATGCGCTCAAGGCACCAAAGGCACACATGGTGTGGGTCTGTTATTGCCATCGGTGGATGACAAGTGCTGCAGGGCTTAAAGACTCAAAAAATAGTCAACAAAACGTCAAACAATTTCAGTCAAAAACAAACTGACGTGTTAGCTGTTTCCCTGATCAGCGGAGGATGGCGTGGAAAGAAAAACACTGACATCACAGTGCCTAGGTGGCACCTATATAAGTGCAGTGGATGTCACTTTCAAATGGACGACATTTACACAACACGCAGAGCCGAAAGACGCCATCTGCCAGCCCACAGGGGTACTGCTCACAAAAAATCTTCCAAATCCAGTATGACACCTGGGAAAATTATAAGGTAAGTAATTTACAGCTAGAAGTCTCTATCAGATTAAATGCTTTACACTTGTTCCGCTGGGTAACCCTTGTTCCTCAGTGCCACAGCTACCCAGGATGAGCTGAGGGTTTGACAGATGAAACCTAAGAGTTCTAGAGGGGTTTGTAAGTACTACATGGTGAGGTCATGCAACTACACAGTACAATACATCCTATTTCCTCCCAGTACTACCTGTAGATACAAAAGTTTCCCATATGGTGTGGGTGTGTATGTGTGCCCTCTGATAAAGCCTGGGATACAGTGCGAGGAGTTGCTGATCTTATTGAAAAAACATATCTATGCTGAGACGTACTTTAAACATGTCCAAAAAAGTGAACCATGTTTGTAGGTTTGTTGACCTGAGAACTGCAGGATTGCTGTGGCATAGAAATCCACTTTTACCCCCAGATTAGCAGAATCGACAGGAGACCTTTGTAGCTGGGGACCTGGCCCTGAGAGTCATTGGCACCAGAAATGAGGAAAGCGACCCTGAGTCAAACTGGGTGGCTATTATGATCAAACTCACAAGGTACACGAATGATAGAGCTATGTAAGGGATGGATTTGCTGTGTAGATAAATTGTGGAGTAGGTGGGAAAAGACCCTCCCATCACTATTTACAATACCCAATAGGAATGTCCGGATGGCTCAAGGGAATAATGAGTTTGAACCATAGAACTTTACAATGCTCTGATTACCCAAAGCCCCAGCTTGGTCGCAGCAACACAAATACCAATACTGAATGTTGATTATGTGTGACAAGCAGGTAGTTTGGATAGGGCACATTGCAGGGATCAAGCGAACATACAATTGTACAGTTGACTGATTACTTTAGTAGTGATTTCAGAGTACAACCTCTTAGAGTAGATACACTAAAGATGAGGATGTCCGTTTTTATTAAGTGGAGTAACGCAAATTGATGGGGACCCTCCCCTGAAGAACTTAATGAGGGGTCATTGAGTCTTGTATATTTTACTGATGTTAACTGGTCTTAAACTGAATGAGGGGTGGGGGCTAAGTCCCCCTGCACTACAGGGGCTTGCTTTACACCAAAGTTCATACTGTTCTGGATCATACCACTGACACAATCTAAACCACTGACCACAAAGATGTTTCTCTCCTTTGGCTCACATACACCACATCAACTATCACTTCATCAGGCATCTTATGTATATTAAACCTTAACATTTCAGAAGTCATGTGTACAACTGCAGACTGAGCATGTATAGGTGATTCAACTTGCCCTGCTGAGAAATGAAACATTTAATCAACTGCAACCTGACAATGGTAAGGAGGTGAGCAGTTAAGTATCTCTGGATTTGTCCATCTGCCCTCCACTTTAAGAGATCACCTTTCTTGCTCTCTGGTGGGAAGCCAAGGCTGTTGCCAGTTCCGATGGGGATACTGTTGAGATCTGGAAACCGGTTGCAGCATAGAATTTTTGATTAAAATGCAATGAAGATGCCTCCCTCCCTCTGACACAAGAGGTGCTGGTGTAAAATGAAAGAGTGACATACCATGAAGAGGATAGATGTTAATGTGTAGAAGCAGCTCTCGTCCATATTAAAGCAAAAATCTACCTGGAGGGCCCAGATCACAGATCAAGCGTTATCTGGATAACAGAAAAGGAGCCAGCGGAGCATCTATCTCTTTCTAATAGAAAAGATCACTGAATTGAATAATCACAACAGGAGAGAAAAACAAAATTCCCTCTGCCTGCTTGTGTTTAACAGTGCCTACGAGCACCCTGCCAGCGCAGTGGGACAACTTTGCTAAATCACTTTCAGAGGGATGTGGTGTCATCCCCATGGGCTAAACAAGGGATGGGAGGTGACCAACAACCCAGTTGGAGGAAATGTATGGTTCTGGTTCCCTAATCATGGCAAAAACTACATCCTTGAGAAGATCGCCAGTGATGACTTCAGGTCCATAGTGATCTTGATGTACACAACCAATCTTTTGGTGCTAAGAAGCTTTTAAATGAACAACAGAATAGTATGCTTACCAGGAAATAATTTTACCTAAGTTTTCTATTCAATACTTTATGCACGGATGAGGAAACAAGTGTTACACCAGGGGCTTTCCAATATGCACATTTGCACACATGACATCTGAAGTTCATTTCTATAATTGTTTGGGAAAATAACCCTAAGTTTGTTCATTCACCCACGTTCTTTGAAAGTACAGCCCTTAAAAAAATTATTACCACCTACCATCTAACAGTTTTCCATGGTAAACTGCCATCCCAGCAACACGACCAATGAATTTGAAATAAGAAAGATGATCTTCATTGCAAAGTCCAGAGTTGGGATTGATTTGCAAAGTATAGTTATCCCTAAGGATAAATAAATAAATTAGATGTAGGCTACATAATAGGAACAATGCCCATTGCATAAACAAAGAAAATACAGACAAAAATGATCTACATATGTTGCAGAATGTTTTTTCCTACCAAATGGAAAAATAGGATACTGTTAATATGCACACTAAGATGTTAATGCAGATTACCACTCTTTGAATTACATCCCTTTGACGGCTGCTAGAGAACGGTAGGCAAAAGTACTTTGGGTACCTCTTTAAAGAACAAGTTACCAGTGGTGGCTCATTCGCTATGGCAGAGGAGTGTCGCCCTATTCCAGCAGCTGCAAAACTTTAAAAATAAAACAATAATAAACCACGTTTATTATTGTTTTATTTTTAGAGGGGTGGTCCATGGGGGGGATGACAGCCCGCCTGGGCTAGCCAAACACACATACGCACTGTGCTCTGTCCAACCCAGCACTGTGTTGCCGGGTTGGAGACAGCAGGCACAGGATCCCAGTTTGCCTGGGAGCGCCCAACCAGAGCGCCAGGCCAATTCCAATGCTGCTTTCATGCAACGTTAGGACTGGCCGCAGAGCAGGCTGGAAGCCTTTGCCTGCAGTAACAGAGGAAAGAGAAGCGGTGCACAGCAGGCAAGTTTGTATTTAAAAAAATATATATATATGCTTATATTGTGTGTCCCCATCTGCCGCAGCTCCGCCCCTTCACCACGCAGCGAGCCACAACTGTACGTTACTTACGTCTGTTAACGCCTTATCTGGTAGAGACATATTCTGTTTGCAGACTCCTTACCTTCTAATTTCCCCCAAAAGTCAGTCTGGATCCGGAGGTTTTCTTGTACAGTACCCCTGGCTCTGTCTTCGTCGTCATGTGCGCCAGATATCACGTCACAGAACCTATATAGGTACCACCCCGGCATGCTGACTTCAGTTTCTTTTCACGACTTTCCACACCAGGAGCGCTGAGCAATGAAGAACACTGACCACTGGTGCGTCAAAACTAGGGCCCTGAAAGGGACGTCTCTGGCCCTAGAAATCAGATCATAGAGCGGGAGAATGGGTAAGTCGGTAGGAAATCTGCAACCAGAATATGTCTCTCTCAGATAAGGCGATAACGAAGATTAAGGAACTAGTTCATCTGATAGAGGCGTCTAGTTGCAGATTTGTTACCTTACAATAGATACTCAAGCAATAACATTCCCGGAGGAGGGTCTGCAAACCATTATCACACTAGAAAATCCTGCAGAACCGAATAGCCAAATTACACATCACTTCTGACTTGACTGTCCAGGCAGCGGTGTTTGCTGAACGAGTGCAGGGGTGCCCATCTTGCTTCCTGACAGATGTACAAGACTGGAACTCTGAATGCTAAAGCACTGGTTGCAGCTGTTGCGATGGCAGAGTGAGTGCACAAACCCTCCGGGGGTTGCTTTTTAGCTAATGCGTAGCCAAGTTTAATGCAGAAAACGACCCATCTACAGATGGTTCTCTGCTGCACTTCCCAACCTTTCTTCGCACCCACATTCCCAACTAAGAGTTGATCATCCACCCAAAACTCTTTGGTACGATGAAGGTAGAACAGCAACGCTCTTTTTGGGTCCAGGCGATGGAGTCACTCCGCTTCCTTAGAAGGATGTGGGGGTGCATAAAAAGCAGGCAAGGTGATGGGTTGGCTTACATGGAAGGGCGTAACTACTTTCAGAAAAAAGGAGGACCATGTGCGAAGCACCATTTTGTCAAGATAGATGAGAAGGTAGGGCGGCTTAGATGACAAGGCCTGCAGCTCGTACACCCTGTGGACAGATGTAATGGCCACAAGGAAGGCTGTTTTTAACGTCAGATGCCTGAGAGGGCAATAGTGAAGTGGCTCACAAGGAGCACACGAGGAATATTAGAACCAAATTCAAATCCCACTGGGGCATAATGAATGGAGAAGGGGCAAACATGTGAGTAAGACCCTTAAGAAACCTTCTTACTATAGGAGACTTAAAAAAGAGAGTTAGTCAGGTAATCTCAGAAATGCAGAGAAATAACTTTTAAAGGTGCCCAAAGCAGAGCCCTGTTGGGCCAAAAAAAGTATAAACAAGAGGACCTCAGAAAGAGGGGCAAAAAGGGGGTCAATAGACTTGTCTGTGTACATGCCACAACTTTTTTCCAACGACAGGCATATACCGTTTTGGTGAAGGGATGCATGGTTGCCAAGACAACATAACAATCTTCAGGCAGGTCAAAAGCTGTCAACTACCACTGCTCAAGCTCCACGCAAGAAGGCGGAGACTGGACAGGTTCGGGTGGAGAACCTTCCCCTGCCGCTGCGACAGAAGATCCTCCTGAAGTGGCAGTCTGATTGGAGGATTGATGGGCATGCTGAATAGCTCGGGATAACAGACTCTTCTTATCCAGTCCGGGGCCTTAATGTTCACTTGGGCCCAGCTGTTCTTGATCTACCTGAAAAACTCTGGGCAGAAGTGGTATGGGCAGAAAGGCAAACAAGAGCCCTGAGCTCCACTTGAGAAAGGTGTACAGTGAGCTTGAGCTCCACTCAAGACGAGAAGCTCCACCAATCGAGTGCTGCCTTGGAAACACCAACGTGCAAAACTGCTGACATTGCGCATTCTCTGTGAAGGGGAACATACCTAACCAAGGCTCTCCCCACTGCTGAAAGAGACCTTGCACTACCTCCAGAAGGAGATGCCATTCATGGTCGATCAGGCATTGTCAGCTGAGTTTGTTAGCTTTGGCTTTCAGAGAGCCCGCCAGGTATTGAACATTTGGAGAAATGACCTTATGTTCCATCCATGTCCAAGGGTGCAGAGCCTCCTGACAGAGGCCATGACCCCACCCCGCCCTGCTTGTTGCAGTACCACATGGCAGTGGTTTTGTCCGTGAACACCTGCACTACTTTCACTTTCAGAGAGGAAAGGAATGCTTTCAATACCAGTCTGATCGCCCTGAGCTCCAGAAGCTTTATGGAGTGCACGGACTACGTCGGAGACAAGACGCATCTGATCTCCGCCTCTACCATGTGGCTGCCCCATCCCAGGATTGACGCATCTGTTACTACTGTCAGATCTGGTTGGGGAAGGGAGAGGGATCTGCCTCCGACCCAATCAAGGTTCTAGAGCCACAACTGCAGATCACGCGCAGTTCCCTCAGAGATCTGGACCATGTATGAGAGATTCCCCTGATGCTGCACCCACTGGAACTTCAGGTCCCAACGTACAGCTCCCATATGCCATCTGGCATGAGTCACCAGCCGGTGACCCTGCAGCCTCTGAATCATTCTCACCGAAATCCAGGACTGAAACATTGGAATCATAGCTGGATTAGCCTGGACTCAACACTCGGAAAGATAAGCTTGAAACTGAACCATGTCCAGAACAGGTCAGATGATGGGAAGCGTCTGGGAGGGGGTCAGACATGACTTCAGCAAGTTTATAGTGAACCCCAGCAAATGTAGGTGGTCCGCCATAGTCTGGAGGTAGGAGACGACAGCCTGGGGTGAGCCTGTCTTCAACAGCCAGTTTTCAAGGTAGGATCAACAAGGTGGTTCGCAGTTACCATTGTGACGCTGTACATAGGTAGTGACCTCTGTACAGTGCACGTGTGTAATGGTGTCCCCGCACTCACAAAGTCCGGGGAATTTGCCCTGAACGATGTGGGGGCACCTTGGCTAGTGCCAGGGTGCCCACACACTAAGTAACTTTGCACCCAACCTTCACCAGGTGAAGGTTAGACATATAGGTGACATATAAGTTACTTAAGTGCAGTGGTAAATGGCCGTGAAATAACGTGGACGTTATTTCACGCAGGCTGCAGTGGCAGGCCTGTGTAAGAATTGTCAGAGCTCCCTATGGGTGGCAAAAGAAATGCTGCACCCCATAGGGATCTCCTGGAACCCCAATACCCTGGGTACCTCAGTACCATATACTAGGGAATTATATGGGTGTACCAGTATGCCAATGTGAATTGGTAAATTTAGTCACTAGCCTGTTAGTGACAAATTTGGAAAGCAGAGAGAGTATAACCACTGAGGTTCTGGTTAGCAGAGCCTCAGTGAAACAGTTAGGCATCACACAGGGAACACATACAGGGCACATACGTATGAGCACTGGAGCCCTGCCTGGCAGGGTCCCAGTGACACATAGACTAAAACAACATATATACAGTGAAACATGGGGGTAACATGCCACGCAAGATGGTACTTTCCTACACCAGCCTCCTACACTCAGGAGATCTTCAAATGCCAAAAAGCCCATCATCCAGCACTCTGCAACTCGAAGATCAGCACCTGACCTGCAACTCCTGCAACGTGGGACTTCTGTACTGATGTAATGGAGAGGCCTCCTTGTGACTCCCTGTGTCCATCGCCTGTTGGACACTCATGGGGGCACCAGCGACTTCTTCCGGCCTTCCTGCGTGCTGATGGCCAGCCCTGACTCCCCCTCAAGGGTAGAGACTCCTGGACCTTGCTGGTCCCCAAAACTTTGCAAACACTTCTGCAGCTCCTGCTTGCGTTTGCCAGTGCTTGTTGATGACCTAGTTGGTCGTTGATCCTCCTGCAATCTGGCGACTGTCGAAGGACAGCTCGTAGGTGACTCCTGGGATCTTCTGCAGCTCTTGGACCCCGCAGCTGGACTTCTTCCACCGACTTGCATTGCAACCTGCACCTCCTGGGCACCTCCAAGGGTGCTGGACTCTTTACCCTTCCTTTTCAGCTTCTTCACGTCCGAAATCCATCCCTGGGTTCCACCGGTCTGGTGCACGGGTCATGACAGGAGCTGGACAATCTGAGGCATTCACTTACTTCGGAAAGTCCCTTCTCCCCTCCTTCATCCGGGTCCCTTGTGAAGGTACTCCTGTCTCCTGGGTACCCTGGGGTGGGGGCACTCTCCAACCTTCCTCTTGTCTGCTGGTATCCTCAGGGTCCACTGGGTCGGGACCTGAATCCTCCGAACTCCAACCACAACTCTCTATGTTAGCCTATGGGACAACTGGGTGGGTAAATACTTTGCACCTGGTCGTGGGGACACTTATCATACTTACCTCTGGTGTTTTCATCGACCCCCAGCCCCTAGCTAACTACCACAATTACCTTGGTTGGGTTCACTATTTCTCATTCTACTTTCTTAGTATATAGTTGGGCCCTCCCATGGGGCTCTTTATATTTTATGGTATTTCTGCTGGTTATTTTGTGAATATATTGTGTGTAGATATTTCCAAAGAGAGATCTACCAATGCTAGTTTAGTAGTAGCGCTGTAATTAAGTATCCCTTATTTTTACACGTGTGTGGTTCTTTCTAGTAAATGAGTTCCAGTCTGACTACTGTGGTACTGCAAGTGGTTTACATTCCTCCTGGATAAGCTGCTCACCTCAGCTACCCATAGAGAGCATGTGCTAGCCCTAAAGAGCTTTTGCTATTTTGACAACTATTCACTATCACTAAGGGCTGCCTACACTTAGTAGAGAGTGCTGCATCATAGGTGTACACCATAAACTGTGCCGGGCCCCCGACATTGGCGGTGCAGCGGTGGGATAAGACGCTTGCATTGCTTTATCGCTTGATAAGCAGTGACTTTTCATAGGAAAGATCACTACTAACTATTGGTTACACCTTACAATAGTAACTTCAGAGACAGGGTAGTTAGCGGTCTAGCATAACCATTTCCCCAAGCCTTTTAAAAGGTTAGAAACTTACACTAGGTAAGTGCATCACATGCACTACTCTACCACCATGTCTTTAGTTGAGGGAGCTGACCAGACTCCGGAGTCTAGGTATGGAGGACTTACGTTCAAGGAGCACAGGGCCCTGTTTACAGCTAGGAAACTCAAGACAGGTAGTAACCCTAACAAATCTATTCTCTTAGATTTACTTATTCAGGATAACATATAGAATACTGATAGGAAGATAGAATTAGGAAGGGGGTCCCCCCCAGCACTGGAAAATGAGGTACCAGGTACTTCCTATGACCTCACTGGGCATAACCATGAGGATTCTGGGGGAGAACCTTGAGCCTGCAGGGAGCTGTGATGGTAGCACAAGGGAGGGTTGTAGTAGTAGGCCCCCTTTTCCTCGCCCTTGGCTGGTCAAAAGGGTATCCAGGAGGAGTGCATCCTCCTCATCCTCAGCTTCACTTGCCTCAGCATCTGCTGTTGGCACCACACACTCTAGCTCAGACCAATGCCCTCCTGGGAATCTTTTCTAGGGTGGGCTTTCCTAAGAAGGTTGTATCCGACAGAGGTGCAGACTTCATGTCTGGATAACTCAAAGTAATGTTGGAGGAATGAGGATAAACCTATAAATTCACCACTCCTTATCTTCCACAAGGAAGTGGGTTAGTTGAGAGATTCAACAAAACCCTAAAAGGTATGATTATGGGACTCTCAGTCAATCTAGGGAGAAGATGGGATGACTATTACCTTGCCTTCTTTTTGCCTGCAGACAGGTTCCACAGAAGGGAGTGGGTTACAGTCCATTTGAACTTCTGTTTGAACATTCAGTTAGGGGTCCTCTTGCTCTTGTGAAGGAGGACTGGGGGCAATCTCTCGAGACCCCTAAAAAGACATAGTTGACTATGTACTAGGCCTTCACTTTTGCACGGCAGAGTACATGAAGAAGGCTTCCAAACAACTTAAGGCAAGCCAAGAGCTTTAAAAGCAGTGGCATGACCAAAAGGCTGTTTTGACTGTTTACCAGCCAGGACAAAGTGTGGGTCTTAGAGCCTGCGGCCACAAGAGCATCCAAGACAAATTGAGTGGCCCCCAGAAAATAGAAGAACAGAAAGGTGAGGTCACCTATTTGGTTGACCTTGTCCAAGAAGCCTCCAAAAGGGTGCTTCATGTAAACCGCCTTAAGCCTTATTATGACAGGGCTGACATGAGCTTGCCACTGTTGAAGGGCAGGAACTAGAGAGTGACCCTCTTCCTGACCTTTTCTCCGACAACTCTGTTGATGGTTCAGTGGATGGGGTAGTCTTTGCAGGCTGCCTTTCTGAACAACAACAAGCTGACTGCAGACACATTCTCAGTCGGTTTTCTGAACTCTTTTCTCTGACCCCTAGTCAGACCACCTGGCGTGTCCATGATGTGGACACAGGTGATAGTCTGCCTGTAAAAAGTAAAATCTACAGGCAGCCTGACCATTTCAGAGATTGCATCCGGGCAGAAGTCCAAACAATGCTGGATTTGGGGGTAATGGAGTCTTCAGGTAGCCCATGGGCTAGCCCAGTAGTCCTTGTGCCAAAACCTCACTCCCAGGGTGGAAAGAGAGAAATTGGGTTTTGTGTAGACTACAGAGGACTCAATGCAGTCACTAAGACTTATACCCATCCAATTCCTAGGGCAGATGAGCTGATTGATACTCTGGCTTCAGACAAGTACCTCAGCACTGGTGACCTGCCAGCAGGCTATTGGCAGATCAAGCTAACTGATGCTGCCAAGCCTAAAACAGCATTTTCCAGTCCTGGTGGGCATTGACATTTCACAGTGATGCCCTTGTGTCTGACAAATGCACCTACCACATTCCAGAGGTTGGTGAATCAAGTTCTGGCAGGCCTGGAAGACTCAGTGCAGCATATCTAGATGATATTGCGGTCTTTAGCTCCACCTGGCAGGACCACCCGATCCACCTCAGAAGTGTACTTGAGGCCTTGAAAAAAGCAGGCCTCACTATCAGGGCTACAAAATGCCAGACAAGGCAGAGAAAAGTGGTTTACTTGGGCCACCTAGTAGGTGGAGGCCAAGTTAAACCTACAGAGCAAAATTCAAACCATCATTGATTGGGTTGTTTTAACTACCCAGGTCAGAGCTTTTCTGGACCTGACTGGGGACTACAGGGGGTTTGTAACAGGGCATGGCTCCAATGTAGCCCATTTAAATGATCTTAGTTCTAAAAAGATGACTAAAAAGGTACAGTGGACAGTTAGCTGTCAAGAAGCCTTTGTTACCCTGAAAAAGGCTATGTGTTCAGCTCCAATTCTCAAAAGCCCAGACTATTCCAAACAATCAATTGTCCAGACTGATGCTTCTGAAATAGGAATAGGAGCAATGCTTTCACAAGTAAATGAAGAGGACCAATATCCACCTGTGGCTTTTATCCGTATACGGTTGACTCCCAGAGAAAAGCGTTGGTCAGTCACTGAGAGGGAGTCCTTTGCTGTGGTCTGGGCCTTGAAGAAGTTGATGCCATACCTGTTTGGCACTCACTTCATTGTTGAAACAGACCACAATCTCCTCCTCTGGCTTAAACAGATGAAAGGTGAGAACCCCAAAGTTTTGAGGTGGCCCATTTCACTAAAGGGGATGGACTTTTCAGTGGAACACAGACCTGGAAGTAACCATGCCAATGCAAATGGAGTCGCCAGATATTTCCACTTAGATAATGAAGACTCAACTGGGCAAGGTTGGTCTCATTAGCTTTCGTGTGGGAGTGGGTTATGTAGGAAAGTGCCATCTTTCTACCATAGTTACCCCCCCCACACTTTTTGCCTGATGTCACTGTGCTTAGACTGTAGTTCACTGGGATCCTGCTAATCTGGACCCCAGAGACTGTGCTCTTTCCTGTAAATGTGATTGCTGGCAAATCTTTTACATCCACAATTGGCATACTGGTGCACCCATCTAAGTCCCTAGTAAATGTTACTTAGGTTCCAGGGCATTGGTACACCAGGGGTCTCACATGGGCTGCAGCATATATTGTGCCACACATGGGAGCCCATGCAAACTGTGTCTGTAGGCCTGCCATTGTGGTATGAAATCCATGAGTGAACAAGCTACGCTATACATTTCAGTCAACCAGACAAAATTCCCAGTTCTGCAAGATTTCTTTTGTGTAAATCACTACGGTTTACCCTACAAAAATAATTGTTGAAATCAAAATAATGTAAAATTTTAAAAAATGCAATCTGTAACTTTTTTCTCCCCTATGGCCGATTTTCAAAAGTAAGATACTGTTACATCTGTTTGTCTATTCTGGTCACAGGGATATAGGAAGTTTATTGGCTGTTCAAAAACTGATCTGCATTTAGATATGATAAAATCTAATGAATGACAAAAAGTTATGAAGGAATCCTATTCATTTTTTAAAAGTGTGCAAGATGAAAAAGTTACTTATCTTCAGTAACTATCTTGCTGTTGGACAGGATCTACCTGCACATTCCTCACCTTTTAAAGACCTAAGGTGTCAGACTGTATCTAGAAACATTTCAATAAGTCTGTGTCCCAGAAGGGGGAGCTGCCTCAATCTTGGTTGCAGAAACGCTACAGTGACATTACTGGAGCTAAAATGCATCCCCACTGGCACCCTGACATCAGTCTACCATCAATTTTTTTCGTCCCTTTGAGGCAAACAGTACGAGATCAACTTTTTACCACCAAGGTGCAGTGCAAAACACGGAACTTGGAACCTTAATCACTTCAATAGGAAACCAGTCTTCAAGAATTGGAGAGGGCAGGCTCAAAATGAGGAATCCGAATCTACACAGAATATCTCCCTGAAAGATTGTTACCAATGGTAAGTAACTTTTTCTTCTGATGGATAATTCTAATTCTAGAATCCTCACCTTTTGAATATGTGCCCAATAAATACCCAACAAGGAGGATGGGCCTGAAGGAATGGTTAAACCAAGAAGATTGAGGACTGAACTAGCTAAAATGTCCTTCTCTCCGAAACTCCAAATGAAAACAATTGTATTGTACAACAATGTGAAGGGAAGCTCAAGTCGCTGCTTTGCAGATCTCTGTCACAGGGGCTCCGCCTGCCAGAGATGAAATTAAGGACTTTGCCCTGATGGAATGAACTTTGATGCCCTCCGGAAGTTCTTTGCATACCACGCATATTATATCTTAATGAACATGAAGATCCACTTGCACAGCATCCTCTTTTAGACGATTCTGACATTCATCTTGCCCTAGTAGCTGATGAAAGGCAAGTCATCAAGATGGAAATCTTTAATATGGTCAATATAAAAACTGATTGCACTCTTAGGATCTAGTCTGTGGAGCTGCTTTTCCGACTCGGTGGGATGTGGCGGCAGGAAGAAGGTAGGTAAGGTGATGGACTGCCAAAGTGACAAGGTGTGACCACCTTTGGCAGGAAAGCAATGGTGGCCCCCAGGGTGAGCTTGTTGGAAAAAAGACGTTAAGAGAGGCTTGGCACTAGCTGAGGTAACAGCAATTAAAAAAACTATTTTAATAGTAAGAAATCTCAACTGGCAACTGTGTAAGGGTTCGAAGGGTGAAAACATTAAAAAGGATCACATTAAGATCCAATTGAGGCATAAGGAATTGGGAAGGGGGAATATATTGGTGAAATGCTTCAGAAACGTCATTACTATAGTTATCATGAATAAGGCAGCCTACTTGGGAAGACAGAATGAGTGGCTGACAAAGCAGGTAACTAGCCTTTTGCCATACCCACTACCCAACCCTTCTGAAACAATGACAGAGAAACAGCAAGCTATCTCATAAGGGGGAGGGGTTCTATGTAATTGTATGAACTCCACTTGACAAACCTTCTCCACCTCCAAGAGTATACCCTTTTGGTGGAATGTCTGGGCACTTGAAATAACATTCACCACTTCATGAGGAAGATGAAAAGCATTCAGGTGTCCCGACTCCATCTGTAGGCAAGAAGGTAGAGGCTTTGGACGGTGGGGAGCAGCACCTTCCTCTCTGATTAAGAAAGAATGTCTACCCTGTGAGGAAGATGGTGCAGGAACACAGAGAAAGGTGCGCTAGGTCTGCATACTGTATCATTCTCAGCCAGTTCGGGACTATTCATATGACTTAAGCCTGGTCTAGCTGAATCTTCTCAGCAGCCATGGAATCAAGGGAACGAAAGGAAATGTGTAGTGAAGTGAAACGTTTTGCTGCTCGCCATGCTGTGTGCCACGAAAGGAGAAATCTCTTGAACCTCCCTGATGCATACTAATTTGTCTGTAGTCTCATCACAGGGTTTGGCGTTCTAGAGATATGGGTGGTCATAATAAACACAGCGGTCGAAACCGTCGTGTTCATGCTGGCGGTCAAAATACTGACCGTCAGCGTCCCCCGATCCCTGCTAACCCACAGGAATGCCTGGCCGGGACAATGCCTCTGTGTGGCGGGTGCAGCTGCACCTGTTGCGCAGATCACTGCCGGAAATCGGGCAGTGACCTGCGCGATGGGGCACTGCACGGGGGCCCCTGCACTGCCCATGCCAACTGCATGGGCAGTGCAGGGGCCCCCAGGGGTGCCCTGATGCACCCCTTCCGCCAGCCTTTCCCTGGCAGGTAAACCCACCAGGGAAAGGCTGGAGTCTGAGGAATCATTATTCGAGGGGCCGCACCGCTGCCCTTTCGGATAATGATTCCGACCGACGCCAGGCTGCCTGACGGATGCAGCCTGGCGGTGAGTGAGGGCTGCCGATGGCGGCCCTCAAGGTGTTCTTTATGTGGCGGTGTGGACGGCCATGTCGGCTGGCGGGTTTTCCCAGGCCACACCGCCAACTTCATAATGACCACCATAGTCTTTGCTCTACTATCCCTGAATCTCTTGGAGACCAAATCTGCCTTAGCTCTGAACAGGCGTGAACCATCAAAGAGGAGGACTATCAGGTTTGCTTGAACATCACTGGAGAAATGCAGGCAGGTGTGAAACCGTAAATGTCATGGAAGCAAATATTGCACATGATGCAGAATCAGCAAAGTCCAAACCTGATTGAATCACCCATCTGGCCGCTGTCAGACCATCCCACTTAAGTTCTGAAAAATGTCCCTGCAGGTGTTCTGGTAGATTTGGGATAATCATTTGGGCCATATTCAGCAGGACATGTGAGTAATAGCACAATAAACTGGTGCAATTAGGGTATTAAAGAGCCATACTCCCTGCTGAGAAAGATTTATGTCAAAAGTATTCTACTGTCTTAGACTTCCTGTTGGAGTGGTAGGAAAATCCCAAGGAGAAAACATATAGGAAGAGAATGCTTGTGCACCCAGGCTTTCAGGTGGTAGGAAGTGCTAAGAGGAAAGGCATGCCACCTGGGCTAGTCTATATCTATATCACCTAGTCATTAGTCAACTACAGCAGGGACTGACGTTGGCTTTTCCCGCACCGCTCTGACTGGATCAGTGATGTCATCATTGAAGGGTAGCAACAGCTCTCATGTCTGAGTAGTTGGGTATACAACTTCCATCAAGGTGTCCGATGTTACCTCCACGGATGATACTTTCTGATGGCATGGTGTGGTATGACATGACCTCTGGTGGAAAGAGACCTGCAGGAGAGTGTAATTCACAATCATGGATGGTGTCTAAACCACTGGAATTAGTATTTGGCGTCCATGGAGAGAGATTGGTGTCCTGCATTGATCACGCTAGAGGATCAGAATCCCACTCTAAAGAAAAACGTATGTTCTTCCGCAAGCCTCTGTGCATCAATTCTGGATCTGTACAAAAGGTCTGGTATTTCCATTACTTGTAGAGGTGCTGGAGCCGGTGTTGACGTCAATGGAGTAGGAACTGGCGCGAGTGGTGTCGGTATCATTGCCAGCAAGGGTCCAGCTGGAGCTTGTGGAGACAGGGGATGACCCTGTCTGAACAATCAATACCTGAGATGGGGTTGGTGTCTGCTCCAGAGCCAAAGAAGTCACTGGCATTACTGTTTAAGGCAAAGGAATAGGCGGCACAGACAGAAAGGGAGAAGCCAAAGGCAAAGGAATGGGTGACACAGTCAAAAAGGGAGAAAAAGAAGCCAAGGGAAGTCCAGGCAGCAACATCCAAAAATAGTTCACCCGTAGGACCTGTGGGGCCTCAAGAAGCTCCATAGGTAACCAGTGCCCTTCAGAACACCTCAAACAAGGGGCCAAGGAACAACACAGGGTCTGTCTCCAGAGTAGGAAACTCTGGGCAAGGCTGAGGCCAGTGTGTAGGGCCGCTGGCAGTGATGGGTCTGGAGGTGCCTCCTGTTTTTGGGGTACAAGCACAGGTTCTGGAGTCCTGAGGCATAGGGAAACACATTGTTAACTTACCTTTGAAAGCCTGGCACTGCTCAGGTTTGTGCTGTCACTTCCTGTGTTTGTGTCAGGAGGACTTTAACGGTGGTGACTTTGTCTCCAGGCTAATATCTTGGGCCTGAGACATTAGCCTCCCTCTGTTTGATGGCCCTAGGGTGCATACTCTTGCATGACTAGCATGGCATACTTAGATCCAAGACACGAAAGACATAAATAATGTAGATTCATGATGGACATTTATCCACCATAGTGACCACAGGGTTTGAAGCCTGACACTGCTACAACCTCCAGAACTGTGGCAATGATGCGGGAAAAAAGGAACTGATGTCAGGGTGCCAGTGGAAGCCTTTATGGCTCCAGTGACATCACAGTAGCATCATTTCCAGCCTTGAGGTATATTCAAATGGAGAGGAATCTGAAGATAGAAGTGTCCACCAGAAACTGAGTTTAGGATTAATGCGCTCATACTAACGTGATTCAGAGGACATTTTGCAAAATGTATTCTTTCTTGTACACTGGTTAAATTTGGAAGCCAAAAATGGAGAGAAATTCAATTGATAAGAGAAATGCTCTACTCTTCTGTGTTCCCACATTTCTTCTGATAAAAATAGTACCCCACTTCTGTGGCTGGATCGAGCACCTGCAACAGGAAAAGCTCCATAAAAAAAATAACTAATCTGGCTACGTGAGCGGGTGGGGGGGTAGGGGAGAGAAAGAAATATGCTAGAAAGACTGTTTGGTCTTTACACCTTACATATACCCGGGTGTCTAGTGGGCTTTCTACCCGAGGGTACGGGCAGAAAGACTGCTGGGCAGTTTGAAGGTGTGAGTACGGCCTGATGCCCTCACCCTCCCCCCTTTCATATTTTAGTACAATTCCTATGATATATAGTAGGTTTCCTGACACCTTGGGCAGAATGACTACTGAAGCCTTTTGGAGGTGGGTGCATGGCCTGATGCCAGGATAGGCTGTCTTCAACCCCTTCTTTTTATTTAATTTTATGACTATTTCCCTGGTGCCTAGTGGGCTTTCTGCCCCCCACTCTTTGAGCAGAAAGACTATTGTGGGCCGTTTTAGGGATGGAGGCATGTTCCAATGCCAGTGTGGGCCCCCACACTCCTTTTTTCCAAAAAGGTAGCCCTGGTGTCCAGATGGCTTTCTGCACCACCTATATTTCTTCCACTACATAGGCACCTAGCAAGTTTAATATCTCTCTCTCTCAACATCAAGTTTAGCAAATTTAGCTGTAGAATAGATATTGTCAGCTAGGGTAGCCTCTTTAAAACTGCTCAATGGATAACCTTCTTGGTGGTAAATCAGTGATAAAATGGGAGAACCAATACTATGGGAAATTTCCTGTAACTTCTAAGAATGGCTCTACAGCTTACAAATGGAGGTTTTATGGCTCAATGTTTGCATGTAGCACAGTTTCCTTTCTACAGTAATCAGCTAATTACGCCCTCTGTGAGGAATAAAAATTGAGTTCAGCAGCATTAAGCTAGTATTGCAGCGCCGAAGACGTGCCAAAGGCAAACCCGTCTGCACCCGTCCGCACCCTGACGTGCCCGGAGCCCAGGGATGCTGCCCCTTTTAGGCTAACGTATTCCTCCTTATAAATGCAGATGCTCAGAGGCACTCAAATATGCCCTACATCTGTAAACACCCTTTATCCTTATGCCTGCTCCTCCTGTCCTAGCTGCTCCTGGACGTCCACTGCCATCCCATTCGCCAATATCCCCTCTCACCAATCGGGAAAAGTGCTGTTGCTTAATTGCCGCTCCCTACCGGCACACTCTTTACATATTTACACTCTCCTAGATGATCTTTTGCCAGACGCCCTGTTTCTGACGGAAACTTGGCTAAATGAAAAATCTTCAGTTGACATCTGCAAATCTTTACCTTCCATCTATTCTATAGCACACAAAGATAGATTCCTGATGAGAGGTGGCGGCATAGCCATTATCTACAAAAATACTATCAAGTGTGTGACATCGCCACTCGATATCCCAGATTGTGAGAGTATGACTTTCTCTTTATATCTGTTATCCACCTTCACTTTCTCTGGGATACTTCTCTATCGGCCTCCAGGTCCTTGTGCTAGCTTCTTAGAAGCTATACCTGATGTTGCTGCTAGCCTTATTAGCAAGACTCCTAATTTAACCATCCTTGGGGATTTTAATATTCACTTTGACAACTTAAACTGCCCTTTGGTGAAATCGCTATTAGCTTCTCTCACTGCCCTAGATCTAGTTCAATATGCCACTGGTCCTACTCATTTCAAGGGCTATACTTTAGATCTTATATTCAGCAACATTCTTGATCTCTCCATCTCATCTCCTCTGCCCTTACTCTGGACGGATCATTTTCTCTTATCATTCTTTTTTCCCTATGATGCCCCTAGAGATCCGCAACCCAGGTTTACGACTTATGGGCGTAGCTGGTCGAAGTTGGTCCCCAGTGTATGGCACAATGCACTTTGTGCCTCTTCCACAATTAACGACTACTCCTCCCTGAATGCCGTAGACTTATTTGATAGTTGGATTTCTACCTCTTTGAACTCCGTTCTACCTATTAAATCAAGAATAAATAGACCCTCCTATAAGTCCAACCCATGGTTTTCTCCTTCTTTACTTGAATTGAGAAAGAACTGTAAAAAGCTGGGGGGAATCTGGAGGAAAAATTATAGCCCCTCTGCAAAACATGCTTATAGGCATTAGATTTTATCATCAAAATATCAAAGCAGCTCAAACTTCCTACTATACCAATAAAATAGAAAATTCTTCCAACTCTCAGAAATACATTTTTCAAATTTTCAAAGAGCTTACTATAACACCTACACCCCCCTCTTTGATGGAAGCTTCCACGAAACACAGTAACTTATTAGCAGCTTATTTTCAGGATAAGATTACGAAGATATATTGTGGTTTTCTATCTTCCCCTCCTCAGGAGCTTTTAGAAGATCAAGCCACTGATCCCCAACCCATAGGGACTTCGTTAACTACCTTCTCACTTCTTACCGATGATTCTACACTCAAACTACTCTAGCTTTAAATCTGGCTCTCCTCTGGATCCTGCTCCCCCTTCTATTCTTTTGAAGGCTGCAGACATTATTGTCACACCACTTACTAAAATACTTAATAACTCCCTATCTTCAGGCACCCTTTCTCAGTCTCTCAAGCATGCCATTATTAAACCCCTCCTGAAAAAACCAAAACTTGATCCCTCTTCTCTGGAAAACTTTAGACCTCTTGCTCTCCTTCCCATTTTAGCCAAGATCTTGGAGAAACATGTAAACCTGGAACTGACCAGCTACTTTGAGAACCACGAGCTCTCATATCCCTCCCAAATGGGCTTCAGAGCTCAACATAGTACTGAGTCGGCTCTACTCACAGTGACTGAGTCTGCCTGTCAACTCGTAGATCAAGGGGGTCAATTGGCTATCATCCTACTGGATCTCAGTGCAGCATTTGATACAGTAGATCAAACTCGTCTTTGCGACAGACTCTCCAAGATAGGGATAGGAGGTATGGCTTTTTCTTGGCTCTCCTCTTCCTTATAGGAAGATCCTTCCAAGTTTTGGAACGCTCTTTTCTTTCTGACATTTTCCCTCTGATCTGTAGAGTCCCTCAGGGCTATTCCCTGAGCCCAACTCTTTTTAATATCTATTTATCATCTTTGGCCAAAGTGGTTACTCCTCACAATCTCTCAATGGTTACCTATGCTGATGATACCCAGCTAGTGGTATCCCTCTCTAGCAGTGGAGACTCTTCCTCCACTAATCTCTCCCGTTGTATGAAGGATATTGGTAACTGGATGATCCAATCTAAACTTAAATTCAACAATAGTAAATCAGAAGTAGTGATTGTGGGCAACGGTCCTCCTGCTTTTCCCCTGGCACTGTACTCTGAGGCTCTTACTAGTCTGCCTCCTCCAAAGGTGCAGGTTAAAAGCCTCGGTTTCTGGCTTGACCCACGTCTGACTATGGAACTTCAGGCTAAAAAAATCTCCTCTATTTGCTTTCGTCTCATTAGAGCCCTTAGGAAGATTTTTAACCTCCTACCTTTTACGGCTAGAAGAATCCTTATCCAAGCTTTGATTCTTTCCCGCCTTGACTATGGGAACTATCTGTATCTCAGCTCTCCTGAGTACGTGATAAAGAAGCTGCAGATAGTGCAGAATGCGGCAGTCAGACTTCTCACTAATTCTCCTAGGCATCTTTCGGCTAAGCCAGCCCTTGCAGCACTTCATTGGCTTCCCATTAAGCAGTGTATCCATTTCAAAGCCATGTGCATTACTCATAGAGCCCTATATAATAAGGGCCCGTTTTTCTTCAGAAAACTGAGTTCTATCTATGTTCCTTCAAGAAGCCTGAGATCATCCTCTACTCGGCAGATTTACATACCACGTGTCAAGAGATCATGGGGAAGTAACTCTTTTTTTTATCAAGGCTGCCCGTCTTTGGAACACCCTACCCTCCGAACTTCGTCATGAACCATTGAAGCGTCTTTTTAGGAAAGAGTTGAAAACTATCCTTTTCTGCAGTTAACTTGTCTTCTATCTTTCAGTTTTTTTTTTTCTCCAGGAGGGTCACGTACCTTTAGTGCTGGGATGCCCTAGGGTAGCTACGTGCTTTATAAACCCATAAAACTAAACATGCAAGCATGGGGAAATGTTATATCATTTGGGGCCATATGTACGAACACTTTCTCCCATAGACACAGAATGGGAAAAAGCCTTTGCTACATCTGGCCCTTGGTGTCATATTTAAGAAAGCTCCATTGTGATCATGTCATCAAGTGGTGACTGCGTAGCTGGGAATATTTCCTCAACAAAAGAAGTTGGATGTCCTCTCAGCCAACAACAACCGATTAGCCTTCTTTCAATTTCTACTTAGAAGCACCTCCAATTTGATAAAAATCATATAAAGAACATCAGCTGCCTTTTGAAAATTTGGGAATTTTTGTCAAGCACATTTTAGAATATGTCTTCTGTACAGAAAATTACCGGATTACTAAACCACCCCCCAAGTTCCACTTTTCGGTAGAGACTCAGGCTGACTCCCCAAAAGCGTTATTGTCTTAGGCTAGTACACGTTGGGGAGTTCTGATGAAAGTCGATATAAGAAAACTCTTTACAGGCAAATACTAAAATGGTGTTCTGCCTGAAGCATTTCAGATTTTAAAGACTCTGGAAGATTTTTGTAAGAAACATTAGATCTATTCATAAAAAGCTTGCAGCAACCCTCAAAAATGTAAGATGAAGGTGTAGACAGTAGAGGGCTGAGGAGATATCTGTTTTTAGAGGACAAAGTATGCACTACATCCTACCTTGGAAATCAGTTAAGATAACGCTAAGTGTAGAGAACACATTGAAACTAAATGATCGTCCTCAAAAAATTGTTCTAGTGGGACACCTCTTATTTAGCAGACCTTTAACTCTATACAGGTAGGACAATACAATGCAAGGCAAATTCTGTCAGTAAGTAAAACCTGCTTACACAGGTCTGGACCATAATAATGGAAACACAGCAAGCATGTATACTTGGCAGGAAACAGCAATTGTTTGAATTTTAACCCCACATGTGTGGCCAACCCTAAAACCCACAACACAAAAGGCCCCAAATTTAAATATAGAGAAATTTGCAATAGATGTAGCAGGAGTATTTGGACCTGAGCTGGATGGCCACCTGGACAAACCTATCAAATGAAGACATTTCTGAAAACTAGACAGCTTGGTGAGTCGATTGTGGGGGGATTTCCATTAACCGTGGTTTAATCTGTTCATCTTGTGGGCACTCAGTACAGCCACACAAGTGAGGTAGCATTTTTATCAGTGGTGGAATGGTGGGTGGTAGGAATTTTATGGATCCCTGGAGATTCCAGAAGATTACGTCACAGAAATACAAGAAAAACATACAAGTTTAGGCAAAGTTTGAAGTTTGTAGGGCATTGTAAGAAACAATTGTGGGATCCACTTGAGGCACACTATTTTGGACTTCCCTGGTGTCTAGTTTTCTGAAATATCTAGATTTGGTAGATTTCCGAGGATAGCCACCGAACCCTGGCCCAAATACCACAGCTACCACATTCCTGAATCAGGCCATTTTTTGGACAGGAAATGTTGAAGTCTCCACATTACAATTCAAGCCCTTTCCTGTTGGGGCGCTAGGCCCCCTACACACACAAGTGAGGTACCATTTTCATTAGGAGACCTGGTGGAAACCTTGGTGATAGGAAATGCATGGCTCCCCATATATTCTAGAACTTACTGTCATAGAAATGTCAGGAAAATTTGGGTTTTAGACAAAGGGTGAGGTTTTCAAGGACTGCTGGGTACAAAAACCTGGTGAAAGTCAGTAAGACATGCTACCCTGCACACTGCTGCATGTCTCGTTTTTAGAAATGTGCAGGTGTGGTCTGAGCTAGGGCATAAATTCCGCAGTCACCAACATTGCAGAAAATAAATGATCTGTTTATATTGTGGTTTGGGCCTTTCATTGTCACGGTCACTAGGCCCACCCACGCAAGTGAAGTACCATTTTCATCGGGAGACTTGGGGAAATACTGGCTTGTAGGACAATTGTGGCTCCCTGCAGATACCAGAACTTTCCATCATCGAAATGTGAGGAAAATGTGTGTTTGTTTGGCAAAGTCGGAGGTTTTGCAAGGGCTTCTGGGAAGAAAACTGGGGAGAGCCAGCAAATCATGCCCCTGTGGACTCCTCGCATGACTAGTTTTCAGAAATGTGCAGGTCTGGTATTTTTTCTTGAGTGCCGGTTGCACTATGGCCAAAAATCTCCAACTACAAACCTTATGGAAAAAAAAAGCATTGATTCTACACAGTAACATATGATGTCTCCAGGCAGAGTTTTAGGGTGTATTATATAGCAGGCGCTAGGCCTGGCCGAACACATGAGGAGATATGTGGGAACACAGAATTGTAGAACATATTTATAATTAGATTTCTCTGCATTTCTGCATTCCAAATGTAAGCCTTCATATTAGAAAGAAAACATTTTCCGATTGCCCTCTGAATCACATGCTAGTATGAGTACCCATAAACTTAGACATGTACAAATAACTATTGCTCCTGAACTAAAGGGGTCATTATGAACACAGCGGTTTTCACCGCCGTGTTCATGCTGGCGGTCTTTCCAGTGACCGCCAGCTCCCCTGGAACCATGCCGGCTGTATTATAAACATTCGGCTGGGGTGGCCGGGAAAAACATTGTTTCCACCCGCTGGCCCAGCAGAATGCCTGGCCGGGACATTGCCGGCGGCTCCACATGGAGCTGCCGTCAATGCCTCTGTGCGGCGGGTGCAGCTGCAACCGTCGCACAGATCACTGCCCGTACTGCACAGGGTCCCCTGCACTGCCCATGCCAAGTGCCAGTGCAGGGGCCCACAGGGGGGCCCCGGAGCACCCCTTCCGCCAGCCTTTCCCTGGCAGGGAAACCCGCCAGGGAAAGGCTGGTGGAAATGGGATTATTATCCGAGGGGCAGCAGCACTGCCCTGTCGGATTATGATGTCGTCCACCGCTAGGCTACCTGTTGGAGGCAGCCTGGCAGTGGAGGAGGGCCACCTAATGCGGTCCTCCCTGTCTTCATTATGTGGTGGTCTGGGCCACCATGCCGGGATTTCCCGCCACCGCCGGCATGGCGGCCCAGACCGCCAAGTCTATAATGAGGGCCATAGTGTCTTGTGTACATTTCAGAAATACATAGGTTACATCCATACCCATTTTTCACTCTTTATTGTTTACCATATGAATGGTTCTATATTCGATACACAATGAAAAATTATTGGGAGGTGCAGCTCAGTTGTTGACTCGGTGTGCCCTGGGTTCTTGGAGAACCTACAAACCTTATATATATTACCAGGCCAAAAAGGGTCTACCAGACATAAAGTATGTTGCTTTTGTAAATTGGCCATCATGACAAGAAGATACAGATGAAAATGTGGTCACACAACTGTTTTTCCTACTCATTTTCATTTTTTTTATTTGAACAGTTTCTTTTGGACATCCATGAGGGATTTCCACAAATTACCCGTTGCTGAATTAATAATTTTGTCTAGGTTTCAGAAATTATAGCTTTCAGGTATCACCCTTGGGGTCCACCTGTTTCCACCCCAAACTGGAAGTAGGTTGAAAGCAGAAACATTAGGAAAATGGGCTACGTCTTAGAAACATGCCAAAAATATGGAAAAATTATTTTTTGCTTCAGTTCTTCATGTTCCTGAAAGCTTAGTAGATGATGATTTTAGCACAGTAAAGCTTTTGTTGATGTCATTTTTAGTTTTTAAAAAAACAGACACTTTTTGTGGAGCACCGCCCCTTCTCCCACCCAAAAAAAATAATACAAAAAAATTTGCTATTTTTTGACTATTTTCTTGGTCACCCTCAGGGAACTCACAAACACTGGTATCTTTAGACTCCCCGTGATGTTGGGGGGAAAAAAGCATCCAAATGTGGCGTGGATACCTTATGTGCAAAAAAATAATAAAAAAAAAGTAAAAAAATAAAAATAAAAAAAAAAGTAATCAAGGCCAAAGCTTGAAGTACCCCAAATCACAAAAAAAGGCTCAGAACTGAGGTGAAAAAGCCTCAGTGTTAAGAGATGAAAAGGGCACTTAAAAAACAAAAGGCTGTCATGGTGCAAAAATTTGGTGACTATGTTTTCTGCAGTTTCTGAGTTATTCGTGGAGAAATAAAATACAATGGGAAATTCCACTTTTTGGGTGACGGTATTTAAAGGAGGGAAAAAAAACACTTGCTTTCTGAACATCAAAGTTTGTTAAGCTTATATTATAAAAATAGGCATTCCTTCCACTTCTATTTATTCTGCCACTGGGCAAAATTAAAAACAAAAATAAAAACCTGAAACTGCCTAGGGGTACCACACACATCAACATACCTCCTGAGGGGTGAATGTCCCAGAACAGAGAAAGTAAACTCAGCAAGAAGCTTTGCAGAACATCAAACAGGAGACTTAAAAGAATACACAGACTGTAAACGTTCCCCACGGAACCACACAACACCGTTGAAATCCCCTCAATTGTCAGACGAAAGAAGAGTAAGGAAGGAATAAGAAGGAAAGCTACATGATGAAGCCATCATGAAGACTGTTCATCGAATAGCAGCCTAGCTCAGGCTTTTTATAGAGGTATGGGAACACTTCAGCTCCTCTAGTTGTGCTTGGGTTATGTACTTGAGCAACATATGACGAAGGTAAAACAATTCAAACCCAGCAAAAGTAAGTACAATACTTGATGTGTTGCTCAAGATTTGTATTACTCACGTGGCAGAATATTCAAAGAGTCCATAATAAGGGTTGAACATTTCTTTGGATATTAGGAAGAACCATTCCCTGGCCACGCCTCCATAATCCAGACCCTTTTCACTGTCAAATTCAATCCATAGACGCGCTTTGAGGACATCGGCTCTCTTGACAGCTATGATTCGTCTGTAAGAGTCTTCAAGAAGTGCTGAGCGACGCAGCTTCATTTCAAATCTATTCGGAATATCACTCTGTAAAGAAATCAAGCACATGAAGCTTAAACACATATTATGGACATACACACATATGCATATACTTTAAAAACATGAATATGAACAACATCCTACCTATACATACAGGGAAACAACGGGTAATGCACATTTTTCAGGACCAAAGGATTACCAGTGCTAGAAAATATTTGGCCCATTGTGTGCACAGCAGCAAATCACCTAATTCAAGCAATACATTTAGGATTGCCACCTCTACCAACTGCCATCCGGAATTTTCAGAGCCATATGTTATACTAATTGAATCCAGTTACTTTAAATAAAAGCTACAGAGGTCAGTGGCGGCTGGTGACATCTGAAGGTGTGGGGGCGTAAAATTTGGATATGACTTATGTAGCAAGTGAAGTGAACAAGCTTAATGGACAAACGTTAGTTCCAAGGTGAGCCTTCCTCCCAAGAATACATTGAAAAAAGATTGACAAATGGTGCCTTTGAAACCAAATGAATTTAGTGAGAAAGCAAGGTTTATAATGCAGCGGGAACGTATAGTCCTGAAATACTAAACACATTAAAAACTGCCCCTTATCTTACTGCATTAATACGTTCAACAGTTACTTTAACATGCAAATTGTACAGGGCGACAACTTCAGGCCCTTTAAAGTGTGTGCTTCCCCAGTGTCCTGCACTGCATGCAGCATCAACTTTGGAACAAAATGCTCTAACCAGGCATCAAGAAGCACCCACAGCTCCTGGCTGCAAGCAATCATACAGAAATATGTGCAGACAGATCTTTAAGTGGGATGAAAAAGTGGGGGCTCTCTAAAAGGGAACATGTAAAATAAATTTCTTCCCGTGGTGTGCCACCCAGCCTATATTTTGGTTTCTCTCTGAGATGTTAATGCATTCAGAAAATAATACACAACAGCTGACATACACCTAAAACCTGTCTGTACTACTGGCTTTGTCAATGGTTGTTAGCTGTTTAAGATAAATGAGTAACAACTATGATTAGTTATAAATAATTAACGTTGGAAATGTTTAAATTCTGAAATTGTGAGACTGAGAATTAAATATTATTGAGGCCTATGGAAGGAGTATGGCCTTCAGTTATCTGTGCTTTACGTTAGATATGTATGCCCTTTTTGTCTTCACAACTCAGCGATCTGCACATTTTAAACCTCCCCTCTTTCCTCTTCAGCAGCCTCTTTCCCCTCTCCACTGAATGCACTCCCTCGCATTTCCACCCCATATACTGCACTCATTCACATATAAGCGCTTTATTTTATTTTGTTTGTGCCTTCTAAATATTTTGACCTCTACATCGCCCTTCACACACATTTACACGGAATTTCATTTGCAACTGGAATACATGACCACTGTTCTGTGTGCTCTGCAGAGAGACAATTCACTGACAGGCACTTTGCTTCGGCTTCAGCCTCAGCACCAGCGCTCTCAATCAAAGCCCCTCAAGCACCAGGCACAAGTCAATGTATGCACTATACAAGAGTGATACAATGCACGGAAACACAGCAAGATGAAACAGCTAACTCTCTTGGGGAATGCAACATTATGTAAAACAGGTGTAATAAGAGGAACTAAATGGCTGCACACATTACACATTTTTTAACATTCATTGTCCACATATCAATACATGTTTATGGCATTAATGTTAAGGGAATGACTATAGTGCCAATTTTAACACCATACAGCAGATCACTGCCTTTACTGTAAGCACATATTGCTCCCCTTGAGCTTGACTCGGATATTTGGATCAATTTCGCCAGGGAACAAAAACCCTGCTTGTCTTTTGAAACAGTTTCCCAAGGAACAAATACAGCAACTCCACTTCTAAAGGAGCCAGCGATCTGCAGCCAGGGCCTGGGGTGTCACATGGGGAAGGTTAGCGTGATAAGGGGTCTCAGTACAATACAAATAACACAAGATTAGCATTATAACACTTACTGTTACCGAATACAAGGCACCAAATCACACATGCGTGCATCCACTCCTACTGCATGACGAATGGGGAAAGGGTGAGAGCTATGCCTGTTAATGACAGATGGCTGCCCTTACGCAGGGATGAAGACTCCAGCGCCCAAAATGATGAGGTTAAAAGCGTCACTGGCCTATAGCAGATACTTCCATAGCCAACAATTTGGAAATGAAGGGCTTTAGAGCAGTCAGCCCTGCGTCGTTCGTCACAGTGTAGAAAGTTGATTTACTGCCTAGCATACGTCTCGTGCTTCACAGCGAGGAGGGACAGACTGCCCACGCTTAAATGCACAAGTTTGTTTAGAGATACAATTGTATCTCTAAACAAACCAATCTATTTAATATTTTTTATATGAATGTGTAAGAATTTCAGAGGGGCGCAGCCCCTCAGCCCTAAAAGAGAAACCGCCCATGACAGAGGTACAAATGCTCAGTATTTAAAGAGGAGGTCTGATGGGACTAAATATAGAGAACTTTACTATATACAAAAGATCCATCTACCACAGCCTGCAATAGAGTTCCATAAACCAACAAACAAATGTGAGCAAAGACCTCGAACCAGATCGAGAATGTTACAGAATAGAAGACTCTATATAGGATTAAAAAGGACAATGCATCTGAACATAGTACTCATACCCCCTTTTAAACATATAAATACTGAAAATGGCAAAATACCTTGGTAGTAATCTTTTAAACACTCTGGTCGCATTACGAGTCTGTGTCATGTACCTGCCCCTCACACTGGTTTACCAAAATTCACTGGTTACCAAAACCAACTACAATGGGAATAATTACTTGCTCATGAACTTCTGCCAAATTCTAACTTGGCTGACTACACATAGATTCAATGGCATTCTGCTGTAAACCTTCTTGAGCCAATTTTGAACCTGTGTCTACCTCCAATGTATCCCTAACACACTAAATCGTTTCACACGCACAACCATAAACCACATAACCACCATTAGTCACTCTTATGCCTTTCCTAGATAAACTAGTGCTGGGACGGGAATGGTGTGGAGAGGTGTTCCCCTATTCACAGACCCAGACTGAGTATATCCAGTATTCTGGCTTTTACCTTTGGCACTAGCTTCACACTAATCTAGTGTGTGCAGAGGCTTTGGCCTTTCCCTTGACATAAGTGATGTCATGGACCTGGCCTGTGACCTGGACGAGTGCACCCAGTGTGCCCTCATCAAACTGATGGTGAACTACTGTACCTGTCAAGTGGTTATCCCATGAAGTAGTTGAAGCAACATATGTTTCGTGTATCAACAGTTGTGGCCAGACCTTTTTACCTGTGTCCCTAGATTGGGGGCCTTATGGTCCACTGGTGTAAAGGCCTGCTTTTATGTGAGAGCCCACATCCTCAAGCTAACATCCAAAGAGTGTGTTGTGCACATTTGTGCGTGTAGCCTGAGAAGCACATGCATGGTGTATGAGTGAACCTGAGTAATGGATGCCTTTGGGGTCCATTCTGGATACCCAAAAGCCTGACACTGAGCACAAGATCGAGGGGACATTGTTTTCCCACACAGTGCAAATGTATTGCTGACATCCCTGAAGCTAAAGAAGCTGCCAATTAATTATCCTGAAGCACTTCCATTTGGTAAATGTTGAAGTTGAGGCTGGGATTGTAGTCTCTGCTGTCCCAGGTGAAAGGGGTTCCTTAGGTGAGGTCAGCATTTTATCTTTTTTCTGATCACACTTTGTTATGGCTGATATCCAGTTGCAAAAAGCAACTCTTAGTGCCTCTACTGTGAATACTACAAGCTGAAGACTATCATGGAGCATCACTCTATCCAAAGGCTGGGACCACAAAGCAGACTGAAGAGGACAGTTGAAAGAGGAACTAACCCAAGCTACTTCTGAAAGTGTATACAGTGGGTCCACATTTTCTGTCTGCTTTGACTATATAAAATAGGACCCCCTTGTTGTTCCAGTTCAAAGTTATCTATGACCAAGAAAGGGAGTGTTCTGCAGAATACTCAGAGTACTACTCTGCAACCATAGATGGTGTCTGTCAGTCAGCCAGCTTCCAAGAGATGAGGGGATATCACCTGATTCCACATCCTGCTGCAAACAATTATCTTATAGTGCCTAGAAGTCAGCCTGCCTGCTAAGAGGAATGGAGCCTATCATCACTGTAGGATCAGGGTTGAGACAGTAATCTGCATGCCCTGGAGTTAGAAGGCCCCAGACTGTTATGTATGATTCATGGTGGGATAATGAAGGCAGTAGTATAGGTTCACACACTGTGCCCAAACTGAAAATTGCGGTGTGAACGATCCCACTGTTTCCAAGCTCTGAAGCTTGTGGCATGTCCAAAATCATTTCACCTGAATTGTGAATCTGCAACTTGGCCTCAGCCACTTCAAAAGTCTGTGTTGTAGCATGGCCCAGAGCTGCTGTGCAAGCACGACTGCAGAGTGCCTGAAAATGTGGTCCAACATTGGAACTAAGAGGCCTGTGAGAGGCTTCCACCTATGTTCGAGTGTGGCTGTGCTAGGCCTCACTGATCCAGACCCAAACAGCTTCAGCGTGGTTGCTAGGAGCACCCAGTTGACCAGTCATGAAAACAATTAATCTCTTCACTATTGCAGCAGCAATGCCCGGTGCAACAAATCAGGGTGCTGGTGAAGACTGCAGGCTTGCTCACTGAGGTCTGAAGCAGGTAAGTGAGCAACTTCCAGAGGAGCTGGGAAGCCACCAAAAAAGGACCAGCCCTTATAATGGATTGTGAGAGACTCAAGGTGAGAACCAAGAGAGAACTGTTTAAGACTGTACAGTTCCACTAGAGTATGGGGGTAATCTGAAGCTGAGACTAATCATACTAAGTACGGAACAGGGATGGGAACCACCTGGACCATAAGATGGGAAGAACTGCGGTAAGTAGCAGGCGGACGAGCCAAGCCACTTTAAGTGCCATGACACTAAAACTGTGTCATGTAAATATCTATATGCGCAGCATAAGTTTGAGTGGGCATTAAAAGTAGATTTCTTCTTGAAAGTCAAACACTGGGTTGGACAGTCAGCTATTATACAAACCTACACACTACCTCCCTGTGTAGCCGATGACTGTTTGCCATCCCTACCACTGAGAGACAAGTGCTGAAGGAGTTGAAAGTAGCCCAGTTTGCAGAGCTATGGTAGGATGGACCCTGCGACATCAGAGGCAACAGGCGATATGAATAATAAAGTAATAAAGGCTGATATGGCAAATAAAGAATGTCTGTAAAGGCCAACAGATACCCTTTAACTGCTCCCACAGCTATTTTTTCCTAGGCAAGAGACAATGCCAAACATAATGTGTAGGAAGTTGGCTCTGTATATACTATCTCAAAGTGAGAGATAGTGTGCGCAAAGTCCAAGCGTTCCCCTTAGAGGTTGATAGTGGCAAAATTAGATAATACTAATGCTCTATTTTGTGGTAGTGTGGTTGAGCAGAAGGCTTATCAGAGGGTAGTGTTAAGCATTTGCTGTACACATGGGGGCGGAGCTAGCCGCGCGGCAAGATGGCCGTCACGGTGTGAGGCTCCGCCGGACTAGGGGCTTAACTCCTGCATTTCTCCTGATTCAGGAGTGCTGCAGGCGCGCCCCCCGATTGGAGAGGTTCGTGAGTGGACCGGGCTCCTCCCGGTTCGCTCGCACCCGAGCTCGTTGCCTGGGGAGCTGGTGCGGCGCCGGCGGCCGGCTGGGCAGGTGGCCGGCCGCTGTGAGATTGCTGTGGGCCGTGGGGGGCTCCTCTGAAGCCCAATTGGAGAGAGGTGAGAAGTGCCGCAGAGGGGGGGGCCCTCGGCGGTCTTGTTGGGCCGCGGCCCCCCTTGAAGCTGTGAGCCCGGGCTGGACCCTGCTGGCGCCGTGTGGCTGTTCCGAGGTGCGCGGCTGCTTGGAGGCACGCGTCGCAGTCGATGGGCCTCCCCGTCCTGGTGGTGACGGCGGAGCTAGAGGGGGGTGCCCCCGTGGCCTGTTTGGAGGGGGAGCGGTGGAGTTGGTTGAGGGGGCCATCGGTGGTCTCCCCCCGAGAAGCAGTTGGCCTAGTTGGGCCTGGATTGGAGCCGCGTGGCTGCCTGGAGGCGCACGCGGGGCAGCGGCGGGCCTCCATGCTTTGGAGCTGAGCCGGTGACGGAGAGGCCTGTTCTGCAGGAGGTCTGCGGGGGCCCTTATCTCCCGTGAGATATAAGCCGGGAAGGGCCCATTTTTGGTGGACTACTGGGCGGCGGCCTTGATTTTGGCCCTGGGTGGCGGGGCCCTGCTGGAGGGGCCTACGCTGTCCTGCATTGTCACTGGCTGGATCTGGTCGGGAGTGGGGCCTGCTGTTGCTTCCTGCGGAGGCCGGAGAGTTTTTTGGCTCCCCTTATTAGGGGCTTGTGGAGAGCTGAGGAGCTGCCTGAGCTACCTTGCGGGTGCCTGCGAAGTCGACTGGTGGAGCCGCGTCTGCTGGCTAGCGTCCTCCGGAGGAGTGTGGCTGTCGGTGGGGGTGATTTAATCAGGGGCTGGAGAACTCCTTGTGAGTAGCTGGCTACCCTCTGATTGTTGTGCTCCCGCCTGTCTCTGGAGCCTTGCTGGTGTGTCGGGGGCCGGGCCCTCTGAGGCGATCGCGATGGGTAAGGCGGAGCAGCGACAGGCTAAGATCTCCTTTGAGGGCGACAGGCGGAAGGGTAGCGTGGTCGCGCTGCAACCGGGGGAGGTGCAGATGGAGGAAGGGCTTCTGAGGCTTCCCTCAAATCCATGTTCCTGGATCTTAAGAGTAGTTTGGCCGGAATAGACGCTAAGTTGGACCATCTGACGGAGCAGATGGACCGCATCAGGGCTCGGGTGGATGAGCATGATGCTCGATTTGAGCAGCTGGAGTCGCGCAAGTCAGAGATGGAGGATCAGCGGCACGGGGAGCGAGAGCGGTTGCTGCAGATGGAACGAGTCTTGGAGGTCATTAGGGCCAAAAACGAGGATTTGGAGGCGCGGTCCCGGCGCAATAATGTTCAGCTACTTGGGCTCCCTGAGACCACCGACATGGGCAGAATGGAGGACTTTGTGGAGCAAATGCTTGCCGATTTGTTTCCGGGTGAGCTTTCTCGTATGTTGGTGGTGGAGAGGGCTCATAGATCCCTGTGGCCCAAGCCTCCTCCTGGGACCCCGCCGAGAACTGTTATTTTCCGGCTTTTGAATTATCGAGACCGCGACGCTGTGTTGCGCCTGGCTCGTGACCGTCGTCCTTCGATATATAGAAACACTGAGCTGCAATTTTTCCCCGACTACACTCCGGGCGTCCAGGCAGCGCGTAAGGCATTTATGCCGGTTAAGCGCTCTCTGAGTTTGACTGTGGCTCGCTTCTTGCTCATCTACCCGGCTTAGCTTCGGATACAACATGGTGGAACGCTGCATTTCTTTACTGATCCAAAGCTGGCGGCCAAGTTTGTTAAGACGCTCCCTCGGCGTCCTGCGGTTGAGCGGGCTGAGGCTTCGGGCTCGGAGCAGGCGTGCCTTAGTGACACTGACTGACTGCTCTGCAGGTGTGAAGTCGGATGGCCTGGCCCATGGCGGGTGACATTCTGGTGGTGCTGCGGACTTTCTTTTCAGCACTTCTGAATCTGTTTATCTGTTTCTTTTATTAGCCCCTCTGTCCCTTCCGGCCTGTCTGTTGCTCGGACGGGTTGGATGGCTAGCTTCGCGAACCACTGGATGAGTCCTTTACTTTTGATGTGGGGTTCAGATCTTTTTTATTTGGGGGGGGCTTTGGTTTGACCCATTTGGGGGGGTCCGCGTAGGTTGTGGGGGGGGGGGATTCTGCTTTCCTGTTTGGGTGAAGTTCAACATGTCTTTTTGTGTTATTGTGTTGGACGGAGGTCGCTGGCGGTGGGGGCTGGTTCTGCAGCGAGATGTTTGGAAATGTTGTTGGGAAGATGCTTGGAGCAATGACGGCGGTCAGGTGCCTTATGTGGAACATACGTGGTCTGAATGATCAGCGGAAGATTCGGCATGTCTCTCCTTTTATCCAAAGGCATAGTATAGTTGTGTGTCTGCTTCAGGAGACGCATCTGGTGGCCCAGAAGATGAAGCAGCTGAGGGGTGGGTGGTTTGGACAGTGTCATGGTGTGGTGTTTTCAAGTTACGCTAGAGGGGTGGCGATCTTGCTGCGTAAGGGGCTGCAGTGGCGCACGCACCGTGTGATAGTGGACCCGAATGGGCGGTATGTGCTGCTTAGCGGGACTTTGTTGGACAGGCCCTGCTGGTAGGTGTCAGTGTATGGGCCTAATGTGGATGATCCTGGCCTTTTCTGAGAGGTGTGGCGCTTGGTGGAATCATTGGGCAGTGGAGCTGTGTTCTGGGGGGGTGATTTTAATGTGGTTCTGGATCTGGAGAGGGATCAGGAGAGTTCGACTAGACCTAGGCATTCTGCTGCAGCGGCTGCTTTGAAGAATGTGATGTGTGATGGCGCTTTGGTTGATTTATGGAGAGCTAAGCATGGAGACCTGCGGTAGGGCACATGTCTTAATTATGTCCATAATAGCTGGTCCCGACTGGATCGCTGGCTGGGGACTAGGGATGTGGACACAAACTGTGGAGCATTTGGCCCAGACCCTTTCGGATCATTCCCCGGTGTGGTTGCAGTTGACGATACCTGGGGCTCAGAGAGCTGCGTTTGCCTGGCGGCTGCTGCAGCAAGCTCTTCGTGATGAGGTGTTCCGTGAGGAGGTGCAGGGGGCCGTTTCGCATTTCTTTGCTGAGAATCAGGGGTCGGTGGAGTCTGCTGGAACGCTTTGGGAGGCCTTTAAGGTGTTCATTCGAGGGGTGTGCCTCTCCAAGCAGCATGGTGTGCTTCGTGCCTTGTGTCGGGAATTAGCTGAGTTGGAGTATAGGATTGCAGAGTTGGAGGCAAAATTGGTACTGGACTGGGCTGGTGGGACGTTGGCGGATTTGCGTGCTGTGGTCTCCCGATATGAGGAGGCATCTGACTGCGAGGTGTGTTTTTGGGGGAAATATGCCAGGGCCAGACGTTATGGGGAGGGTGACAGGGCGGGTCGCACCTTGGCAAATATGCTGCGCAGACCCTGGGCGAGTGTATATGTCACTGAGATAGATGATCGGGAAGGACAACGGGTAACAGGAACTGCCGGGACCGAGCAGGTTTTTGCACGGTACTATGAGGATTTATATTCGGCCCCTGTTGTGTCAAATCTTGAGGCAGCGCAGGCGTATTTTGATGACATCAATCTGCTCTGGTTTGATGATAAGCACAGGGCCTATCTTGATGAGCCCTTCTCGTTAGAAGAGATTAAGGCAGTAATTGGTGGACTGCATGGTGACAGGGCGCCGGGCCTCGATGGCTTGACCTCTGCCTTCTATAAGGAGTATTCTGATATTTTGGCTCCATACCTGTTGGAGGTCTACGCTGAGGCGTTGGAAGGGGGCTCTCTCCCGGCCTCCTTGCGGGAGGCGCTGATTGTTACCATTCTTAAGCCAGGCTAGGATCCTTGCAGCTGTGATTCGTAATGTCCACTCTCCATGATTAATGTTGACAATAAAATCTTGGCTAAGTTGATTGCACTCCGACTGCAGCTGCTGATGACGCAGTTGGTGCTTCTGGATCAGCCTGGCTTTGTGCCGGGGAGGTAGACTGTGCACAATTTGCGCACGTTCTTTGCGGTGTTGGGTAACCTTGCGGCAGAGGATGAGGCGGCTGCCGCGTTTTTGGATGCAACAAAGGTGTTTGATTCCCTGTCCTGGCCCTATTTATTTTCGCTGCTGGGCAGGGTAGGTATGAGTGCGCACTTCATTGGGCTGGTTCGCTTGCTCTATACGGCTCCGGTTGCGAGGCTCTGGTTGAATGGATGTATCTCGGAGCCCTTCCCGGTAGTTCGGGGAACTCAGCAGGGGTGCCCCTTGTCCCCGCTCCTTTTCGCTATTGCGATGAAGCAATTGGCGGCCTATTTGAGGCAGCACCATAATCCTAGGGGGTTGCAGTTTAGGCAGCGCCCGATATTGATCTCTATGTACGTGGATGATATAGCACTGTACATGCGGGAGCCGAGTGAGAACTTGGATGTTTTGCTCACTGAGGTTGTCCGCTTCGGTACCTTCTCTGGCATAGCGATGAACTGGTCCAAGTCGGTGGTGCTTCCTCTTACTCATCGTACCGTGCGTTTTTCGTCGCGTTACCCTGTTGAGTGGGCGGAGGGTCCGGTTCTTTATCTGGGCGTATGGCTCAGGTGTGACGTCGAGACCCTGTGGCTTGCCAATTATGGAGACTGGTGACCTGGTTGGAGGATCGGTTGGAGATGTGGCGTTCCTTGGAGCTTTCGATGCTTGGGCGCATTGGCATTGCGTTAATCTTCCACTGGTGCTGCCCATGAGCTTTCTGCGGAGACTCCGATCGGCATTGGTGCGACTGGTGTGGGCGGGAAGGCAGCCCAGGCTCGCGTGGGAGAAGCTGACATTGTCATTTGAAATGGGTGGGCTTGCTGCCCCAGATCTGGAGTTGTATTATTACTGCGCGCAGGCCCACTTTGCGTACTTTTGGATTCGCCCGTTGAGATATTTACCACATCTTGCGGCAGAAAGTGATGCGGTATGGCCAGACCGGCTGCCAAGAGTGCTTGGAGGTATGTCTCAGACTCGTCCCAGGGGTGTGAACACGGTTGCGTGTACGGCTGGGGCTTGGGCGGCATTGCTGCATCGGTCGGGTGAATGCTTGCCTTTTGCCCCTGCAATGCCGGTGCTGGAGGTGGCGGATGAGAGAATGTCAAGTGATGTGCGGCTGCGGGACTTTCTTTCTGCTTCAGGGCTGTCTCTGCTGGGGGACTGGTTTCTGAATGAGCGTCTGAGGTCACCTGAGGAGGCGCTAGGTGATGGGGTGGACAATGCGCTGCACAGGTTTTATTTGTTACGGGTCTACGCGATGCTCCGGGTGCGCTTTGCTGGTCTTCCAACTATGCCTCCGGTCTGTCAGGCGCTTCAGCTGCTTTGTCGTGTGCAGTCCCCGCATCAGCTTATTACTAAACTTTACAGATGTGCGCAGGAGCAGCGTCGGGTGGTAGTGGAGGCTGCGAGAGTCAAATGGGAGAGAGATGTTGGGGAGGAAATCACTGATGCTATGTGGAGAAGCTGCTGTGCGTACATGAGAGCACTGTCACCTAATTACAGATTACGGCTCATACACTTCAAATTCCTGCATCGCTTGTATTATACTCCTCTTAGTTTACGGGCTAAGGGGCTGAGTGCTGATGCGAGATGTGAGCGATGCTCTGCTTCGGATGCTGATTTTCTGCACCTGGCGTGGACTTGTGTAGCGGTACGTGACTTTTGGGGTGAAGTGATGTGTGCGATAACTGGTATGACTGGGCTGGGGTTGCCTTTCTCTCCTGTGGTGGCGTTGCTGGGACTGCTGGATGGGGTGCCATCGGCGAAGCGACGTCTCGTTGGTATGCTGCTTTTGTTGGCGAAGCGCAGAGTGGTGGTCTGCTGGGGGAGGGCAAGGGCACCGCGGAGGGATGACTGGCTGCGGGATGTCGCATTTTGTCAGGAGCAGCTGTCCATCTTCTGGGAGTTGGCCCCGGCGTGTTCTGCCCAAGAAATATCTGCTCCTTTATGGAATCCGCTGGTTAAAGCTGAGAGCATCCTTTGGCGGGGTGTGAGACTATGTACAGATTGTTTTGGACTGAATATTGCTCCTGGGTGTGTGGAGATTGATGCTTGTTGGGCGTTGCTGCTGCATGGACTTGCTTGGCCGCCTCCGTCCTTTCAATGTTATTGCTAAGATTGTTATTGGTTTCTGCACCAAGTGCTTCTGTATTTAGGTTTCCCCTGATGGTGTGCTTTCTACAGCCCTATCGGCATGTATATGGACTGGTAGTCGAACTGCGGGGTGTTACCCCCGGTTCGGCTTGTGGAGAACCAACACTACAGGGAGGACTCCCCGGCGACTGCGAGCCCGTGAGTAGCCAGAGTTGACCCCTCTGAGCCCCCACAGCGACGCCTGCAGAGGGAATCCAGAGGCTCCCCCTGACCACGACTGCCTGCTTCTAAGAACCCGACGCCTGGTAAGGACACTGCACCCGCAGCCCCCAGGACCTGAAGGATCCGACCTCCAGTGCAGAAGCGACCCCCAGGTGGCCCTCTCCCTTGCCCAGGTGGTGGCTTCCCCGAGGAGGCCCCCCCTTCCCTGCGTGCTTCGCTGAAGAGACCCCTGGGTCTCCCATTGAACTACATTGCAAACCCGACGCCTGTTTGCAGACTGCACCCGGCCGCCCCCGTGCCGCTGAGGGTGTACTTTTTGTGCTGACTTGTGTCCCCCCGGTGCCCTACAAAACACCCCTGGTCTGCCCTCCGAAGACGCGGGTACTTACCTGCTGGCAGACTGGAACCGGGGCACCCCCTTCTCCATTGAAGCCTATGCGTTTTGGGCACCACTTTGACCTCTGCACCTGACCGGCCCTGAGCTGCTGGTGTGGTAACTTTGGGGTTGCTCTGAACCCCCAATGGTGGGCTACCTTGGACCCAACTTTGAACCCTGTAGGTGATTTACTTACCTGCAAAACTAACAAACACTTACCTCCCCCAGGAACTGTTGAAAATTGCATTGTGTCCAGTTTTAAAATAGCTTATTGCCATTTGTGTGGAAACTGTATATGCTATTTTGCTAATTCAATGTTCCTAAGTGAAATACCTTTCATTGAAAGTATTGTTTGTAAATCTTGAACCTGTGGTTCTTAAAATAAACTAAGAAAATATATTTTTCTATATAAAAACCTATTGGCCTGGAATTGTCTCTGAGTGTGTGTTCCTCATTTATTGCCTGTGTTTGTACAACAAGTGCTTAACACTACCCTCTGATAAGCCTACTGCTCGACCACACTACCACAAAATAGAGCATTAGAATGATCTCTTTTTGCCACTATCTTACCACTAAGGGGAACCCTTGGACTCTGTGCATGCTATTTCTTACTTTGAAATAGTACATACAGAGCCAACTTCCTACACCCAGCTGAAGCATGTCGGTTAGGATATTAGGCCTAACATCCACAGAAGGTAGCTCGGGGTCCAGGACCTCAGTCGCCCTTCTCACCACCATGGAATAAGAAGCATCCTCCTCCGTAGCCACGGTATGAGAAAAGAGCATACCAGTGTCAGGGGAGGTGTCTAGACCACTGACATTACCCAAATCCTGCACCCGGTCCATTTGGGGGTCAAGCTGATATTCTAAAGGGTCCAGCATCCCCTCCATACTCTACCCGTATCCATACCCACAAGAATAAGGGTCTGGATCAACCTTGGTCCAAGGAGAGCCCACAGAAAACGGAATTGACGTTGTTCTGGCTCCGGGTTGTCAGGTATGAGGATGGGATCGACATTGATTGTGGGCGCAACCGACGTCAGGAGCGTAGACGTCTGACCTGATGACGGGGAAGGTCGCCGTGGCACAACCGTCGTCGGGACGGATACGGGATTGGATCAGGAGGGGCCCTCTAGAGGCGTGGCCAAAGCTGACGACTTTAAACCAGAGGGGGCTCCCACTGACTCACCTGTGCCCGAGGGCGCCAAAGGTGGGTCGGGCTTCCAAAAAATGAGGCGCATTGCCTCATAAAATTCTTTAAGCTGGGCAGGGGTGGCTACGGCTCCCGGGAAGTCGGGGAAGCGCAGAGCCAACCCGGATGAAGGCTCCAATGACGAAGGCCTAGAGCGTCGACGCTCTTCCCACGTCACATTGTATGAGCGACGGGGTGAAGTCGAAGAACGCTTGTCCTTCTTCGACTTGGAGGACGAGGAGTGGTGGTGACTCCACAGCCGGTCTCGAGACCTTCCTTTCAAATGAGACCGTGAGCGCCGTGGAGTAGTGTGTCGGCCCACCATGAGCTTTAGGGACTGCTCCATCAAAGCTTTCGGGTTCATGGCCCGACACTCGGAGCACAACTTCGGGTTGTGATCGCGCTCAAGGCACCAAAGACACACAAGGTGCAGATCCGTCACCGACATAGATCGGTGACAGGAGTCGGAGGGCTTGAATCTGGTCTTGCGGGACATCCTTCAATGCATCCACGAACTCTTCAAACAACTTCAACAAAAGTGTAGACGTAGTCAAAAAATGACTGAGGTAGTTCTCTCCGGATCTGCGCGTAGACTGGCGCGGAAAGAAAAGAACTGCTGTCAGCGCACCGGGGTGGCACCTATATACGAGGTACTGCTCAAAGAAATATCTCCGGATCCAGTGTGACACCTGGGGAAATTCAAAGGTAAGGAATCTGCAACTAGAAGTCTCTCTCAGATGAATCTACTCACAGTGATGTTACTGAAGGTAATGTGCAACACCATTTCCCTTACCATGTTCCCCAAGGGGCTCCTCATTCATAGCACACTTCTATACATCTAGAACTCTTGAGGTTTTGCACTCATGGCATATCTGCTGTATGAGGTAAGGGACTCCTTCTCTTTTGCCTACTTACATCTCCGTTTAAGCCGAGGACCATAGATGGGTTTGCTCGCTTGTAAGGTATGCGCCTGTATGACCTAATAAAATTACGCTTAAAAACAGTTCTATATTTAGAATTACATCCCAAAAAATATGTGCATCTCCTGCAGACAGATGGCCCTTACACAGGTATAACCAAGTGGAAAAATAGATACTAAGCAAAAGGGTATGACCACGAAGGAAAAGAATGAATTACCACTGATCTGATCTGTAATGCCAATCCCATTGCAGTCGTCTATGGGATTCAATCCTTGGTAGACAATGTGTTACAGTTAATCACTTATGGATTTGTTAGAGAATAACAAGTGACTCATCTTTGATAACACTTTTTTTCTGGGGGATGTAATATCTACCTGCAGATTCCTCACCTTTTAAATATCACCATGTGCCAACTTTGCCCAAAATCATTTTGATAACTAGCCCATGCTCTCACTGGAGCCATAAAGCACCTCCATCAGTGTAGTGATGTCAGTTTTAATCTACGTTTCAACATCTTCCAGGCAAATGGATGAAACTAACATCAAAAGAGTGGGTGCAGGTTTCCTTCTAATAAATATGTACAATATGAGCAGATGAACAGGATTGTTTTGTATTTTCAAACATATAAACGGGAGGAGGGTAGATCAGTGAGGAAATCAGAAGGTAGACACAGTATCTGCCAGAAAAAGTGTTATAGATGGTAAAACATTTGTTCTTCTGATGAATACATCTACCTGCAGATTCTCACCCTCTGAATAGAATTCCCAAGAATGCCACATCCAGTGGTGAGTGCATGTCTGACTAAACCAAAAAAGCTGGTAAAACAGAATGCTCGAATTGTTGATACCTCTGCACTTTACAATACAAGCAGTAATGATTTCCAAAAGTGTCAAAGGAGGAACTTTACAGATATCTGCTACAGATATACCTCTCACCAGTGCAGACATCGATCATTTTGCTTTAGTAGAATGCACTTGAATGCCTTCTGGAGGTTCTTTGCCAACCATGGCATAGCAGACCTGGATGCAAATTGTGAGCCACCTGGAGATAGTCGGCTTGTGGACTGCATTGCCTTTTATCTTTCCAACCAACCCTATGAAGAGCTGATCATCCAGTCTGAACTTGCCTATTCTATGCAAGTAGTAGCTTACCAATCTTTTGGATGTAAAGGGGGATAACACATTGAAAAAGTGATAGATTGACCTATGTGGAATAGAGTGATCATATTTGGCAATAAAGCAGCCTTGGTTCTCAACAGCAATTTGTCAGGGAATAAGAATGTGAGTGGAGATTGAACACTTAAGGCCTGAAGTTCACCAATTCCCCTTGCTGAGATGATGGCTTCTAAGAAAATTGCCTTATAAGTAAGCAACTCTAAGGGACAACTGTGAAGGAGTTCAAACTGCGAACATGAGAAATGTAAGAAGTAAATTAAGACCACACTGAGGCATAATAAATGGTATTTGTAAGCCCTTTAAGGAATCTCAAGACAATGGGAAATTTGCAGAGAGATGGTAGATCAAGCTAACATAGCTGAAAGGGCTGGTAAATAACTTTAAACTGCAACAACTGTGCAGCCTTGGCTGGCTAATGAAAGAGCAAAAAAATAAATATCAAATAGATGAGTTTTAAGAGGATCTAAGTAATTATCCTTCCGGTGGGAGCAAAGATGAACTCAGATTGCGCCATTCAACCACTAGGCATGTAGGTGGAAGCTCTAAAGGTGGGGATGCAAAACCTGCCCCTGCATCTGTGAGAGGAGGTCTGCCATGTAAGGGAGAAGTAGCGGAGGGCACAGGGAGAGGTGAAGGTGGTCTGCATACCACACCCATCAAGGTCAGTCTGGGCATTTAGAATTACTTGGGCCTGGTCGAGGTGAATCTTCCACAGCACATGAGGAGTCAAAGGTCTGGAAGGAAACGTTTAAGGAGGATGAGAGTTCAGCTCAACCCAAACATGTTACCCAATGCTTCCTGCATCAGATATTGAAAGGAGCAGAATGTCCAGGAGTGTGCATTCTTTTTAGTGGCAAGGTCTATCTGAGGAGTCCCCTATGGGTGGAATGGTGGAAGATGTTTAGGACTACTTCTAGATGGATGCCTGTCTCTTGTATTGGCTAAGTGATGCCAACACACTGTCAGCACATATGTTGTGCTACCACACATATCTGGTGGCCCGGAGCCCAGGAACAGAGTTGGAGAGCTTCTCTGCAGAGAGGAGACAACCCCACTTCCCCTTGTTAGTTGATGTACCAAATCGCAATTGTGTTGTCGTCAAGACAAGAACAGATTGACTGCACAAGAAAGGGAGACAAGTCTTGCGAGCTAGATGTACTGCTTTTAATTCCAATAGACTGATATGCAAAATCTGTTCTTCTGGAGACCACAGCCCTCAGATCTCCAGTTCCTCCAGATGAGCTCCCCACCCTAAAGTGGAAGCATCCATAATTAAAGTTGTCACCATCAGGGGAGGAGGAAAAGGCTTTCCTTGAGAGACGTGCTCCTTACCATTCACCATTATAGAATCCCTGCAGTGTCACTGGAGATCTTGATGGAGGCTTGTAGATCTCCATTGTGTTGGAACCACTGCCCTTGGAGGTACCACTGGAGGGCCCTCATATTCCAGCGTGCATGTGTGACTAACAAAATGCAGGAGGCTAGCGGACCCAGCAGGTGTAGGACCTTCAGGACTGGAATGGTTGCTCTATTCTAAAAAATCTGAATCATAGCTTATCTTGAACCCTCTGAAGAGGAGGAAAGGTTTGACTTGATGTGGCGTTCAGTTCTGCCCCTATGGATATGATGTGCTGAGAGGCACCCGGTGAGATTTGGGCTTTTAAGTTGAAAAGCCCACGTTGAACAACAACTGGGTTGTTGCATGCAAGCGACGAGGCACTATCTCTGGAGAACTGACTTAGATGAGCCAATTGTCCATGTAAGGGAAAACCACAAATCCCGACCTTCTAAGATGTGCTGCTACTACCGCCATCACCTTTGTGAAGACTCGAGGAAGTGAGGGCAAACAGATGGACCCCAAACTGACAATGTTGGGACCCACTGTGAAGTGAAGATACTTCCTGTGTGAATGCTGAATGGGAATATGGAAGTAGGTATCCTGCAGTTCGACAGACATCATTCAGTCGCCTGTTTCTAGCACAAGGAGAACCTGAGCCAGGGCCAGCATTTTGAAAAGTTCAGAATCCAGAGGCCAAGAATCCAACATGAACCTCCATCATTTCTGATGATCAGGAAATACAGAGAATCTCATCGTTGACCCCTTTCCTGCTCTGGAACCAACTTCACCATTCTCTTTATGAGTAGAGATTGGACTTCCTATTGGAGGAGTTGCAGATGTTCTTGAGGCAGTGGATGTAACTGGGTGAGTCAGTGAAATTGTTGGAAGGGTAAGGCATACCCCTTTTTCCACAATTTGTAATACACAGAGGTCTGATGTTATGCACCTCCATCAATGTTAAAAGTGGGTAAATTGTGTTCCAAGGAGGAGAAACTAGGGCTGCTTTTGTCCACTGGCTGATGGTGAGGAAGAAAAGGAGGAATTGGTATGACTCGCTGTATTCCTTTGGCAGCAAGCCATACCGATTGTAACTTTTGTAATGTTTGGCTGCTACTGTTGTTGAGTTTGTGCAGTATACTGTTGGTAGCCTTGAAAGGAAAAACTTTTGCTGAATCCTCAAAATCTTTTAAACTGACTGTAGTCTCTGGTCTGCAATTGAAGGCTAGTAACAGGCTCTGTCCCTATGTTTTCTAAAAAAAAGTTCTAGTGTAGAATCCACTTTTGCTCCAAAACGTTTGGAGTCGTCAAATGTCAAGTCCATGAGGGTGTTTTACACATCCTGTGAGAAGCCAGAGTTTCTCAACCATGTTTAGAAGTGGTCTGATATTGAAGTACCCATAGCCTTTGAAACTGAGTCAGCTGTATCACATTCTGATTGAATGACTTGTCTAGTCACTGCTTCACCATGTGAAGCAGGTTACTCAAGTTATTTTGGTTCTCTGGAGACCGCTTAGAGATTATATTTTGTGGCAAGTCTAGCAATGCATGAATATATAAGCCAGGAGGCAGGTGGTATTTAGTGATTTTAGAGCCTGATGAAAAGAACTTTTTGGCAGATTGATACATTTTCTTAAGACTCTCTGCTTGAGGGAGCAGATGGAAAAGAACTGTTATACAGCTCTCACTGAAAGGTAGGACTGCATTTTAGGGCGGTAGAACTTCAGGACGAGAGGACTCAGTCCAACAACACTATCAGTAACTATCAACCAAATTGCTAGATAGGTCACAAAGGCTCACCTGTACCCCTAACCTTCCCAGGGCAAGAGATGATTACAGCAACCTCGAACATGGCACTCTGACTCCCAAGGAAGTCGTGGAAACAGGCCTTACCCCTTTCATTGCTTCAATCATGCATACAAGAAAAATACAAATGAACAAGTTACTTGCCTTCAGTAATGCATTAACTGGAAAAGACATTATCTAGCCGCAGATTCCTTACCTTTGAATTCTCCCTAGGCGTCACACTGGATCCCTGCGCACCGGTAGGTAGCATTGGTCGGCTCCATGTGTTATCGACCATGCCTGAAGTGACAGCCACCTCACGTATATAAGCACCACCTTGGCACGCTGGAATCAGTTACTGTGCACGATTTTCCAGGCCAGAAGCACGGAGCCATGAAGAGCACTGACATTGGTGTGTGCAAACTAGGGACCTAAAAGGGATCATCCCTGACCCTAGAAATCTGTTCGCAGAGCGTGGAGGATGGGTGGGTTGGTATGTGATGTACAGCTAGATATTGTCTCTACAAGATAAGGTGTTACCACAGGTAAGTAACTTGTTCGTCTGAAAGAGATGTCCAGCCGCAGATTCCTTAGCTTTGAAAAGATATCAAAGCAATGCCATCTCCAGTGATGGGTCTGCGGACACATTTAAACTAGGGAATCCGACAGGACAAAGTGGGTGCTTATTGCTCGCCATGCCATACCAGTTTGAAACGATGGTTTAAACCCAGATCTGTGCCTAGGGATGAATGTTTGATTTGTTCAGCATTCTGTCCACAATTTGTTCTTTTTTGCTTTTGTTGCTCTAGGAGGGAATGGAATGCCCAGACATGGGTCCTGTGCTCACTGTGCCACCAGACTCAAGCTAGCTTAGCTGATGAGGGGTGATACCTCGAAACCGGTCCAGGATGCTTGTGTCCGGTCCAGGTAGAACCTGTCTGGCAGTTCGGGCTGGACTGTTCTCTTGAGGAGGAGGGTTAAGACAGATTTGCATTTGGCTGGGTCCAAACTGGGGCGCGTAGTGAGCAAAAAAATAATGGATTAAACTCAGATCTTTGACTAGGGATGAATGTTTGATTTGTTCAGCATTCTGTCCATCATCTGTTCATTTTGAGTTATATGCCAGCACACACATGGTTATAATTCTCTGACACAGACTTCAAACCAAAGATTGCTCACATTGTGAATTCCCCCGGGAAACTTGTGAGAGCAATCCCCTCATGTGTCGGTATGTGATGCTATGCAACACTGTGTCGGACTCTCACGGGCCGGGTATGCCATTGTAGCCACTATATCAACACCACCACTGCGCACTGACGTCACTCCCTTTCATTCCATGCCTACAGCCGTGGATCCAGACCTCCATCGAATTCTGTCACCCTCACAAATTCCTTCCCCTGAAAAGGCCAGTTCATGGTCCAAGTCAAGAGCTTGGAAGCGCTCTCGATCCCAAAGCTGATCTTGTGACCATTCATCATCAAAGTCCAGGTAAGTCTGAAAAATAAAAGAAGCAGAAAAGGCTAAATCACAGGTCTACGTTGTCCCACCACTCCCATCATTCAGAGTTGTATGATGCCTCAGGTACCTCTAGGGCACAAAGTAATTCCCCTTGTTCTGAATCAGTTACACAACTGGTCCTGGTGTGCTTCAACTTTCACAGACCATCAGCAACACCTCAACAGCTAGATGAGTTCAAAGTAACCTTAGACAAAATTATTGGTACCTCACCACGTCCTTCAGGAGAGCCTTCTGACCCTAAGAATCCAAGGTGGCCTCCAAATACTGCCATCAGCTTGTTTCCAATATCTATCCATGTCGTCAGATACAGAGCCCATAGAAATTAGAATGCCAGTGTGCAGATCTCTAGCATACGATCTTAGTAACGGACTGCATGAGACCCCAATCCACAGAATGGGAAGAAGGGAAATCAGCGGTTAGAGTCTCTACCAGAAAACACATTATCGAAGGTAAGTAACTTGTTCTTCTGATAGAGACTTCTAACTGTAGATTTTTCACCTTGCGAAGAGGTGCCAAAGCAGTACCTCCCCAGGCAATGGGTCTGTGGAATGGCTCAGACCAGGAAATCCTGCTGGGCAGATCGGGCAAAATGTCCCTCCTGCTGGACACGGCTATCCAGACAGTTGTGCTTCGTGAACATGAGGAGGGATGCCCACATCAAACCCTGACAGAAATCAAGTACTGGGACACTGCGCTCCAGTGCAGCAGTAGTTGCCTTTGTTCAGGTAGAATGAGCCGGGAAACATTCTGTGGACTGCTTCTTGGCTATCCCTTACTAGATCTTCATACATTTAAAAATGAATTGGGATATGCTTCTCCTTTGCACCGCTTTCCCCTTATTTGCTCCCGAGAAGCCCATAAAAAGTTGATTATCTAATCAATAGTTTACGGTCTGAACGATGTAAAAGTTGAGGGCATTCTTAGGGTCAAGGCAATACAGCCATTCCTCCTCCGTAGAGGGGTGAGGTTGAGTGCAAAAAGCCAGCAAAGGGATGGACTGCCTTATGTGAAGAAGTAAGGTTACATCCGGGAGGAATGCTGCCTTCATCCGGAGCACCAACTTGTCCGGCAAAGAAAGATATGTGTGGTTGTTGCATGGACAAGGCCTGGAGTTCACTAGGTCACTGAGCAGTTGTTTTGGAGATGAGAATAACTGTTTTTTATAGTCAGCAGGCAGAGAGAGCAACTGTGCATCAGTTCAAAGGGTGTGCATATCAGGTAAGTGAGAACCAAATTTGGGGTCCCACTGTGGCATCATAAAAGGTGTTGGCGGGAACATGTGGATCAGCCCTTTCAAGAAACGCATTGCAGCAGATGATGTAAACTGGGTTGGCTGATCTGGCAAACAAACAAACATTCAAAGGCCAAAAGGACCGAAAGATAACCCTTTTGCCAGAGCAAGGCGTTGCCGGACTCAAGAAAGTCCAAACATTAGAATATTGAATAGCTTGGCTTGTAAGGATTGAATGTCAGGGGAAGGACACCAAACAACAAACTTCTCCCAGAATCACACATATGAGGTTTTGGTGGAGTGATGCCTGACAGCCAGAATGACACCTACTACTTTCCAGGAAGATCATAAGTCATCAACTGTTTGCATTCAGTCTTCAAGCATGGAGTAGGTTGTGCAGAACCTGGCCCTGCTGCTGTAACAGGAGCCCTTCCCGAAGGCACATCTAGATTGGAGAGCATATGCTCATGGTCTAAAGCTGAGAGTATCACCCTGCTGTGACAGAAGGTCCTCCCGGAGGCACAGTTAGATAGTACAAACATATGATTAACCTATGTTCATCGCACCACCTCCTAGACGTGTTGAGATTAAAAAACCCAAAGAGCAATGATTTTACCTTTTTCTCCCTTCCCCACTAACGCCTCTCTCACATTGACTATCTCCTAGTAGATGCCTCTCTTCTAAGGGTCACTTCTGATGCAAAGTTCCACCCAATCCTTGTATCAGACCACTCTGCATTCTCCATATCCATTCTTAGCTTTCTATATAAAGGGGATAACCATATCTGGCAGATGAACTCTGACATCCTAGAAAATTAACCAGACATGGCAGACTTAAAGAAAGAAATTGAATTTTTTTTCAGTGATAACAAACATTCAGTTTCTTCCACTGTGACGCTTTGGGTTGCTTTCAAATGTGCCATTAGAGGTCAAATCATTGAAAGAATGGCAAAAACACATCACAACATGAAAGGAGCCCTACCATCTCTAGACACTAAAATAAAACATAGGGAGGCAGCCTTTAGACACACTAACAAGTCCCTTTAGGACATCAAACAACAAAAAGTACACATATAGTACTATTGTCAGTAAACAGGTTACTTATATGTACAGGCCTAAAACTCCTTTTTAGCAATAGAGCCGACAAGCGCTTGCCACTATCCTCAAATTATAGAAACACTTAACAACGAAATCACACACGTTAAGGTCCAAGATGGCTCCCAGAAAGTTAAAGCCAAAGAGATACTTGAAGTGTTTAAAGAGTTCTATGAAAACCTTTACGCTCCACAAACTACATGTCGCAAAACGAAGTGTTTGGCGTTTCTAAACTCCCTCCCCCTATTGCTTCAGTTTCCGACTCAGACAAAACACATCTAAATGAACCAACAAGAACAGATGAGATTATCAAGGCAATAAAGTCGATCCGCTCTGGGAAAGCACCAGGCCCTGATGGTTTCCCCATCATTGTCTACAAAACACTCATAAATTCAGTCATTAGACATCTTAAAAATGCCTTTGACCTCTTTGCTCTCAGTACCAAGGTATGCGGAACGGCCTCCGATGCCACAACTGTTGTGATTCACAAAGAGGGCAAAGACCACTTTGATCCCCAAAATTTCCACCCATCTAACTACTAATCATTGACGCTAAAATATTTGCTAAAATGCTAGTCAAAATATTAGTAACATGGATTCCTTAACATATCCATAACTCCCAAACGGGCTTCGTCAAGGGGCCAGAGACAACATACGCACATTTTGCCATATAACAGAAAAGGCCCACCTCTCTTCAACTCAGACAGCAGAGAACCCTCTTGACGCCCAGAAGGCCTTTTATAAGGTCTCCTGGACTTCTCTCCACCCAGCCCTTGAGCCTCATAATCCTGGAAACTCATTTATTATTATGGGTATGGACCTCTATTCCAACCCCAAAGCGAAAATCTGAATGAATGGCACCACCTCTACCTCCTATGACCTACACCAAGGTACTAGGCAGGGGTGCCATTGACCCCCGCTACTCTTTTTACTCACTACTGACCCCTTTCTTAAATTACTCAATGTGTCTCATGATATCAGAGAAGCCTCAATTTGGCTCTGAAGTCTATAAAATTGCAACATACACAGATGACATCCTCACTTTCAACAAGACATGGAGAATGCTAACCCAAGTATCACCAACATTATCGAGTAGTTTTCAAAGGGTTCTGGATACACCTTAAACAAGGACAAAACCAAGGTTTTCCCTTTGAACCCCTTCTGCTTTTCCTCACACTTAAGCGATTTAGGATTCAAGTGGCAGCCCAAACGCCTTAAGTATATAGGGATTTGGTTCTGCAATGATCTAGCTGCAACACTGCAATATAACTAATCCCAGACCATTACCAAAGTTAAACACCTGCTCACCTCCTGGTCGTCTAAATACATTACGTGGTGGGACAGGCTCCAAACTCTCAAGATGAGGATCTCTCCAATAGTGAACTTTGCGTCCTCCATGTTACCTCTGAATCTTTCTCCATCCTTCTTTCATATATTCGATAAAATAACTTCAACATTTCTGTGAAACATAAAAGAGCAAGGATCTCATATAAGGCCCTTAGAAAGAGCTTTCCTCAAGAGAGCAGTAACCTCAGAAACTGGAGCCTATATCAATCAGCCTTTCTGGTAGCACAGGCCACATTCCCAGAATACCCTGCAATGGATTGAGATAGAACACAACCTTTGCTTCCCCTGTATCAGATCTTCCTTCATTAGAATGTCAAGATTTAAAGCTCGGCACTCGCATCCCATACTCACAGATATGGCAACTGCACTAAATCTTCAAGACAAACACATACTGGAACCTATTCAAGATTCCAAGATGGCATTACTGTGGCACAACCCTAAAACCAAAGCAGAATCTCTGCTAATATTCCCCATTTGTGGGCCTCCAAAGGCATCAGGCAAATCCAGAGCCTATATGATGACAACAACAACCCAATCCCCTTTTCACAAATGGCAAAAAATATGAACTCCCCCAACTTAGTTTTCTACAACTTTCTAAAGATCAAAGTAAAACTGTCCAATTTCAACCATACTAATCAATTGAGCCTTCCTGCCTGGCTTGTTACATGGCACAATTCAGGTCATATTGCCTCAAGAATCTACAAAACCTTATCCAACCCCCTCCAACCACAATTAAACTTGAAATGGGGCAAACATTTCAATCCTGACGTGTTTGACTACATTTCTGAAGGAAACTGGCAAAATATTGAAAAACTCTTCGCACTAAAATTGCTCCCTCTCTCCTACAATTCAAATTCTTTACAAATAACTTACTGCACTGGATCCCAGCCAAGCCACAAGTTAAAATTGCGAGAGAACGATACCTGCTGCAATTGCAAACGAGAGCCGGGCTCACACAGACATATATTTTGTAAATGCCCAATCCTCGATCCATACTGGGCCCCGATACGGAGTCATCTTTCACCTATATTTAACATAACCATAACTTCAAACTTCCCCATGGTAACACTGGACCACTTGGCCTCTGGGACCACTTTGAACGTAAATGCCAATGGCATGGCACTGCTTGACCTCTTACTGTTAATTACAGTAAAAGTTATCCTCTTCGAGATTATATAATTTAACCATCTCTCCCACCACATATGGTGAGGCATGGGTTTAATTTCTTAGGGGAGCAAATAGCCATCAATTTAAACGCCAGCTCTCCCCCCCCAAATCTTGAGTTTGGTTTGATGTTCCGTGCATAAGTTCACAGAAAGGATAGCAACATACCTACAGTATTTCCACAGATAGGCTCCTGACTCTGAATATTCACTTACTTCAGGTCTCAGTTATCCCACTCATCCACACCTCCACCTTCCCTCCTCCCTCATCTCTTCTGTTCTGTTCTTTTCTCTCATGGCCTTTGCAGCGATACACAAAAATGAGGCACCCCACGTAGAAATTATAAACAACACCATCACAGATCATACACTGTTTTCAATGGCTTTATACCCAACTAGATGGGTTGTTCCTCTGTTTCCCCAGTTTGGGGAGGATTGGATGATTCTATTATTATTTATTAGCGTTACGGATCATATACTGTACCGCTATTTTTTTTTAATCCAATTTTATGTGTAATCTCCTCGATCCCTGTTGGAGGGGACGATTGACTGTTCTCCGAGTATGTAATTATCATATCATATGCTATGTATTCGAGGTCCACTTACCCAAACCTGTGTGTGTATTGCATTGGAACCTCAGTACTTGCTTGACTGTAAGCTCTATTAAAACAAAACAATAAAATATTTGTAATAAAAAAAAAAAAGAACTGTAACAAGCTCTGGTGTCTGGGGAGGAGAATGAACACATTCTACAGCACTACATGCCACAAACAGATGCTTTCTGTGTAAGTAACATTTTCAGTTCAAGGCATGTGTGGCTGTAGCATAGACTGTGAAGCAGTCATCCTCCAAAAGGGGTGGCTAACCTGTAGGAGTTATAGTTGTTTGAAATAGTGTATGCAGAACTGCTTGAACCACATTGGCTTGTTGACGGGCCAGTAACATCTACACACTAATGTTTTTTCAACTACACACTAATGTTTTGTAAATGTATGTTGTATAGACCACATAGATGCGTTACATATGTCAGCTATCGTTATGTTTCATAGGAAGGTCATTGAAGCTCCTTTTGTTTTTTTTTTTTTTTACAGGTAGAGCGAGCTCTAGGAGGGATGGGTAAAGTTTTTTTAGCTTTAGCATTGAACGTTTGGATGCATTTAACAATCCATTGTGGAATGCGTGATTTAGAAATAGCCCTTCTTTGTGAAGTTTTGAGAAAGCAACAAATAGTGTTTGTGTGCTTTTAAATGATTTAGTCTTGTCAATGTAATACATAAGAGCTAATTTTACGTCTAAGTTATGTAGAGACCTTTCTGTAACTGAGTCAGGTTGAGGAAAAAGACAGGCAGTTCAGTACATCAATTAGGGTGAAATTGTGAGACCACAGTTGGAAAAAATATGGGGTTGGTGCAAAGTATAACCCTATCTTTATGTATTTGGAAGAAATGTTCTTCTAAAGCTACTACCTGAAGCTCACTGACACATCTAAGTAAAGTGTTAGCGACCAGGAATGTTACCTTCCAGTATGAAAACTAGATGGGGCATGAGTGGAGGAGCTCAAATGGGGGGCCCATTAATACCGTTAAAACAATATTGAAATTCTATGTGGGAGCTGGTGGCACAATAGTAGGAATGACTCTTAGGACTTTCCATGAAGGCTTTGATGACTGAAATTTTGTAAGTATGTGGCTAGCACTGCTAGATGTAGCCTTATGGATGTAAAAGCTAAGCCAGAGGTATGCAAACGAAATCAGTAGCAAACAATGTCTTATACTTTGGCTGCTAAGGGATCAATGTGTTTGGAATGACAACAGTGAACAAATCGTTTCCATTTAGCAGCGTAACAGGCCTGTATGCTTCTTTAAGAATGTCTACACACTGTTGTGGGATATCGAGGTATGCAAATTCTAGGACTTCGGGAGCCACATCGCAAGGCTGAGGGGTCTGGGCGTCTGATTCCTACATGGTTCTGCGTGAGAAGGTCCTGCCTGTTCAACATTAGTTCATGGGGAACTACAGACAGTTCGAGGAGTGTGGTGAACCATGGTTGTTGTACCTATGTGGGAGCTACCAGGATGAGGATCAGAAATGTCTGCTGAAGTTTGCGAACCACAAATGGAAGCAGTGGGAAAGGTAGAAAAGCATAAGCAAATATGCCAAATAAACTCATCCACAGTGCAGCACCCTTGGTCTGTGATTGTGGGTATCTGGAGGAGAAGTTTGGGCATTTGGAGTTCTCTGCTGTGGCAAAGAGGTCTATTTGCGGTTGTCCCCAAACTAGAAGTACCGGAGGAGAACTTGCAGGTTCTGTTACCACTGGTGGACTTGTTGGCGCCTCCTGCTGAGGAGATCTGCATAGTTGTTGTCCACTCCTGTTCTGGACTCCGTTAACAGGTGAATGCTGTAATGGACAGCCCACCTCCAAATGGTCTGGGCTAAATGAGAAAGCTGAGGGGACCTTGTGCCCTCTTGCTTTTGGAGATGATACATGGCTGTCATGTTGACTACCTTGATAAGGAATACTTTGCCAGTGAGGAAGGAAGGCTTTCAGCACTAGTAAAACGCCTAGTAACTCCACATGATCAATATGGAGGTGTTTCTGACTGGGTGTCCAGTGGCCCTGGGCAGTTACATTTTGTGAATGCTCTCCCCATTCCGCGAGGGAGGCGTTCATTGTTATGGTTCTATCCGGAACTGGGTTTAGGAAAGGCTGTCCTAATAACAGGTTGTTTGTGTTCCACCACTGCAGAGAGTGGCAAGCATGATGGCCGACCAACACTAGATTTTGTTGTCATTGACCCTCAGCTTGAGACCACTGTTGCACTAAGCATTCCTGCAACTGATGCATGTTGAGTCTGACACTGGGGAACTATGTAAATACATGAAGTCATCATCCCGAGGAGACCCATTACTGTCCTCACCGTTACTTTTGGATCTGTTTGAAATTGGACAAAGAGTGCCTGAAAAGACTGTATCCTGGCAGTATTGGGGCAAGCTATTTCCAGTTCTGAGTTGAGAATTGCTCCTAGGTAAGGCTGGATCTGAAGGGGTTAGAGGAGACATTTTAAGGCGCTGTAGGAAAATACCACTGTTGGCATGGTTACCCCCCACTTTTTGATTGAAAGTGCTGGAATCCTGCTAACCAGGCCCCAGCACCAGTGTTCTTTCCCTAAAACGGTACCTTTGTTTTCCACAATTGGCACAGCCCTGGCACACGGATAAGTCCCTTGCAAAAAGGTAACCCTGGTACCAAGGGCCCTGTGGCCAGGGAAGGTCTTTAAGGGCTGCAGCATGTATTATCCCACCCTGTGAACTCCTCACTCAGCACATGCATACTGCCTGGCAGCTTGTGTGTGCTGGCAGGGAGAAAATGACTAAGTCGACATGGCACTCACCTCAGGGTGCCCTGTCCCTAAACCACTGCCTGTGGCATAGGTAAGTCACCCCTCTAGCAGGACTTACAGCCCTAAGGCAGGGTGCACTATACCACAGGTGAGGGCATAGCTGCATGAGCAATATGTCCCTACAGTGTCTAAGTGTCAGAGTCACCAGATCCTCGGGGTCTGTGCACCCTCCCAACACTTCCACCACAAGACAGCTCCAATACTCTGATTAGAATTGTCACAGAATCTAAGAGAGTCCAAGTGGGGAAAAGGGTATTGGGAAGGAGACCGGTAGGAAGCAAAAAGGTTAAAACACACAATATCTAGATTATATCATATGAATCAATATTAGGCTATGACTCTAAGCATTGTCATTCTGACAACATGGACAAACCAAGCATAGACTTAAAAAATGACTAAGCTTCAAGATGACTGGATACCTGTGAGGGAATCAAGAAAGGTTAAATGCGACTTTCAAATTCAAGTATTATCTATTGCATGAGAATCAGGAAACAATCTGAATGATTTCTAAACCATCATATGAATCGTGTTTGAGAAACATATTAGGTACACGCAACATTACATCTAGAACTCTGCCTTTTTGTTCTCTCAAATTGCCGGAACATGAATTGCGCACATTGCAGATTTTCACATAGGTTGTAAATACCATAGAATGATTATGCACCATGAATAACACAAATTAGACTCGAGTAATAAATCACGCGTCTTGCCAACTCGAAAGCCACCAAGTAAATGCCTTAAAATGGTAGCGCATAATGAACACCGTGATTTTAAACACAGAAAATGAATTGCGCGTCTTGCCGATTCGAATGCCACCATGTAACTGCCAAGGAATGGTAGCGCACAATGAATATTAAAGATTAAAGCATGAGAAAAGAATTGCGCGTCTTGCCGATTCGAATGCCACCGTGTAACTGCCAAGGAATGGTAGCGCACCATGAATATCAAGGGTTAAAGCACAGGAAAACGAATTGCGCTTCTTGCCGATTCGAATGCCACCATGAAACTGCCAAGGAATGGTAGCGCACAATGAATATCAAGGGTTAAAACACAAGAAAACTAATCGCGCGTCTTGCCGATTCGAATGCCACCATGTAACTGCCAAGAAATGGTAGCGCACAATGAATATCAAGGGTTAAAGCACGAGAAAACGAATCGTGCGTCTTGCTGATTCGAATGCTACCTTGTAAATGCCATAAAATGGTAGCGCACAATGAATATCAAGAGTTAACACACACAAGCAAAGAATCGCGCGTCTTGCCGATTCGAGTACCAGCATGTAAATGCCATGAAATGACCAAGCGCACATTCACAAGCACAAGAGTAAGATTGTTTATCAAGCAAAATTAGGCCCAAGAACTCGAGAGTCTTCAATAACGGGATCGGGGGCCCAGCCCGACCTCCGTCTTACTGCCCTGATCAAGGATCACCAACTACGTGAAAAGGGCACTGCCTGGAGCATCAAAGTAGGCCACCGGAACAGGAGCTCAGGAAGTTGCTGCTGCTCTGCACCGGGACCTCTGAATAGTGAGCACGTGGAGCTGGGCTGGCTTCCTTTTATAGAGTCTTGGCCCAGCCCACAAACCATACCCAGGAATGCTGCTGGGAAAGCTTCAAGAAGGCCCTGGAAAGGGACCACACCCTGACACACTCTGAAAGCCTGCAGCAATTCATTACATGTGAACAGTATTTATACGCATGCTGAACATAAGTCTTCAAGATTAAACTCTGCAATGCAAAAGGTTAAACAACATCATATCAGCACAATGCATAAATTATGTTAGCTTGAAATTGTTAGGTTTGTGCATTCTAGTCGCTCGCAGAGCGCGCACTGCCCTGATGTTGACACTAAGTCAATTCTTAGACACTGTAAGTGCAGGATAGCTATACTGAGTATATGGTCTGGGAGTTTGTCATTACGAACTCCGAAGCACCGTAATGGCTACACTGAACACTGGGAAGCTTGGTATCACACTGCTCAGCACAATCAACCCACACTGATGCCAGTGTGGGATTTATTGAAAAATGCACACAGAGGGCATCTTAGAGATGCCCCCTGCATGTTAGCCCAACTGTTAGTGTAAGGCTGACCGGTCTATGCCAGCCTGCCACTTCCAGACAAGTTTCTGACCACATGGGGTGAGTGCTTTGGTGCACTCTGTGGTCAGAAACAAAGCCTGTCCTGGGTAGAGGTGCTTCACACCTCCCCCTGCAGGAACTGCAATACCGGGCGGTGAGCCTCAAAGGCCTGGTGTTACAGTGTCCCAGGGCACTCCAGCCAGTGGAAATGCCCGCCGCCCAGGACGAAGCTCAACCTTTGGCGACAAGTCCAGAGGGATAATGAAAAAAACAAGGAGGAGTCCTAAGGTGTCAAGAGCTGAAGTGACCCCCCTCCTTGGAAATCCTTCATCTTGCTTTGGTGGATTAGGACCAATAGTGATAGGGATGTGCCCCCCTCCCCAGAGGGAGTGGACACAAGGAGGGTGTAGCCACCCTAAGGGACAGTAGCCATTGGTTACTGCCCCTTGACCCTAATACACCCCTAAATTTAGGATTTAGGGGCGACTCTGTTCCAAGCTCTTCAGATTCCTGATGACCTCAAGTAAGAAGGATGACTGCTGAGCTGAAAACCCCACGGAGACAATAAATGACTCGGCCCCAGCCCTACCGGCTGCAAAAGAAGAAGCAACGCGTTCTACAGGACCAGTGACCCCTGAAAAGGCCCGGGGACTGCCTACTTCACTGAGGACCAAGAAACTCCCGTGGACAGTGGACCTGTTCAACAAGACGAAAAACTAACCATCTTTAAAGGGACTCCCACCTCACTCCAGAAGCGTGATTCCAAAACTACTCTGCACCTGACGCCACTGTCCCGTGTCCAGAAGAACCAACCACCTAGAGAGGACCCCAGCGATCCCGACCAAATGTCCACCCTCGGAAGGCCTCCCTCCCCACCCCTTCACGAGGACGCCTGCAGAGGGAACCCCGAGGATGACCTCCTACCCCCCGACCGCGACTGCCCGAGACGTAGATATCAAACACCAGGAGAAGCACTGCGCCCGCAGCCCCCAGACTCGAGAGAAACCGACCACCAGTGCAGCAGTGACCAGCAGGCAGCCCTCCTCTCTGCCCAGTCAGTGGCTGGCCCGAGAAGCCCCCCTGTGCCCTGCCTGCAGCGCCTAAGAGACCCCCGGGTCAGCCCACTGAGTTCCTTTGGGAACCCAACACCCTGTTTGCACCCTGCACCCGGCCGCACAAGTGGCCCTTAGGGTGCGTGTTTGATGCCTACTTGGCTCCCCCGTGCTCCTCTCAACCCCCCTGGTCTGCCCTCCGACAACGCAGGTACTTACCTGCAAGCAGACCGGAACCAGAGTACCCAGTCTCTAAAGGCACCCATGTTATTTTGGCTCCTGTTTGACTGGTGCACCAAACCAGCCCGGTGTTGCTGGTGCTGGGTGTTTGGGGTTATCTTGAACCCCCAGCGGTGGGCTACCTATGCCCCAGAGACTCAACCCGTAAATTTGTTACTTACCTCAAAAACTGTACTTACCTACCCCAGGAACTGTTGAAAATTGCAGTGTCCACTTTTAGAGTAGCTTTTTGCCATTTTAAGAAAAACTGTGTACATTGTTGATTCCATTCAAAGTTCTTAGTATTACCATGCAAAGTACCTTTCATTTAATGTACTAACCTGCTAAATGAATCGTGTGATTCTAGAAATAAATCAAGACAGAATATTTTTCTATATAAAAACCTATTGGTCTGGAGTTAAGTCATTGAGTGTGTGTTCCCACTTATTGTTGGTGTGTGTACAACAAATGCTTAACACTACCCTCTGATAAGCCTAACTGCTCGACCACACTACCACAATTAGAGCATTAGTATTATCTATTATTGCCTCTGTCAAGCCTCTTGGGGAACCCCTGGACTCTGTGCACACTATGGGGGTTATTACAACTACCAGCCGTATTACAACTACCAGCCTGGATATACTACCAGCCGTATTACGAGTCCATTATATCCTATGGAACTCGTAATACGGCTGGTGGTATATCCGTCACTTTACCGCCACTTTTGGGACGGATTAACACCTCCTCCAAAGTTGTAATAACCCCCTATATCTTATTTCGATATAGTATATACAGAGCCAGCTTCCTACAGGCACTGATTGTAAAGCCTAGTTGGTGAAGTAAGTTTATGGTGACCTGAGTAAGTCGGAAGCACTTTGAGGAGTTGCGCTTTTGATGAGCCAGTTGTCTGGATAAGGGTGAGCATGTATGCTTTGTCTACGGAGGTGAACAGGTACTACCACAAAAGATGTGTCGAAGAACCTAGGCGCGGAAGCGACCTTCAAAGGGGAGCACTCTGAATTAGAAATGCTGACCATTTATTACAAACCTGAGAAACCAACAATGTGCTGGGTGAATAGGAATGTGGAAGTAGGCGTCCTTGAGTTTGAGTGCAGCCAGGAAGTCACGTTGTTGTTATAACGGGATGACATCTTGAAGAGTGACCATTTGAAAATGCTCTGAAGAATGTATTCCTTTAGGGGTCTGAGGTCCAAGATTAGTCTCAGCGACCCATCCTTCTTGGGAATAAGGAAGCAAAGTGAAGATACTCCTGTGCCTCGTTGGAGAAGCGGAACAGGTTCTTTAGCTCCTATTTTGAGGAGTACTTGTACTTCTTCCCTAAGCAACTGTTGATGTTGTGGGGAATCTCTGTGTTTGCGAGGTGGAATGTTGGGAGGTGTGTGTAGGAAAGTGCCCCTTTTGGACATGGTCATCACCACTTTTTGCTCACTAGTACTGAGATTCTTTGACTGAAGTACACTAGGTTCGAGCTAAATAGGTCCCCAGGGCCAGTGCTCTTTCCCTAAAACAAGGTAAATTGTATACAATTGGAACACATTCTTGTAACTTCTTAAGTCCCTAGTAAATGGTACCTGTGGTGCCTAGGGCCTGGGTACCAGAGAGGGTCCCTAAGGGCTGCAGCATGTATTGTGCTACCCTCAGGGATCCCCTAAAAATCGCACACAGTCTGCAATCGCAGACTGCATGTCAAAACACAACATGCACTGCTCCGCTCACTGAATCTAAATATATGTAAGTCACCTCTACAGCATGCCTTAGAGCCCTGAGGCAGGGTTGATTATATTTTATATGAGGACACATCTGCAGTAGCAGACATGCCAGTGCAATGTCTAGTTCAATTACTAGATGTTACAAGTGAACAGGGAGGCCACCTAAGGTATGTACTGGACACTAGTCATTACGAGTTACCCAGCTATATAATGTCCTCATGGAAACCTATGATGTTTGGTATCAACACCTCGTCTTAATAAATCCAGAGTGATGACAGTTGGACTTATTATGATATGCACCCAGAGGGCACCTCAGAAGTGCCCCTTGAAACCTACCAGACCCTTAGTGTGCTAGCTGGCAGGTACAGACCAGCATGCCACCACAGATGTGTTTGTGACACACTAGAGATGAGGGCCCACGCTCTCAGAGGAAAAAAATAATGCCTGCTGCTGTGGAAGGTGTTACCACCTCCTCCAGCAGGATGGCTAGTGACTCTGGATCCCAGGCAAGGGACTTCAAAGACCCGGTCGCCTTTGGTATGCAACCCTGGCTTTCCCGAGACTTGGGAGTTGCCACCCCATGCCCTGAGGCACACTTGGCATCAGGACAGACATAAAATTCAGGCGGCATGTCCACCTTTGAGCTAGAAACACACCTACAGTGGGAGACCCGAAGTGGACACTCGAGGAAGGGTTCAACCATCTTGTTTTGGCTTAGGAATTCTGGGACAGGGTAATGCCCATTTCCCGCAGGAAGTGGTCATATAGGGGGGCGTAGTCACCCCTGGGGTGAGTAGCCCATTGGCTACTACCCTGCACTCCTCTGAACACAGCTAAATTAGGTGGCTCCCTAACACCAGGAACTTAAGATTCATCAGGCCCAAGAAGAAAAGGACAAAGAAGAGCCGAAGAAGCGAGAACTGCAGACTACTGGTGGATTGTTTGCATGAAACCCTACCTGCCTACCTTCTCCTGTATCGACAAATGCAACATCTCGACTAGTCCTGCAGCTGTGCATCCTCCAGTAGCCCCAGAGAGCCTCCAGCACTTCATCAAGTCGTCAACATCTCCCTTGAAGTGGAAGAGCCATTTCCCTGCAGTCACCCACTGCAACGTCCGGCACACCATTCTGCTGACCATAGGAGTCACGGACGCAGCTTCCACCCTGGAGGAGGTCACCATCCTCCAAAAAGTCAAACTTGTTTTCCCACCAAGTGTGGTCCCAGACCTCTTGCAGCAACCAAGGCTTGTTTGTAGTCCCATCCAGACTCCAACGCCGAAACCGAGGACCAGCTGTCAAGGGATGTCCACAATGCAGAGGACATCACTGAAGGGGACCCAGCTGCCCTGTTCTTTCCCTGTTACTCTTATGCATGTTCACCAAGGACTGTGGGCGCCTTGATGCAGGAGCACCAACAACAAAGACCTGCTGCAACCGAGTCCCCAGCCGGGGTCCATGACATCCGAAAGTGTTTCCCTGCTCCCAGGAACCCCACTGACTGAACACCATTTTGGGAGCTCCCGTGCTTGCTCCCAAGTCCCCCTTTGCAGTCTTTTTCTAGGTGCCCCCCCCTAGTCCCCAACTGCGCAGTGAGTAAGGCACCCCGACTCAACCAGCAGCACTGCACCCAGAAGGCCACCCTAGCACTCTTCAACCTACAGGGCACCCCCAAGAACTGTCTGCAAGGGCCCCCTTGCAGTAAAAGTACTTTCAAGTCTTTACCATGTAAAAGCGCATGAGTAAAATTGCTACCTACTTGCAAAAATGTTTATACACGGGACAGTACTTACCTTCTTCAAAGTTTTCTGGTGTTGAAACATTATGTAAACAAAATACTTTTTTCAAAACATTGGTCTTGAGTTCCTTCTTGAGTGTGTGCCTCATTTATTGACTCTGTGTGTTCAACAAATTCTTAGCACTACCCTAGCTGCTCACCTACACTACCACAAAAGATAGCTTTTGGGATTATTATTTTTACCGCTGTAAACCATAAGGGTCGCCTGTATCTGCATAGTGTAGCCCTTCCCCCAGTACACTACATAGATAGCCAGCTTCCTAAAATGTGGAAGAGGGAAGAATCCTTCTAGTTGACCCCCAATAAGTGTTGTGTGATCAGGGAAATGCTTGGGAAGTCAGTGCTTTGTGGTTGGGGTGGATGGTTTTGTGAATCCACCTTTGCCTCTACCCTTAGAGCTGTTACTCTTGTATGAGCCTCTGTAGTATCCTCTACGAGAGGTAGTTTGGGTCTGGGGTCACTGGTATGAGGTGGACATTTTAAGGGAGGTGGTCTTGGGGCCTCCACAGTAAGAGGAGAGGCACAAGGAACCCTGTTGGGATGGTGTCTGTAGAGTTCCCATGGTCTTAGCTGTTTCGTTATCTTTTTTGAACTTCTCAAGGAGGGTGAGAGGCAGAGAGGTCGAGGAGGATCAGATTCGCCTTCTCTCCGTGGTCGAGGAGGGACCTGATGTCGCCCGTTGCAGCGATAAGGGCAGTCTCGGTGCTGTAGTTGGTACGGAAGCCACATTGGGAGGAGTCCAGTAGATTGTGTCTTTTCAGGTGTTTGGAGAACTGTTGATTGATGGCTCTTTCCAGGACCTTAGCTGGGAAGAGGAGCGGAGAAAAAGGGTGGTAATTTTCGAGTTCGCTGGAGTTAGTAGATGGTTTCTTAAGGAGTGGCTTGACCTCAACTTGCTTTCATGCTTCGGGAATGATGGCAGTCCTGATGGAGGAGTTGCAGATGGGGGCGAGGATGCTGCTGATTTCCTTCAGGTGGTGAGAGGGTGTTTGTGGGGTGCAGCCGGTGTAGGTTGTGGGCTGATGTGCACAGGGCTTGTGGCCTTGTCCATTTTCTTCCTGTGCTTGGGTGGATGTTGAACATCCAAGGTCTCCTCAAAGGAAAGCTGTTCTTTGAGGGCGGGGTGCGGGTGTGTGTGTGCGGGAGGAGGGTGGCAGGGGGTGTCTTGCTATTATGCATCTAGCATCATGGTAAATCATAATGTGCTTTTCTCTCAAGTCTATTTCCTCCTGTAGTCTTTGAAGCACTGGATGCACAGGCCCGACTATGTGCTGCTTTGGCAGGTGTAAAGATTTTCGACTCTGAATCCAGTGTTTTTGGTGTTGATGTTTTGGGCTTCAAAGCAGCAGTTTTTGATGCGGACATCAGGTGTTGATAGGATTCAAATGGTTTGAGCTCTGAAAGGTCGACTCAGCTCTGAGGCAGGAGGGGTTGGCTCCAGAGCATGCTGCCTCTATGATTTTTTCAGCACTGAGCTGGGGCTGAGTGTATCCAAAAGAGATGGTGGGTTCCAACCATGGCCCAAAGGCAGTGGTGGCCGCACAATGGCTATAGGTCTGTCTGGAATGGGTTGATGACCCCTTTCTTGTGGTCTGCTGGGGGTCAATGTCGAGGTGGGGCACATTACTCACGGCTGGTTCAGCTGGAAGGAGATCTTGTATCTCAATCTCTGAGCCAGAGCCACCGTCAAGGGAGAAGGTCCCTTCGTATGCGGCTGAAGAAGTGCCTGTAGTTCTTCCAGAAGGTATTCAAGTCTGGAGAGGTCTTGTGTGTCGCAGACGCTCCTCCAAGACATCTCAAGACACCGAGCCCGACGGTCAAGAAGAGTCTTCTTTGACCTGAAGGAACGGCATGCCTCGCAGCTGGCATCATCGTGCTTGGGGGAGATGCACATATTAAAGAACTGTTGAAGGTCGGTGCAAAAGTATTTGGAGTGACCCAGAGGACAAAATTGAAAAGGCGTCCATACATCACTGTGTGGACATGGTGAACACTTAAGAACAGAAGCTGTGCCTCGAAGGGTGAGGCCCCACGAGTGCCGCATTCGATGCGATTCGCCCCAACAAATATGACATTGTAAAACCGAATGAGATGGATAGAAAAGACCGTGATCGGAAACAAAATAAGACGGAAAGTGGGTATATAGGGAGAAAAGTCTATGATGACGGTGTTGAATTAGAACAGAAGGGCACACGTCCGAACCCTATGGCAGAAGAAAACAATCTAACAATGGAGTTGATGACCATGCGCATTACCAGTAAGAGTAGTCACCGTACCTCGGAACTCTAAATACTTTTTTCGAAGAAAAATCAACTTGCACACATTTGAACCCTACACTAGATGGTAGGATTATGCTAAGCATGGGTATCTACAGCTACACATGCCTCGAAAATACTTATCAGTAGCATGAGGTTGGGACATTTCTGGGTCAGACTAGGAGTACAGGTGTATCATTTGAGACCTTGGATAGGGTAACTCAGTTTTGAGGGCCAATTAAAAAAACAGTTTTGTTTTCTGTGTTGATGACATCGGGCCAGCTTTGAGAATCTGGGCTGAGACTTGGGTTGTGGTGCATGAAACAGCGTCCGCTATTGCGCTGGAGTCAGCGAAGCTTGGCTCTGAGAAGGGGCCAGCTTCAAAGCGAGGATGAGTGGTGCAGTCGTCAACAGGGACGGATCCGCCAGTGGTAACCAGAATGGAGGCCAAATTAGATCCTTACTGGCCAAAGGCAATCCAAAGAGAGCTCGTGAGGAACCAAAACTTTGTACAAGGCCAGTTTCAGCTCACCTAGCTGCTAAGGCATCACCAATGGCCAGCAAAAATCGAGGTGCATTGAAACCAGTTGCAGAACTGATTCTATGGCCTGGAGGCACTTGGAACCTCACAAGACTCTGAATGATGGGAGTGTCGGGACGAAGGAGACCTGTGTTTTGACCTCTTGTGTTACTCCTATGTTTTGGAAAAACTGAACACATGGACTTTGACAGGTGCAAGATTGGCTCCCGGATCGAGAGCTTCTCTGTGTCTTTTGGCTTCGATCCATACCAATCCTCCTAAGGCTTCAACCACAGCTCTACACCATCAAGTTTGGCTTCCTGTTAATTTCTGGGCAGCAGTCGCATGACTCAGAGATGTGTCTGGAACCGAGACAACAGTGACAGAGATTGTGAGTATCTGTTACCAAAATCTTATGGTTTTGCAGTCCTTGAAGGGTTTAACCCTTGTGGTTCTTGGAGGGTGAGTGTCCCTTGCACACTGGATAATTTTCCAGGGAAGGAATTTGTCAGGGTGACAGGATTCAATGGAGGTCTGGAGCCGCGTCTGAGGACGGGAAAAGGAAGGAACTAACATCAGCTCGTGGAGGCGGTGTTGATACTGGGGTACTGACATCACATCTAGGGTGAGACAGATCCGACATGGGGCCACATGATGCTACCTACTAAGGCGCAGGGTGAACTACTATCAAAAGTTTGCGGATCCAGTTTGGGCCCTGGGAGAATTCACAAAGGTGAGGAATCTGTTGTTAGTAGTCTCTATTGAAAATTTAGAAACATTTGTGTGCAGGCAAATAAATCAGAGCATTATGTTATCTTGTTTTCCAATGTTACCATTATATTCACTATCATTTGTATAGTGCCTTAAATAAAATGTGATTAGTAGTCGGGCAGCATTCTCTGGAATCCTCCATCTCTGTTGCACAGTAGTCACAAAAAGGGGAGCATATATCTTTGGTTCTAGAAGTATGTTGTAGGAGGGCAGTATACACGTTTAACGCATCATTGCAATTTCTCAAGTCTTAAATCTAATCTTTAATTTTAGTAAGCAGGCCTCTGTCATTTTTCTTTTCTACCCTCTGTTTTCCTAACAGCAGTTCTCGTACAGAACAGCATTTGATCTTGGCAGGGATGTTAGATATACAGCCTGGCATTCGCAAGTTAGGTGAACAAAATCATCTCTGTTCATTCAGCATTTAGCAAATTCTGATGATGCTATTAACCTGTACTTAAATAATCTATGAGGTGTGTAAGTAAATTCTTTAGAAAAACTGAAATGTATTAATCTGTGTTTGCTATTCAAAGAGAAGAGTTCCATTTGTGTGCAGCAGAACTTCCACTGCCCTGCAATTACTTCTGGGGCTAAGTCAATCTCACATTTCTGCCTTGCTTTACATGTAGATATCTCTAAGGTTGTGATCAGTTTGTACAGTCCTGGTACTAGTGTTTGGGGTTGGGGATTTCAACATTAGGATTAGGACCAGTATGGCTTACTGTATAGCAGGAAACTGAAGAACATCATCTCTGAGGTCTATAAAAGAAAGTGCCTAGTACCTTTTCTGGGTTGCATCAACCCTAAAGTGTGCTAGACCTTTATGTTTCCCAGCTATAAACAGATGCCCTACACAACTGATCTGGAGGCTAAATAATTGTGAAGGTGCTTAGGGTTCTGCTGCACCTGAAGTTGTTTAGTAATCAAATTAGGAGTTAGTGTACTCTATCTGGGGGCACAGCTAACTACCTTCGATGGCGGCTGCATAGTTGCAGAGCTTCTGAGCCCGGCCTGCTTATCTGCACTCCACCACGCACCACTGAGGTATCCTAACACCAGAATGAGCCCTGGATAGCCCCCGAATGACAGGCAAACCAGCCCCTATGTTCAGCAGGCAGCTGTAGCTACACTGAGCGACACTGAGCCTGACTACACCACAGTGGGATTGGGGCTGAGTGCCTGCCATGCACACCGCGCTCACAGCTGCTGCTGGTCCTTAGATCGGAGGCCTGAAGCAGAAGGCACTGCTCTGTGATGCTGAGCAAGGTTTGCACTCTCTCATTAATCGTGGTCCCAGCACTGGTGGGGAGCGGCGTGGTTGCAGCCATAATGCTGGTGGCAGCCCGTATAGCCTGGATGCCATCAAAGGGGGGGGGGGGGGGGGGGGTAACACTGCAACTGAAACCCATACACTGTGGCTGGATGGCTGGAACAAGCCATACCAAACAGATTTGTCGACGTGCTGCTCAGGGCAACTACTTTTTAAATATTACTTGCTTGTGGAAATGAGAGGCCCACACGCCATGCTGCACTCATAATTTGTTACTCCTGGACACATTCGAGGAAGACTGGAGGACAAAGATGGTGCTGTGAAGGGGATGGATACCTCTTACCTGGCTGCAGTGACTGGTTTGCACCCTGCTGGGTATAACTCTAGAGCGCCTGGGGCCTGACACGAGCAAAGACCTGACATCACGAGGCGCAACCATTACCACCATAAGGCTTACACCAACTGGAGCCCCAAAACAACATAGAGAGGAGTAAAACGTTTCATTCCTCTATTGGGGACCTGTTCCACTGCATGAACTGACACTGATTTGAAACAACAGAGCTGTCTGACTCCCTATGCATGCCGTTTGGGCTAACATCCGATGCTACTCACCTTCTTACCAAACAAGTCTGGTTCTACTTCCTATCTCATATCCAACTGGGAGCACCCTCAGCTTGGGACATATCTCTACACAGACCCGAGCTTCCGGATGACATAGGGAGATGGTGGCATGGTAATTGGGGGGAAAAGTAACCCATCAGGGATGTGGAATTCCTATCGCCCGACGCCCAGGACATCTTGTTTGGGGTCAAGGGCAACAAGTTTTTATATTTACTTTGCCCTTGGGACAAGTAGGCCCAACCCCCTGCAGCACAAACCCTTTGGCTGCCTGTTTACAGAGAGTGGAACTCTCTGCAGTTGAGGTAATGTGTTTCCAAAAGATAATGCTGTTCGCACTTGTATTTATGGTTCATTATTTGAAAACCTTCATTATTAGGGTGCGTGCTGTAAATAAATGTTTTAAGGTCAAACTTCACTACTTCCAGTACAAAAAAAAAAAAAAACGTGTACACACATGTTTGAAAAGTTTAGGCTAAGAAGCTAAGTATAATGCTCCCAGAATGCTCTCTGATTATATGCAAATGAAGTGTCATTTAGTAAAATGTGTTGATGCATGCTAGTATTTCCCAAAAATATTTCTAATGGAAAATCAGTGTAACCATTTTCAACAAGATTATGGGAAGCATGAAAATAAACAAACACTGACAAAGCCAACTGATCTGACATATTTTTATAAGTCTCTTAGTTTCATCAATGCGTGTCTTGTTTTCACATGACTTTATTGTTGTGGGAGCTACCAGGCCCTCAACATTGTAACAAACATTGGCAAAACCCCCCCAAAAAGTTTTTGAACTCTTAAAGCACACGTTGCCACCAGCGGCATAACAAAGGCCCCGCAGCCGCCCTCCAGGGGGCCCCTTCAGCACAGCACCTGCCCTGAGTGAGTCTGGAGAGGGGGCTCCTCCATGTTCTTTGCAAAGGGGCACCCTCCAGTTTCGTTACGTCACTGATTGCCACTGTAGTTCCTGACACTGAACAAAACTACTTTGTGTGCCAATATGCTCCTTGTGGAAGAGCAGAATGCGATCACTCACAGTAAAGCCAGCCGAAAGAGAGAGAAATAGAAGTTTAATAAAAACAAAATGTCTTTGTTAACACCAGACCTAATTAGGGACCAAGACCCACATGTAGATAGCTTTTTGCATGTCGCAAACAGCGACTTTCGCTGTTTGCGACGTGCAAAAAGCACATTGCGATGCACAAACCCAGTTTTGTGATTCAGTAACCTGGTTACCGAATCACAAAACGGGTTTCGACTCGCAATTAGTAAGGGGTGTTCCCTTCCTAATTGCAACTCGCAGTGCAATGTAGGATTGTTTTGTGACCTCGAACGCGGGCGCAAACCAATCGCAGTTTGCACCCATTTCAAATGGGTGCTAACACTTTCGCAAAAGGGAAGGGATCCCCATGGGACCCCTTCCCTCATTGTGAATGTCACTGTAAACATTTTTTCAGAGCAGGCAGTGGTCCTGCGGACCACTGCCTGCTCTGAAAAAATGAAACGAAAACGTTTCATTTTTCGTTTTTGTTATGCATCTCGTTTTCCTTTAAGGAAAACGGGCTGCATTACAAAAAAAAAACAAAAAAAACTACTTTATTGAAAAGCAGTCACAGACATGGTGGTCTGCTGTCTCCAGCAGGCCACCATTCGCGAGGGGGTCGCAAATTGCGACCCACCTCATGATTATTCATGATGTGGGCATTTGCGAAGCCCTTGCGAATCACAGATGGTGTCAAGGACACCCTCCTACATTCGGATTTGCCACTTGCAATTTGCAGGTCACAAATCTGAACCTACCTACTTATGGCCCCAAATTCTTAAAGAAAGTCACAAAAGTGCACCCTTGGTATATGTCGTACCCCTATAAAATATTTGTGAACTGTATTTTAGCATGGGTAAATACGATGTGTAGATTTGCTCATGTGAAAATCTATTGAGCATTTGCAAGTTCATTTTCCCTCCAGCCACTTTCTTCCCAACCCTGGAAGAAGTTCTAATTCTGCCATTGTCAGGAGTAAATGTCCAACCTTTCTTATTATGGGAAAATATTAGAGAGAAGCTGGTAAAAATCTTTAAAACATGCAGGTTAGTAGGTTTGCAGACTCAAAGGCATTCCAGCCCTGGAACTATTGCTTACTGCTTCCTCCAGCCCCAGTATGCAGATCTGCAGAAAGGTGGCAAAATAAGGAAATTGCTACAGTAGGGATTGAAACTCCAAGTATTCAAGCCCTACTATGGTAGTAGCCCTGGCATAATCAGAGAGGCTATTAATTGCTGCCATAATTTGTCGCCACACTACATGGCACCAAAGGGACAAGTAGATCTTTTTACAGGACAAGTAGATTTGAGAAGCAACCTGTCCCCTGGACAAGTAGATATTTTAATAAATTCCACACCCCTGCCCATGCTTAGTTGGTATACCCACGACAGGGAAGAGACTTGCTCTCCAGCTTGACGTAGTGAATGCTCCCCATTTAAGCCATGACGGACCGTACAAAGAACAAAACGGCAGACACACCAGCAGATTCCTGTGTGCAAACTGACATTTGATTATCCTCCTCTGACGGCACTAGAAGAGTGTATACCTCCAACAATACTTGATGCATAATTGGATAGACTAGAAAGAAATCAGAGACTCTCGACAGGCCATTGAATAACGACTAGGAGCCCTTACCTCAGCCTGCTCAAAGATGATCATAAAAAGCTTAGTGACAGAGTTAAATCAAATGAACAGGCCCTCACCTCGCTCACCCCATCGCAAAGGGAACAATTTGCATCCATGGTGCTCCACCAACAGCAGAATGACTTCAGGAACAGGTGGAGGATGCAGACGGATGACGCTGAGGGCCCTGATGCCACTCAGTACATTGAGAACTGGCTACGTGCCCAAGTGGCTCAGACAGACCTGACCGAACTGTTCACAGTGGAAGGAGTTCACTGTGTACCAGCTAAAAGACCAAGCCCCCACACCAATATGTGGCTCGCATACTCAACTACAAAGACAGGGATGTGCTATTCCAAAGAGCGAGAGAACATACACCAGTCCTAATGGGCAATACTCGGATCTCCATCCTTCCCAATTACACAATGTCTATCCAACGCGAAAGATCCTCGTTCCAAGCAGTCAAGCAACAACTTTGTTCTGTGGCTCTTAAATCTGCCTTACTGTAACCAAACAGGATCCGAGTGATTCATTGGCAGAAAACTCACTTCTTTGATAACCCATAATTTGGCATGGGACTGGGTGGAGCAACAATTCCTGTAGACATATTCCTTCACAAACCAGGACCCCCAAACCACAGCAACCACCCCGCAATAGACAGCAGAAGAGAGATGCAGCTCCATCTCCACCACAGGCCAAGGAGGGGAAAAAGGGCTGCTCTCTTATCTGCTTCCTCTATTGGACTGGGCAGAAACCCAGCCAGACCCAGTCAGTAATCAGACAATCCATTGGACTCAGAGTCCACGGGCAGCTCCGCACTGTTCCCTTCAATTGCACAGCACTTGGCTGACGACCTGTTTGGCTGATTCGACTCATTGGGTACTACCCTGACTAGTGTACCGGGGACCTGAAACCTGGACCTTTCCGTGCCTGATGGACTTCTCCTTCCCTTTTGTGCTTTATTGCTTTATGTACCACTAAGGGGCCTGCATTGTGGGGCTCATTAACTTCCTGACAACCTCCTCAGTCATGTGCCATATGATCTTATACATTACCCAAGGGCTGGGCCCAGACAGCTAGCAAGCTCTAACTAGACTCCTTATCCCATCAGAGAGTCATTCACATGCCACGTTCCATGTACCCCAAAGGCGATTGCACCAGTTGTTTCGTTGTTTACTGTGTTCTTTTACAGTTCTGGTCAAACGACTTTCCTTCGCTGGACCTTGTTTGGGGTTTATTGTTGCTTATGTTCCTGTTTAAAACTATATGACATTGTCACACATGCCCACAGAGTAGCAATGAATGGAAAATCCTTAATAGCCATTTCTTGTTGCTGTTGATTGACAATGGCTGTTCAACACAAACATAATATGATTACCTGGAATGTCAGAGATATGGGGTCAGTACGAAAAAGCTTTAGGATTCTAAGCCCAACTGCAATGCCCCCACAATTATTTAGTATTGAGTTCATCTGACTACTACCGAGGCCTTGAAGATACACAAAAATTGGAGTGGCCAGTTATTCCATACCTCCTACTTCGCCTATGCCTGTGGTGCAGTGATATGGATCCGTGCCGGAATCCCATTTAAGGCAGTGGAAACCAGGGTGGATGGGCACGAATAGTAGGTCATGGTACACTGGATGGCATATATATGCTGGATGGTACACCTATAGTACTGGGAAGCATATATGCCCCCAATTCAGAGCAAGTCATCATTCTCACACATTTGTCCACTATTCTAGCAGAGTAGGTAGAGTATCCCTAGGTCATAGAGGGTGACTTTAATACAGTCCTAGATTTCGAGCTGGACAGATCACACCCCCGCCAAATGCTGGCTCAATACGACAGGCAACAGCCCTACAACAATGGGCGACCAGATGGTCCATCTTCAGATGTTTGGCGTAATTGTAATGCAGGAATGTGCGTGTACTCATTCTATTCACCACCTCACATGCTACATACATGCATAGATCACAGCCTATACTCACCCTCAATACTATCCACCATTACTCATGCGACATACCTGGGAAAACCCTTATCAGATCACAATTCTTTAGAAATTACATTCACATGGGGTAGGATCCCATTCCCACATGGCAGCTGCAACCTCAATTATTAGAAGATGGGGTATTCTGGGACACACTAACCGCCACGACAGACAACTACTTTGCAGAAAATACAGTACCTCATCATCACCACACACTGAATGGGAAGCGTTTCAAGTCGTAATAAGTGGAACGTCAATCAGCACTTTGGCGGGGGCCCGTAAAAACAGTCCTTCAAGAGATTCTCTGGGTAGAAGATAGGTTAGGTGCCCTAGAAGAATCAGTGGCAAATAATGGCACATGCCCCCAAATTGGAGGATGCAAACATCAAACATGCTGAGCTACTGGAACTCTTACCCATAATTGACCTTAGAGCTTACTTGCAAAAAACCCACACAGAGGCTGATAAATCTGGCGCCTTACTAGCCCGATTGACTTGTCTGATGCCACCTCCCACTCCCATCCTATCGATCACCACACCACAGAACACACAATCTACTACCCAATGGAACATTAACAAGGCATTTCATGAGTTTTTCACCACTTTCTATGTGGCCCCACCCCTGGTGTTCCCCAGGGGCATCCAATCATTACTAAGTGATCGGACACTACCCAAAGGGACAGCTGGGAAATGAGACATTTTGGGCACCCCACTCACCCCCACTGAAATTAAGGAAGCTACTAAGGAAATTGCCCGGAATAAAACTCCTGGCGCTGACGGTTTACCTATGGAATTTTACACTACATTTGCCACTTGCTTAGTCCTACAACTGGAACGTCTTTATACTCTCTAGAAGTGGGTAGTGTTGTAATGTGATTCACAGTCACTTTGTTCACGAGCCAGCACGTCTCTTGGATTCCACAGCGCATGAGGAAACATAGAATGTTGTGGGTTGAGGATTCGGGGTTTTGACAGTTAAGGAGAAGATGCATACTGGATCCAGAGGTATTACGTGTCTGGGGCTGTAAATAAAGAACCTAATTTAAGCTGTCCTGACTCGATTACTACAGAAATTGGCGACGAGGATGGGATAGCCCTGGACATGCTGAGCTGTCAGTGGGGATTCATTCACCAGCTGTGAGGAAATGACGGAGATTCGTTCACCAGCTGTGAGGAGACGACAGAGGGTAATGTAAGACTTGTCATGTCATGATTAATTGTTCAAAAGTGATGTGCGTTGGCCTGTGTTGATACCGCATTACGCTTTGAAATACAAGGTGCGCACATTCCTATGAACAACGTGACTGTTTTTGACAGTTAAGGAGAAGATGCATACTGGATCCAGAGGTATTACGTGTCTGGGGCTGTAAATAAAGAACCTAATTTAAGCTGTACTGACTCGATTACTACAGGTAGCCCTACCTTCTACAACAGCACAAACCCTGGTCACCTCCCTATTGTTGTTACACCGCAGCGCTCGCTGCGGCCGCGGGCTCAGGTTGCCGCGGCGCGGCACGTTAATTTTGCCGCGGCCGACGCCCGGGCCGCGGTAGACGCCGAGGCAGACACCCAGGTCGCGGGGGTCGCCGCGGCTCCGGCGAGGGCCATAAAGGCTCCAGGGAGCCGGTCTGGGGGTCACGGCGCTCGCCGCTCCCCCTTTTTCAAGTTCTGCCTTAAAGGCAGACGCGGCAGAGCCTGAAACCCCGAGGGGGTTTCAGGCATGGCCGCACACAGCGCATTATGCGCTTAACATTTATTTCTCTTGCATGTATTCACCTGCCCACCACCACTTACCGATGTTCCTAGGACAAACCGAACCCTTACACTGGGGGTTCTTTATACTTGCCTTTTTTCTCTTCCCAGCATGCTTACCACTTCCTCTCTACCCAGCATGCATTGTCTAACACACATACCTAATTCATTACTGTTTTCTTTTCCCCAATCCAAGATGGCGGTGTTCTACTTCCTGTTTCCTGTCCAGGGGTATTTAAGGGGATTCCAACTGCCTGTTCATTGCGTTGCAACACTCCTTGGTGATAGTGACGCTCCTATTTGATATCCTTCTGCGAATCCTGTCTGTTCCTGATTTGCTTTGTTTTCCTGCCTTCCTGAACTGCGGTCCTAATACCCTGGTGTCCTCCTTTCGTTTCAGGGAGTTCCTGTGGAGGTTTTTTACCCTACTGGGGTTTTTCCTCTGGGACTCCTTCTGGAGGGCACGGACTGTAGTGGTTCGCTCATACCAAACAGCACCGTGGCTACCGGAAGGGGTCGCCCCTACCTCGGCCAGAGCAGAACCCGTCGGAACAAGGACCGTTCCCCTACGCCTCTCCGCTGCGAGGGTAAGACCGTTGAGAACCGCGACAGATTGCAACGCCCACAATTCATGTTGCAGTCCGGAACTATGGATAACCCAGTGGTAAACACGGAACCTACTAACCAGGACCTGCTGGCGACGATACAACAACAGGCTCAAGAACTCCAGCAATTACGTACTGAGAATACTGTTTATCGACAAACCTTTGCCTCCAGGACCACAGATGTCCCTGCAGTAGCCGCCTCTACACCTCGATTTTCCGGGGATCCCACCACATTAAAAGAATTCCTGGATGCCTTAACGGTGTACTTTGCCTTTCGCCCCTCGCAATTTGTACAAGATAAGACCAAGGTGGGGTATTTGATTAGTGCCTTATCAGGACCAGCCTTGGTCTGGGCCACACCTCTAGTAACCAGAAACGATCCTTGTCTATCTAATTATTCCACCTTTATCACTACTTTTAAACAGATGTTTGAACGCCCTGGACTCGAGGCGTCAGCAGAAGAGGCTCTTTGCGAAGTCCAACAAGGGAGTCAGGATGTATTACAATACATCACCCGTTTCAGACAATTAGCTGCAGAAACAACCTGGGTGGAACGTACCTTGGTGACACTCTTCCGTAGAGGTCTAAGAGAGGACATCAAAGATGAACTAGTACATTCTGCCAGGATAGAAAACCTCAAAGGGTTGATGGACCAAGCACTAACTATAGAGTATCGGTTAAATGAACGACGAATGGAGAAAAAGAAGAGTCGTTTGCCTTTTCACTCAGTACCATCTCGTCCCTTCGCCCATCGTTCCGAGGAAGCCCGCCCTGAATCCAAAGGGAATACCGAGGAAGAGCCCATGCAGATTGACACAGCTCGCGGACCTCTATCCGCCAGCGAAAGGGAACATAGACGAAGGAAGGGGCTTTGCCTATATTGTGGTGCAGCTGGTCACCTAATTCGCGCCTGCCCCATTCGTCCAACCAAGCCCTTGGGAAACGCCAACTCCCGTCCCCAGTAAGAAGGGTGAGGACGGGATATCGTGATATACCTTCTATTTGCTCTTCCAGGGAGGAAGGAACTGCTCTTTTTCTCTTACCAGTTATCCTCCATTTAACTGATGGCCGCGAAGCAAGAACTTTGGCTTTATTGGATTGCGGAGCCAGTGGCCTATATTTAGATGAAACCTGGGCCAAAGAACAACAAATAACACAAATACCCAAAGAAATACCAGAACAGGTACATACTGTTGATGGGTCACTCTTGGCCTCTGGACCGGTACAATACACCACCCCTACTTTCTGTTTACAGTTCGGTAAACATCAGGAAATTCTCTCGTTTGACTTAATCTCATCACCACACCATGTCATGATCCTGGGAATTCCATGGCTTACACGGCACAATCCTTACATCAACTGGGAAACAAAAACCATTTCGTTATCCTCCCATTTTTGTCAACACCATTGCTATCCGGCCGGGGATTATTGGTCCCCAAAAAGTCTCTCAACAGCACCTGCCCAGGTGGGAGGATCCATTAATGTTCTACAGGGAGTTCCCAGACAGTATCAGGAATATATCGATGTATTCCAGAAGCCAGAAAGACCTGAATTGCCACCCCACAGAGAATACGACTGTGCCATTTCTTTAGAGCCAGACACTGTAGTTCCTTTTGGGCGGATGTACTCCCTCACCGAACCAGAGAAACAAATTCTGAAGGAGTACCTAGATGAGAATCTACAAAGTGGGTTAATAACTCCCTCCTCTTCACCCGCCGGGGCTCCTCTTTTCTTTGTACCAAAGAAAACCAAAGACCTGCGTCCCTGTATCGACTTCAGAGGGTTAAACAGGATCACTATCAAAGACCGGTATCCGCTACCCCTCATCAAAGACATCTTAGAAGCAGTCAGAGGAGCCAAGAGGTTCACTAAGCTGGATCTCCGAGGAGCCTATCATCTGCTAAGAGTCAGAGAAGGTGATGAGTGGAAGACCGCCTTTAGAACACCTTTTGGTCACTACGAATATAGAGTAATGCCCTTCGGACTCACTAATGCCCCATCCATCTTTCAAAGATTCATGGATTCTATCTTTTCTGATCTTTTGCAACAAACAGTGGTAGTGTATCTTGACGATATCCTAATTTATTCGGTTCATCCAGAGGAACATTCCAAACACGTCCGCCAAGTCTTAGAAAGACTCCGACAACATCATTTGTTCTGTAAGCCTGAAAAATGCGAATTTGATCAGATAGAAGTGAAATATTTGGGATACTGTATAGACCAAACCGGAATTGCCATGGACTCAGACAAAGTACAGGCTATATTGAACTGGCCATCTCCTTCTTCCATCAAGGAGACTCAATGTTTTCTGGGACTAGCCAACTTCTACCGGCAGTTCATAGCAGACTTTGCCCAGAGAACCAGCTTCATTACTCAAACCCTCAAAAAGGAACACCTAAAGAAAGGTTTTTGTTGGACACCAGGCGCTGAGTCAGCTTTTCAGGACTTAAAGAAAGCCTTTAGTCAAGCCCCTATTCTTCGACACCCAGACACTAGCAAACAATTCATTGTTGTCACAGATGCCTCAGAAAGAGCCATTGGGGCTGCCTTGTTACAAAGACAAGACGATGATGACCTAGAACACCCTGTATTCTATCTATCCCACATTCTATCTGATTCTGAGCGAAACTATTCCGTGCTAGAACGCGAATTACTCGCCTTAAAGGTCGCGTGCACTGAATGGAGACACTTTTTGATGGGATCAAAGGAGCCCTTCGAAGCCCGGACCGATCATAGAAATCTACAGTGTTTAAGAAATTTCCAGTGCCAAAATAGCCGGCAAGCTCGATGGGCCTTCTTCTTCAGCCAGTATGATTTCTATATCACCTACATCCCTGGTTCTCAGAACATCCTGGCGGATGCCCTGTCCCGACGTTATCCTGGGTGCGGTGATTCCGCGGTTCAAAACTTATTCGACAACAATAAAATCATAGGGGTAGCACAGACCTTTTTAGATCAAGTTAAGTCTGAATATGCCCGTCTACACGAAACAGAACTAAAGAGGTTACGTCCACAGCTGCACATAGATCATGACTACTATTATCATGATAAGGCCCTGTTTTTACCCACTAAAACAGTGCAAATCGAAGCCTTACACATGTGCCATGATTCTCCTATTGCGGGTCATCGAGGAGTGAAAGCGACTCAAGATCTTTTGCTTCGCTCTTTCTGGTGGCCAACTCTCAAGGCTGACACTGAGGCATATGTGTTATCCTGTCCTACATGTGCTCAAGCCAAGACACCCCGAACCAGACCTGTGGGCTTACTCCGCCCATTACCTGTTCCCCCAGGCCCATGGCTTACCATATCCACCGATTTTATGTGCGCCTTACCTTCCTCAATGGGAAACCACGTCATAATGGTAACTGTGGACTCCTTCACCAAGATGGCCCACTTCACGGCCTTGAGAAAGTTACCCACGGCAAAGGAGTTAAGTCAGGTCTTTACTCAAGAAATTTTCAGGCTACATGGGCTACCCCAAGTTATTATATCAGACAGAGGTCCCCAATATATCTCCCGTTTCTGGAACCAATTCTGCAAGATCTTGGGGATCCAGGTGGCCTTGTCATCCGGGTTCCACCCTCAAACCAATGGACAAACAGAACGACTCAATCAGGGTCTCGAGCAGTACTTACGTAGCTTCTGTAACGCTACACAAAGTAATTGGGCTCCCTACTTACCGCTTGCCGAATTCTCCTATAATAACTCTCTACACAGTGCCTCTAAAGTCTCTCCTTTCTATGGCTCCTATGGTTTCCATCCCAGGGCCTTCCCAACTCCCCTGAGAGACAACTCCAACCTTCCCGCCATCTCCTCTTTCGTTCGACAGCTACGGGGTATACAGCGAATTATCCATTCTAACCTTGTGTCCACCAAGTCCCGCATGAAGACAATAGCAGATAGGAGACGCTGTGCGGCTCCTCTATATCAAGTCCATGATAAGGTCTGGCTCTCCTCTAGATTCCTACCTCTCCGACTCACCCAAAACAAATTCAAGCCCCGCTTTTATGGTCCCTTTCTCATTCTCAAGAAGATCAACCCAGTGTCCATGCGTCTTCGCCTACCTCGGACATGGAAGATCCACCCAGTATTCCATGTCTCGCAACTGAAACCTTACCGTCCTGATCTCTTTCATAGGCAGTTGCCCTGTCCCCCTCCTTTGTTGGTTGACAATGTGCCTGAATACGAAGTGCAGGAGGTCTGTGACTCTCGATTTTTCCATGGGCGCCTCCAATACCTTATTCATTGGAAGGGGTACCCTTTGAGTGAGTGTTCCTGGGAGGATGCCTCTTCAGTCCATGCTCCTCTTTTAATCCGCCGCTTTTTTCGGCTCTTCCCTCACAAACCCGGGGCCTCGAGGAGGGGGCATACTGTTACACCGCAGCGCTCGCTGCGGCCGTGGGCTCAGGTTGCCGCGGCGCGGCACGTTAATTTTGCCGCGGCCGACGCCCGGGCCGCGGTAGACGCCGAGGCAGACACCCAGGTCGCGGGGGTCGCCGCGGCTCCGGCGAGGGCCATAAAGGCTCCAGGGAGCCGGTCTGGGGGTCACGGCGCTCGCCGCTCCCCCTTTTTCAAGTTCTGCCTTAAAGGCAGACGCGGCAGAGCCTGAAACCCCGAGGGGGTTTCAGGCATGGCCGCACACAGCGCATTATGCGCTTAACATTTATTTCTCTTGCATGTATTCACCTGCCCACCACCACTTACCGATGTTCCTAGGACAAACCGAACCCTTACACTGGGGGTTCTTTATACTTGCCTTTTTTCTCTTCCCAGCATGCTTACCACTTCCTCTCTACCCAGCATGCATTGTCTAACACACATACCTAATTCATTACTGTTTTCTTTTCCCCAATCCAAGATGGCGGTGTTCTACTTCCTGTTTCCTGTCCAGGGGTATTTAAGGGGATTCCAACTGCCTGTTCATTGCGTTGCAACACTCCTTGGTGATAGTCACGCTCCTATTTGATATCCTTCTGCGAATCCTGTCTGTTCCTGATTTGCTTTGTTTTCCTGCCTTCCTGAACTGCGGTCCTAATACCCTGGTGTCCTCCTTTCGTTTCAGGGAGTTCCTGTGGAGGTTTTTTACCCTACTGGGGTTTTTCCTCTGGGACTCCTTCTGGAGGGCACGGACTGTAGTGGTTTGCTCATACCAAACAGCACCGTGGCTACCGGAAGGGGTCGCCCCTACCTCGGCCAGAGCAGAACCCGTCGGAACAAGGACCGTTCCCCTACGCCTCTCCGCTGCGAGGGTAAGACCGTTGAGAACCGCGACAATTGTAACCTAATAAGCTCCTCACAGACATGACCTCACATAGCCCATTACTCAACAATGAATACAAAATCCTCAGCAAAGTATTAGCCCGCGGATTACTTACCATGATTCTGAAAGTCCTCCACATAGATCAGCGCGGCTTCGTTCCAAATCGTAATACTTCACTTAACATACGCCGACCATATCATGAACGTCATCAAAAGGTGGCTTCCGTGGGTGGGTTGCCTCTCCTTAGATTTAAAACAGGCCTTCAATACTCTCAGCTGGGATTTCATAGTGGCAGCTCTCTACCACTTTAACCGACATCCTACTTACATTAAATGGGTGCAACTACTATATACAAATCTCACTGCCACGGCACGAACCAGTCAACATATTTCTGATGCTAATTCGGTTCACTGCGGCACCAGACAAGGCTGTTCACTATCACCACTCCTTTTTGTGCTGGCCTTGGAACCATTAGCCCAACGTCTGAGACAGGATGCCCACATCTGGGGAGTCCCAATAGGGCCTACCACTCACGCAATATCATTATATGCAGATGATATGATAATTTACATAAAGGATCTTTGTATGGATATATCTAATATGGCTGGCCTACTTTATACCTTTGCAACACTCTCCGGACTACATATCAATGTCAACAAATCCTAAGCTTTCTTATTTAGCTGTGTCTATACCAGACAATCTCTCTGATTCAGAGATATGAATATTCAGGAAACATCTCACTCTTTTTATTACCTGGGAATCCAGGTATATCAAGACTTATCTGACGTCCTGGAGGGTAATCTCATGTAAACTATTATGGCCCTCACATCACAGATACGTTTCTGGGGTACTCTACCACTTTCAGGAGCAAGTCGTTTGGCCAACGCCAAACGGTGGTATTGTCACGCTTGCTCTACCATTTTGTTAACATACTGGCTGGAGTCCCTGCTCCGATGTTCATAAACCTTGTTAATGATTCTAATATGGGGTGCTGGCCATTGCCGGGTTAGTCTGTCCAAGGTCCAATTACAACCCGATGAAGGGGGAATGGATGTCCCTGATTTTAAATCATATTGTTTAGCCGGACAATTACAATGGCTTGCCGGTCTCAATTTGATGGAAATCGGCTATACTATGGCTGTGTTGAATCGGGGCAAACTCCATAAAATAGTGTGCCTGGACGCAAGGTGGAATCAACACCATAGGTGACCTATTTGCTGATAGCCTCCTGCTGAACCACATACATTTTACCTGTATTCATGGACTTCCAGAGACACTCTTCCCAACCCACGCTGGGGTCACCAGTTATGTGCACCTCCAATGGACCTCGGACGGCACTGAAACACCCACACATGAACTAGTTCGGGCACTACATACTATGAGACATGGGAGACATTTGGTTGGCTGGCTTTAACGCGCCTTCGCAAACACTTAATGGTCTCCCCATCTCCACTGCGGACTAAATGGGAAGAGGATTTAGATTGTGACCTTGGAGACCACGAATGGGCCTTCCTTTTAGAGTATTCCCCAAAAATTTCAAGTAATTCCTGTTTTAAATGTATTAAATTTTCCATCCTACAATGAGCTTATCCCATGCCACATAAGCTTCACAACATGTTCCCCTCGATTCTGTCTATGTGTCCATGATGGCATGCCTCAGACGCCAAGCTGCTACATGTTATGGGATTGCCCATTAATGTCCTCTTACAGAGCTCACATTGGATTGACCCTGGTAGACCTTACCGAACAGAAGCACTGGCACACACTAGAACACTGTATTTTGTGCCTATTTCCTGGATACAAAAGCCAGAGGGTAGTGACACAATTTGTGAATTTGACACTATTGCTGGCAAAACACATCCTGACAAATTGCTGAAAATCCTCAATGGTGCCACTGGTTTCCCAATGGCAGGCCGAGGTGGAGAAATGGGGACTAGCAGAGAGAGGAGCGCTTCACAGAGAGGAATACAGGGGGATGAGGAAGAGACCTATAGCGCTAGAATGGGATGCACTGCTGGAATCCTTCAAAGCTATGGACCCCATAGACAATTAAATTGCACTACATACACAACATTGCATAGTCTATGCACCTGAGGTATAACATTACTGATACACCTTTAGAGAATTTATTTAATACTACCTTGTTGGAGTTACATCAGCAAAGTTGTTTTATACACCATTAAAAGTCAACACAGGATTTATTTTTATACACGCTAGACTGAGTTTGACTGCATGACCCAGATACAACAATCGACATTGACAAAATCACTGTTCATTATGACGATGTACAGTTTAGGGATGGGAGGGTTAGGAGTTAATTGGGTTCAATTCACATTAATTGTATTTCTTGAAAAGTGGTTTGTGGGCTCCACAAAATGGTTTATCAACTACCGGTGAATGATTGTATTACTATACCATGTGATGTTAACCAAGATCACTTCTCCTGTACATTGTTACACTGTCTTAACTATTATTAATTGTCTCATCTTATCAACTATGACAACTAAAAGATGCAATATAGCTTGTGCTAAAAAATAGTGTCCTCTATCTAACCCTAATCTATGCTTTAATCTAGGCCACAAACACATGGTGCATGTTACAGTGCTGATTTTCGTTTTTGGTCTGTTCTGTTGTTTGAGAACCACTGTCGTCAGCGGGTAGGGGTTTGCTGTTGCTAAGTGTGTTGGGTCCAATGTACCATTTATCTAAAAGGGGTTGTACTGTGCCTAAGCTATGTGTTAATATAGCTCTAGATCTGGTGTTAACAGCCCCCATTTGAAAATGGTTCCACTTTATCCTCAGTTGCCTGTTGACCCAAGCAAGTCTTATTCCAGACCTTAGCATGTTAAAAAGCTTTGGTGGGAACTACAGGTATATGAAGGAAAATGTACAGTAGCTCGAGCAGGACCATCATTTTCATTATAGAGAAGAGGTCTGACTATGACATTGGGAGTTTGTTTCCTGCAGCTTAAACTTTTGGGGACTAATAAAGAAAGATTTATTGCAGGTTCTCTTACGTACAACAGTATGTCTTCCGCATACAATATTACCAATTTCCTGCTCATAAATCTAATGCACCCTTGAGAATGGTACTCCTACACTACAGCAGTTCCATTGCCATGGCATAAGGAAGGGGTAAGAGGGGACACCCCGATCTCGTGCCTCGTTTTCTGCACACTAGACGAATGTCGCACCATTCAGGCTCACTCTTGCAGAGGGACAACATACAGGATGGACACCCCGGACAGTAATAAGGCTCCCATGCCCATTTATGTACAGTCATCAAAAATCCCCATTTCAGGGAGTTCAAGCCTTCGCCACATCAATGAAAACAACTGCTGTTTATCAATTTGGATAGTGTTGGTCTATGGACACAAAGAAGGCTAATGGATTACACTTTAGGAATTGCCAGTGGATAGATCTGGCCTGCTTGTGGTTAGCCACACCCTTCATCAGTGGCATCGGTTTATCTGCACGAATTCTGGCTAAGATGTTCATACTATTATCCAGGAGTGATATCAACCTATAAAAGGCACAATCTCCATCCAGCTTCAAGTTTTACAGTGGTACTTATTACTGCTTCCTACAGAGAAAGAGAAAGGACTTAATGGCCAAGGGCTTCCTGGACCATTCCGTATGTGGGACTAAGATGTCAATGTAGGCTTTATAATGTCTATCTTCTGTCCATCAGAGCCAGGTACTTGTCCAATAGGCGTAATTTTGATTGTTTTTCACATCTTCTTCTGTGACGGGTAATCGTAGAGTTTATTAACCATTCTGCTCCAACTATGTCATCGTAAGTCTATCTAAGTAGGTCACTATTATTTGACTCCGCTACCATGTGAGATGTATGTTTTTCTAGTGCGCAGGTTTATGCTCCAGCTTATTGAGGTTGTTGCGGAGCGCCCTAAAGACTCTGGATTGCTTAGAAATGTAGAACTTGCCGAAATAGGCCTCAAAAGACTAAAAAGGAGTATCAGCGCCTAATACTGAGCCTTGATTGATATTTCTATGCAAATCCCCATCTTAAACATGGAGTCCAGTAGTGCCTCTGAAGAGAACCACCATTTAAATGCACTACGGTTCACATTGGGAGATCAAGCTCTGTCACAAGGCTATGATCTGACAGTGTTCTTGCCACATTCCTGCATTCTCTAACCCAAGGTGTCTACATCTCGTAATTAGCCAGTAGTTGATGCATGTGTGTCCTCTGTGGGCTGAGTAACAGTAGGTGAACTCAGAGATGGATAGGTTGCATATCCAAAAATCTATTTGGCTACAGTTTTGTAGTACTTTAGGCAGATGCCTGGCTACTGTTTTTTGTTTGTTTTTACTATATCTAAGTTTTCATTTATATTTGTATTTGTCCCTGATCCAGAGATTATAGTGCGAGTATCTAGTGTGTTGTATTTTTTCTGAAGATTGGCATAAAATTGAGGCATGTCTATAATTGGCCCAGAGGCACTGATGATTGTTATTTGCAGTGCCCCTCAATAGTTTCTTGAACCACTGAAGTCTGTTGTCAGAGTCTTGGTTAGTACTGCCCATTAAAATTGGAATCCCCTACATAATCCCAGGCCCAGCTCTCCCCATGCTGCTGCATTGCTCTTGCTCCTGTCTTCTCCTTGCTTTATCACCCATTCTTGAGTGCCTTCTCCTTGCTTTTCCCTTGTTCTCATTCCTTTCCCCCATTCTTTGTCTGCCTTCTTCTTGCTTTTCCCTCATTTCCACTGCTTTTTCCTTGCTTTTCCATTTTTTCCTAAGCATTCTCCTTGCTTTTCTCTCGTTCTCACTTGCTTTCTTCTTGCTTTTTCTGCTGTTTTTTGTGCCTTCTCTTGAATATTCACTAGTTTTAAATGCTTTCTCCTTGCTTCTTCCCCATCCCATTTTGTGTGCCTTCTCCTTGCTTTACCCTCGCTTTTTTGCGTACCTTCTCCATACTTTTTTCCTATTTTTGTGTGCCTTCTTGCTTTTACCATACTGCTTCCGCATGCTGCCCATTATTTCCCACCTCCCGCCAAGCCCCAACCACTGCCTCCCCCCACCACCTCCCAAACCTCCTCCCAGGACTTACTTAATAGAGGCCACAATGCAATCCCACTCAGCAGGTTCCAGGCCCAACTCTCCTCATGCTGCTGCATCGCTCTTGCTCCTGCATTGTCCTTGCTTTTCTTCCCCGTTTTTTCTTTAGTGTTTTCTTACTGCTTTTCCCCTGTTCTCACTGCTTTTTCCTCTGTTTTTGTGTGCCTTTTTCAGTGCTTTTCCCTTGTTTTTACTGCTTTCTCCTTGTGTTTTCAATCTTTTTTTGTGCTCTTGCTCCTTACCTTTCCCCGGTTTTCACTGCTTTCTCCTAGCTTTTCTCTAATTTTTGGTGTATATTATCCTGGCTTTTCCTTTGTTTTCACTGCTATCTCCGCCTGTTATTTCCTGTCTCCGCCTCCAAACAGACCTCCCTTCTCCCAGGACTTACTCAATGGAGGCCTCAGCATGACCCCACTGAGAAGGTCCCAGGCCAGCTCTCCCCATGCTGCGGCATTGCTCTTGCTCCTGTGATCTCCTGGCTTTTTCAGCATCTTGAGACTCTCACAGGTGATTTGCTATGCTTTATAAATCCTTGATTGATTGATCCAGATCATTACCCTTCTAACATGTGTACTGTACAATGAGGACACGTTGACCACACATTTTGGCTGCTTCAGCTTGCTTACTAAATTAATTCAGGTGCGTCCTTGTAGGAATGCTGCGTCCATGTCCTATCTATGCAGATAGGCTAGCACATTCCTTCCTAGTTTTACAGGCTTTATTAATGGCTGGGGAATTCCAGGTGATCAAGTGGAAAGGTGGCATCTTCTTTTCTCCTGGAAAACAGGGTAGTGTGTTTATAGGTATGCCTGACGTGCATAGTTTCTGTATTAGCATCCCAAGTACCATTCACTACGTTTGCTGCCTCATAACGTGTACATCTCCATCTCTCCCCCACCCTCATTGACTTCCCCAACTCTAAGTGGGCTGAAGATTCTCTCCCATCCCAACATGCAAGAAACGTGCAGTGGTGCAGTGCGCTTTAGGGCGGATGGAGTGCACACTCACAGCCAGTGCAGCTTTGCAGGGGTGTCTGCCAGGTTCAGCACTGATCAGATCCCCCAGTTTAGATCAGCAAGATCTTACTCCCCATGAATTATTACCCGATTTATTTTCAGGTTATGGAAGTGTAGCCCAGTCACACTCTGTAGTAATTCAGGAACAGACTGTTTGTGGGATGAAAGTGTCAGAGCAAACACAGACTCTGGTGACCTTTTACTTATTCTGATTGCTAGTTACTAGACTTAAACTTGATATTTCGTGTAGCTATTCTAGGAAAGCACCCTTTTGGCATGGTTAGCCCCCACTTTTTGCCTAGTATCTGATGTGATTTCAACTTAAAGAGGACTGGGTTCCTGCTAACCAGGTCCCAGAGCCAAATCTTGTTCCCAAAACTGCACAGTTGTTGCCCCAATTGGCAAAACCTATATCACCCTCTCTAAGTCCCAAGTAAATGGTAGCCTGGTACCTAGGGCCTGGGGTACTAAAGAGGGTCCTTAAGGATTGCAGCACAAACTTTGCCACCCTAAGGGACCCCTCACCAAGCACATGACAGGCTGCCATTGCTTGCTGTGTGTCTTGGTGCACACAAAAGTGAAAACACAACATGGCACATAGCCTGTGTGCCATGTCCCCTAACACTGCATACAACATATCTAAGTCACCTCTTTAGCAGACCTTACAGCCCTAAGGCAGGGAGCATTATATTTCATGTGAGGGCATAGCTGCACGATCTGACCCTGCTATGTCTTTTTCAATTCTCAGACACAGTAAGTAACCAGGGAAACCATTTTAAATGCATGTGCTGGACACTGGTCAACACGAGTTCCCCAGCTACATGATGGCCTCACTGAAGCTAGGGATGTTTGATATCAAACATCTCATATTGTTGAACCCACACTGAGGCCAGTGTTGGATTTACCAATTAATGTACCCAGAAAGCACCTTAGAGGTGCCCCCTGAAAACCTACTAACTACTAGTGTGTTGACTGACTACTGGTCCTGACCAGTTCAGCCACCTTAGACACGTTTCTGACCCCCTAAGGTGAGAGCCAGCACTCTTGGAGGCCAGAGACAAAAGCCTGCACTGGGTGGGGGTGTTGACACCTCCTCCAGGCAGTATAGACATTCCAGGGCAGGAAGCTTCAAAGTCCTAGCTGCCTTTGTTATACAACTGAGGTCTCTCCAGATGTCAGAGATTACCAACCTCCCTGTCCTGACCCCACCTCTTGATGGCAAGAAAGGCAAGAAAATGAGTTAGATTAGGAGGTGTGACCACATCAACTGGCATGAGTTAGATTAGGAGGTGTGACCACATCAACTGGCATGGGACTGCCCATGCCAAAGGTGGACAAGTTGAAGTGGACACCACTTTTTAAATTATTCCATCTTGTTTTGGATGGAATAAGACCTTTAGGTTAAGTGTTATGCCCACTTCACAACAAAAGTGGTCATAGAGAGGGTGCAGTCACCCTAAAGATGGGCAACCCATTCACTGGCACTCCCCATAACTCCCCTAAATTGAGTATTTAGGTGGCACCCCTGAAATCAGATCCTGATGACCTAAGAAGCCAAAGGACACTGAAGAGTTGCACCCGCAGAAGAGGAGAAAAGAAGCAGTTGACCTGGTACCAACCCCGCTGCCCTCTCTGCAGCCCTCAATGGACTCTGCACTAAAAGACGGCTCGTCCTGCAGCTGAGCCTCCGGAAACCCAGGAGGACTGCCTTCCTTCAACAAAGAATCAAGACTCCCGTGAGCAGTGGACCTGCTCCACAATCAACTCTCAAGGAAGGACTCTGCATCCTCCTGAACAGCAAAGAACCAACACTTGAAGTCACCACTGCACCCGCCGTCACTGACCCGAGTACGAGTGGAGCTCTGGTGCCAACAAGGTTCTCCAGCTCCCCAGAGTTTGAGTTCATTGAGGTTTCATCCCTCCTGGACTCCCCAAAGTTGCCTGCAGCCTCTGCATGCAGGCCCTCTGTCCAGCAGCCTCTGTAGTGAGAGAAACCCAACACCTTAAACAACCACTGCACCCGCAGCCTATTACTTGAGCTGAAGTAGGTCTGTGGTGTTCACGATGGCCCTCAGCTCTCCTGAGCTCGAGACCACTGGGGTTTCATCCCTCCTGGACTCCATGACGATGCCTGCAGCCTCAGACTACAGGACCCCTCAGCCACAAGTGCTCCCGGACACAGAAACTCAACAACAAAGGACACTCCTGCATCAGTCACTCCTGTGCCTTGGAGAAGAGGACCAAAATTCAACTATGTCCCCGAGAACCCAAAGTTTGATACCTAACTGCTGGTTTTCCCAGATTGGCTTTCTAACAAGAGCCTGCAGTCTATTTCCAAGGAGACCAATTCCTACTGAAATACAGTGGACACCCAACGCCGTACTATACCTCTGCACCTGGCCGCCCCAATGTTGCCCAGAGTGATCTGTTGATGTGGGTCTGATCCCTGTCCAATACTCACCTTAAGTCTCAGAGATTGGTCTCGTAAGTCGTTGTAAAGTACCTGTTTGCTGAACTAGTTTCCTTCCATAGGTTAACAGTGAAGAACTCAAAACGTTTAGGGTCCACTTTTGCAAGTGAAAAGTATTTATGCTTAAAAACATGCTTACTCTGTAACAAAGTTCTTGGTTTCAAAATATATATAAAAATAAATGTTATTTTTAGAAATTGGTCTCAGATTTATTCTTTGAGAGTGTGTCTGTGGGTACAACATATGCTTAGCACTACCCTCTGATAGGCCTAACTGCTTGACCACACTACCACAAATCAGATCATTAGTACTATCTACCTTTGCCTCTGCAAACCAATTGGGGATCCACTGGACACTCTCCACAGTGTACTTTTTAGTACACCATACAGAGAGCCAGCTTCCTACAGCTATGGTCAGCTGAAATATTGGGTATTTCTAACATCTTAGTTGTTCATCTTCATGCTGTCTATGGTGCTGAATTGTGAGCTAAGGCAGAGTGATTTGTGTTTTGCTTTGATGTAATTCTTTAGAAAGAGGTTGGCCACATAGAGAATATTGAAAATATGGGTCTGCTCCGGTGAACTTCAGGCGTGCATCCATACTGAAAATTGAGTAATTTGTTTTTTCTTGACATCCATGAATGCCCATCGGACCTGCTGCACACGTGGTGTGAAATTGTGCAATAGGAATGCTAAGGAGTTACTGTGATTCAGGTTTTGTTGTTCTCTAGCTACTTTCAAAGCAGCATCCTGATTCCTGTAGTTTAGCAGCCTTGCATTGACTGGACAGGGTGGTGCACTTTTAAGTGTTGAACAAGCTACTTACCTTTGGTAAGGCCTTATCTGGTAGAGACTACTTCTAGCTGCAGATTCCTTAGTTTAGAATGATCCCAGGCATCAGACTGGATCTGGATTTTTTTTCCTGAGCAGTACGCTTGCACACCAGTAGGTGGAGTCATTCTGCTCTGCATGTGTCGTCGGCATCAGAAGTGACGTCTGCAGCATCTATATAGGCACCATCAAGGCAAGCTGAAGTCAATTTCTTTTCACGACTTTCTGCAGGAAAGTACCATCTTGCCTGGCATGTTACCCCCATTTTTACATGTATGTCAGTTTGTTTTTGCCTGTCTCGCTGGGATCCTGCTAGCCAGGACCCCAGTGCTCATAGTTTGTGGCCTGAATGTGTATACCTGTGTAGTGACTAACTGTGTCACTGCGGCTCTGTTAATCAGAACCTCAGTGCTTATGCTCTTGCTGCCTTTAAAATTGTCACTATAGGCTAGTGACCACGTTTACCAATTCTAATTGGCACACTGGAACATCCTTATAATTCCCTAGTATATGGTACCTAGGTACCCAGGGTATTGGGGTTCCAGGAGATCCCTATGGGCTGCAACATTTCTTTTACCACCCATAGGGAGCTCAGACAAACCTTACACAGGACTGCCACCGCAGCCTGAGTGAAATAACGCACATGTTATTTCACAGCCATTTTCACTGCACTTAAGTAACTTATAAGTCACAGAGGTGTGAGGGCACTCTGGAGGCCTCTGAGTGGCCAGTGCCGGCAGGTGACGTCAGAGATCCCTCCTGATAGGTGCTTACCTGCCCATGAGGGCTATTTAGGGTCTCTCCAGTGGGCTTTTCCTCAGATAACGACTTGCAAGAATTCACCAGAGTTACTCTGCACCTCTCTCTTTGACTTCTGCCAAGGATCGACTGCTGACTGCTCCAGGACGATTGCAAAACTGCAACAAAGTACCAAGAAGACCACCAGCGTCATTGTAGCGCCTAATCCTGACGGCTTTCTCAACTGTTTCCTGGTGGTGCATGCTTTGGGGGCTGCCTGCCTTCATCCTGCACTGGAATACACAAATAAATCTCCTGTGGGTTGATGGAATCTTCCCCCTGCTCCAGCAGGCACCAAACCTCTACGTCACCGGTACTCTGGGACCCCTCTCATCCTGATGAGCGTGGCCCCTGGAGCACAGGTGGTGGACCCAAGTGACCCAGACTGTCCAGTGGTCCAACTGTCCAAATTTGGAGGAGGTAAGTCCTTGCCTCCCCTCTCCAGGCAGTAATCCTGTGCACCACGTGAACTGCAGCTACAAGGGCTTCTCTGCACCTTTCCACGAAATCCTTCATGCACAGCCAAGTCTAGGTCCCCAGCACTCTGTCCTGCATTGCTCAACTCCCTGAGTTGACCTCCGGCTTCGTGGGACCCACTTTTGTAGTGTTGAGACAACCGCCGTGCTCAGTCTTCTTGAACCCGTGTTCAAGGACTTCTGCGGGTGCTACCTTCTTGTGCTTGGGCTCTCTACGTTGCTGAGGGCCCCCTCTGTCTCCCCTCCCAAGTGGCAACATCCTGGACCTTCCTGGGCCCGGGCAGCACCCTTTTTCTTAAAATGCGACCTTTGCAGCTAGCAAGGCTTGTTTGTGGTCTTTCTCCAAAGAAACAACTCTGCATCCTCCAGCACTCAGTGGGACATCTTTTTCACAAAGGAGAAGTTCCTAGCACCTTTCGTTGTTGCAGAATCTTTAGCTTCTTCTATGGGAGGCAGACATTTTGCACCTTCATCCGGGGTTTAGTGGGCTGCTGCCCCCCCCGGACACTTTTGGACTTGGTCCCCTTCCTTTGCAGGTCCAGGAATCCGTCTTCAGTGCTTTGCAGTCTTGTGTGGTCTTTGCAAAATCCTTTATCACGATTTTAGTGTGTTTGGGGAAATAGTAGTAATTTAACTTTCCAGGGTCTTGGGGTGGGGTATCTTGGACATCCTTAGTGCTTTCTTACACTCCCAGGGACCCTCTACACACTACACTAGCCTAGGGGTACATTCGTGGTTCGCTTTCCACATTCTTAGTATATGGTTTGTGTTGCCCCTAGGCCTATTGCATCCTATTGTATTCTACAGTGTTTGCACTACTGTTTGACTGTTTTACTTTGCTGATTTTGGTGTAGGTGTAGATTTTGTTTATTTTACTTACCTCCTAGGGGAGTATATCCTCTGAGATATTTTTGGCACATTGTCACAAAAATAAAGTACCTTTATCTTTTAGTAACTCTGAGTATTGTCTTTCTTATGATATAGTACCTATATAAGTGGTATAGCAGGAGCTTTGCACGTCTCCTAGTTCAGACTAAGCTGCTCTGCTATAGCTACCTCTATCAGCCTAAACTGGTAGAACACTACTAATCTACTAATAAGGGATAACTGGACCTGGCACAATGTGTAAGTACCATCTGGTACCCACTATAAGCCAGCCCAGCGTCCTACATTTTCCACACCACATACGCAAAGTAATGGACACTGACCACTGATGTGGATAACTAGGGCCCAGAAAGGGATACAGTCCAGTCCCTAGAATTCAGTTTGCGGAGCGGGGAGGACAGGTGAGCTGGTAAGGAATCTGCAGCTAGATATAAGCCCTCATTGTGACACTAGCGGTCAGCTGACCGCCACACCGGCGATAGCGGTAGTACCGTAGCCAGGCCAGCGGTGAAGACTGCCAAATCATGACCAGGGTGGTGATCCCTCCCATAGACAGCCAATGAACCACCTGAACTGCCTGTGCGGTCCGGTCACTGACCATGGGGGTAGCCATCTTCAGGCAGGCAGAAGACAACGACCCACCCACCATATTATGACTAGCAGACCGCCAGGACTTCTGGGGCGGGATCACCGCTACCAACAGCCTAGCGGAAACACATCTAATAAAAGGAGACACTCACCTTCAGGGACACAGAGGAGTCCGCAGCCGTCAAGGAACCCGAAAAGGATGTCTTCCTGATGCTGTACCACGCAATGGCAGTCCAGCAGCACCTAAGATGACGTGAGTACAGCCGCCTAGCACACAAGTGAGACACCCCCCCCCCCCCCACCCCAGAACAATCTGCAGAGTAAATCGACAGCAAGAGAATCAAGGACCTACAACCACTGTAATCATGTTGGAAAAGGAGCTCAAATTCAAATAATAATATATTTACATATGTACAGCAAGGGCCATTGTCCAGTCCAAAGTTTTCAAATGGCCACAGGGCAACATCCAAGGCCCAACTTGACTCCTGACAGCCCAGTCAGTTCATTGGGCAGGGGCATCATGAAGATGGTAGGCAGGCACCTCAGGGGGCAAGGGGATTCTCCTTGAAGGGGGGTCCTTCGGCTTGAGAGAGGGCGGGTCCTTACCCTTCTGTTTAGGGGGTGGAGGAGTAACCTTGGGACGGGGGGCTGGAGTGCCACTCTTTTCACCCTTAATGGCAGGTGGAGTCTTAGGGGGAGGAACAGGAGTTGACTGGGAGCTCGAGGTACTGGGCTGGGGGTGTGAGACCTTTCCCTTAGGAGCAGGACTGGGGGGGAGGAGGGAAGAGGTCAAGGCAGGAAAGGAAAAGCTTCTTAGGACCAATGGGGCAGGGTGTGGAAGTAGAAATGGGAGTGGAGGTAGAAGGAGTGGTTGTTGGAGGACAAGGTGCATGGACAGTGTGCATGTGTGAGGTGGATGGCTGTTGGGTGTCTGAGTGGGAGCGTTTATGTGTCTCTGGGGGGGCAGACAGGGTGGGAGAGGACAAACAGGACGTGTGTGTGTATGTATGTTGTGGTGGTGTTTGCAAATGAGGTGGGTGTGCTGCATGAGGTGGTGATGGTGGTTGTGGTGACTGCGCATGTGGTGTGGGATGCATGTCTGTGTGTCTGCTGTTGTGGTGACTGTGGGCAAGGCTGTACAGGTGGCAGGATCTGGGACTAATGATGCAGTGCATGCAGGTGTGAGTGCTGATGTGACTGTAAGGGAGGAGGAGGAGAGGGAGACAGTGGAGGCAGTGCTGTTGTAGTATGTGCATCTGGTTGCTGGCTGTGTGTGTGTTTGTGGAGTGAAGTGTGATGCCTGCGTTTGTCTGTGTGAGTCCTGTCTGTTGATTTGTGTGCCTGCTTGTCAGAATGTGTGCATGGGATGGGTTGGGGGAGAGGGCTATGGGGCTGGGAACAGGCAGTTGGAGGGGGGAATGGAAGAAACATGGACACTGGCTGCCGTCAGAGAGGAGGCAAGAGCCTGAAGTGATCTCTGTAGGGCAGCCAAACCACTGTGAATGCCCTCCAGGAAGCCATTGCATTGCTGCTTCTAGGAAGCCAGCCCCGGATGGCATTGACTATGGTTGACTGCCCTACAGAGATAGATCTCAGGAAGTCAATAGCCTCCTCACTGAGTGCCTGGAACGAAGTAGATATCCACCTTCCTGGGTGAGCGGCCACGAGCAACTGGGTGGGGGGCTACTGGGAGGGTGGTGCTGGTACAGGGGTGGCGGAAGATGACATAGCTGGGGTGATCCCAGAGGGGTCCGCTACCACCAGGGAGCTCCCATCGGAGGAGGAATCTGAGTCGCTTCTGTCTCCCCCGTGGTGCTCCTCTCGCCCTTCAACTCACTGGTCCCCTCGGCGTCTGTGCTCTCTGTCTCCTAGGTCCTTTGGTCTGCAGCTCCCCCACTCGCCTGCTCCTTCGTCATATGAAGCTAATGCACACATGGACATGATGACAAAAGGAGAGGGGGAGAGAGAGAAAGGTAGCACAGAGTCAAATCACAGCACCAACAGCACATATGGCATACACATCACTCACTGGGATTTACATTGCGCAGTACAGACCACAGTGATAAACCATTACCTAGGTACAATAGCAGTAAGGAACCCAAACACTACCAACTGCACACCTAACTAAGCCCTGTCTGCCATGGCATGCTAGCTACTTAGCAATACCAAATATGCATCCCACCCTACATAGCTAAGCAGGACCACACTTGGAATAGGTAAACTGGTATATTGGGGAATACACTGACTAGAGCCTTGCACCCATACCTCATTATAGGCAACAAATACATAATACCACACATTCTGTACTCACGCCTTTGTCGCTGCTGTGCTGACTTCAAACGCCCATCCAACTCCGGATTGGCCACCGTCAGTATGCAGGCCATTAGGTGGGGTCAGGGGTCTGACGGGCACCCCTCCCTTGTTGGGAGGCCGTCCCCAGCTGGGCATCCGCAGTCTTCCGTGCCCAGAGTCTCAGGTCCTCCCACCTTTTCCTGCAGTGGGTGCTCCGCCAGCTATGGACCCCCAGGCGATGGCACGCCACAACCCTTTCTTTTGATGGGCGCTGACCTACAGAGGAGACACAGACAGAAGGACACCATGAACTATACAATCCAGTCTGTCACACATTTGCCCCTCATCAAGCACACACATGACCCGTACCTCTGCATACACATTGCATGCAGCCAAACAACCCCCCCCAAATGACACACTGCTAGCACACACATACATCTACAAGCAGCTATGTTGCATCCCACCTACCCATGATGTACTCACCTGTTGGTCTGGAGGCCCGGACAGGTCACAGCAGCACACACAGTGGAGATGTAGCACCATGGAGAGTCAGGAATCAAGTCAAGTGGTAGAAAGAAAACAGCGGTCACGTCCTCAGCGCTGAAACACCGTCACCGCCGGGGGTGATCATCATTGGTTCCTGTACTCCATAGAGCCCCATGTTAGCCAATGAGGATTAGCACGGCGGTGCAGACAGCCTTCCGCCATTACACCTAACGCTGGCGAAGTGAGGTCACTTTCACCTGTCCCTTCATACAGGACAGGCGGTTGCCATTTCCTACTGCTAGTACCCATGGTGGGAATAAATATGTGTGCCATTGGTATCGACTGTTCACTCCTACGCAATTCCAGTCTCCTATATACATACATACATGCTCTGTTTTCCAATGATGTTGTGTGTCTATAGGTACCGTAGTCACACCCATTTTACTTTTGGCTCATTTAGATACCAACCACTGCGGAGGAAGAGGAGGCAAGCACCCATGTAAAGACCCCTTGTGGACTTAGCTACACTGAAGAACCGGCATATCATACTCACCTATCATCTTGTCAGGGCCACCATTGCTGAGCTGTGTGCACAATTGGAGCCAGATCTAATGCCTGCTCTCGTTAGCACTACAGCTATTCACCGTGCAGTACAGGTACTGTCAGTGCTCCACTTCCTGGCAAGTGGTTCATTCCAGGTGACAGTGGGCTTGGCTGCAGGAAAGTCACAGCCAATGTTCTTGATAGTGCCTGGAGGGGTTTTGGCTACCTTGCTCAAACACATGAGCAGCTACATCGCATTCCCCCAGAGTGAAGATTTTCCCACTGTGACGGCTGGATTCTAAGCCATGGGACAGATGCCATATGTGATCGGTGCCATTGACGGGACCCATATTGCCTTGGTCCCTCCCAGGGCAAATGAGCAGGTGAACAGGAATAGGAAGTGTTTCCACTCAATTAATGTCCAGATGGTGTGCCTTGCAGATCAGTACATCTCCCACGTCACTGCCAAGTATCCTGGATCTGTGCATGATGCCTATGTCTTGAGGAATAGCAGCATACCACAGGTGATGGCACAACTACAGAGGCACAGAGTGTCGCTCATAGGTGAGCATGAGTCTTCACACAATGTATGTCACTGTATGGCAACTGGAGATGTACTCCATGCCATTGTAAATGGGTAATGTGTGTCCCTCACTACTTCCAGGTGACTCCGGATACCCAAACTTGACCTGGCTGTTGACCCCTGTTAGGAATTCGAGAGCAGGGGCTGAAAATCGGTACAGGGAGGGACATGGCCATACCAAAAGAGTTGTAGAACGCACATTTGGCCTACTGAAAGCCAGGGTTCAGGTGCCTCTGTTTGACAGGTGGGTCCTTATGCTACGCCCCCAAGAAGGTTTGCCAGATAGTGGTGGCATGCTGCACAAGTTGGCCCTCAGACGCCATGTGCCCTACCTGCAGGAGGAGGGGGAGAAAATGCACCTGTGTCAGCAGTGGACACTGAGGACAGTGAGGAGGAGGATGTGGACAACAGAACACACATACAGCAGTACTTCCAATGATACTCAGGTAAGACTCTAGATCTGTTCATGTCTCTATTTCTGTTGAGTGTTGTGTGCCAGCTGTGTTGAGCCAATAACTGCATTACCCTTTCAATTGACTGTCACGTATGCCTTCCCTTTTTGCAGATGTTGGTGTGGTAACAGTGTACTGATGTGATGGCTACAGACTGCTTAAGAACATTTGTTTGATGGATTCACATTTTACAGGACATTTGCACAGGATGATACAGCCCATTACATTGCACATTTATGTCTGATAAAGCACTTTTACTCCAGTTGTGTTCCAGGCTGTTTAGTGAAGTGACAATAATGAACGGATAGTGCAATAGAGTGGGGTGACGGTTGAGGAAAACCACAGTGTAGTCGTCCAGTTGGTCTGGAGCACAGGTAAAACATGCGGCCATAGGATGAAGAGCAACGGCAGTCCAAAGTGAACAAGGTGACTCAGTGGCACACAAGGGGGACATTCTGATGGGGCTCATTTCCTGGCAATGGTCTTGGCAACAGTCTCTGCTGTCTGTCTGGGTCGCAGGGAACGTTTGTGGGGTGGTTCTTTTGCTGCAGAGGGAGAGGTGCTGGTAGCCTGTGAGTGATGTGGCAGGTCCTCCTGTCCACTAGCTGTGGCAGATGTTGATGGCTGCTGAGCAGAGTGGCTAATGGTAGTGGGCAGCTGGTGTGCTCTGTTCTCCCGCATGGTGTTGGCCATGTCACCCAGCACCCCTACAATGGAGGCCATGTTGGCATTAGGCCCTGCAACTGCTGCATGACCTTCTGATGGTGTACCCCCTGCAGCCGCTGGTTCTCCTGCATGATGGTGATGACCTGGGCCCATCCTGTCCTGGGACTTTTAGAATGCCCCCAGGACATGTGTGAGTGACTCCTGAGCAGTCGGTTCCCTGGGCCTGCCCCCCGCGCACAGCTGACCTGTCTCTGGCCCCCTGCGCCTTTGTCTCATGAACAGTGTGCCCACTCCCACATACACCCGGACCTTCATTGTCTTGCCTGTGTGGTGGCGAAGTTGGGTGGCTGCTGTGGTGTTTGAGTCTGGTGGGGGGGCCTGTGGTGGACTGACTGTGGGATGTTGAAGACGACTGACCTGTGGTCCCAGATGGGCCAGGGAGTTCACCCAGCTTTGGACATCCAGAGTTGCTGTCATCACTGGGGGCATCTTCTGGTGGGATACTGGGTTGCCGTGGCACTCGCTTGCCGCTGACATTGGCTGGGGCACCTGTGGGGATAAAGTGATTTGTTAGGGTCATTGTCTGTCACATTTTCTGCATTTCTACATTTCCCTATGTGTTTGGTGCTGTCCTCCCACCTTTGGTGTTGGATTGTGGGATTGTAGTACTACATGCTGTCCATGCAGTGCTGGTGGGTGTGCATACAGTGCTGGGAGCGGTGTGCATGCATTGGGTAGGTCATGCAGATTTACCTGTGGTCATTGGGGTGGTACACTGTATGGGATGGAGTGGGGTGAAGGGAGTCAGGGTGAGGGGGTGACATGCCATGCAAGTATCAGTGGTGGTAGGTAAGTAATGGTGACTTACCCGTGTCCAGCCTTCCAGTGACTCCAGTGAAGCCCTCAGGATGCAGGATTGCAATGACTTGCTCCTCCCATGCCGTCCGCTGTGGGGGAGGAGGCGGGGGTCCACCGCTAGTCCTCATGATGGCGACCTGGTGCCTTGATGCAATGGAACGCACCTTCCCCCGTAGGTCGTTCCACCTCCCGCCTCTTTGGTATGTCATACCTTGTGCGTGGATATTGTCCCCCGGAGTTCACCCTGTCCACGATCCTCCACCATAGCTCCACCTTCCTGGCAAGTGAGATCTGTTGGACTTGTGCACCAAACAGCTGTGGCTCTACCCTGACGATTTCCTCTGCCATCACCCGCAACTACTCATCTGCGAAACGGGGGTGCTTTTGTGGGGACATGCCTATTGTGTGTTGTGTGTGTTGTGCAGAGGCTGCTCAGTGTGTGGTGTGTGATGCGTGACGGATGTATAGGTGGATTTGGTTTGTGTGTATAGTTCTGTAAGGGATTGGCTTGGCAAGGTGTTGCAGTCTTTTTGTGTTTGCAAGGGATTGTGGGGTGTCTTTTATAGTGCTGTTGGTGGGTGTGTAGGGTGTGTGTTTCTGTGTCAGGTGTGGGGTTTTTGAACTGCCCAATGTTGGCTTGTATTGGTGAAGGGTGCCCAATTCCGCCGTGGAAGTGTGCACCACCAATGGTTGCCGCCATTGGAAGTCCGCTGTGGTGATTCGTGGGTCGTAATCTGGAGGGCGGTGTTTTGCTGGCATAGCGGTGTGGGTGGTGGGTCAGCTTGTGTCAGTTTTCTGTCAGTTTTGTGTTTTTGTGTCATAATCTGGCGGGCAGATCACCCCCTACGTGGTGGTCTGTTGGGGGCCTTCACCAAAGCAGTCTTTGGAATAGACCGCCAATGTCATAATGAACACCATAGTCTCTTTCAAATAAGGCATTACCAAAGGTCAGTAACTTGGTCTTCTAGCAGAGACTTTTAGCTGCAGATTCCTTTACTTAGAATAGAGACCCAAGCAATACCATCCCCAGAGATGGGTCTGCAGACCAATTTCAGATGAGGAAGTCGTGCAGGACCAAATGGGCAAGATGCTCTTCACAACGGACCGGAATGTTCAGGCAGTAATGTCTAGTAAACAATTGCAGGGAAGCCCACGTTGCTGCTTGGCAGATATCCAGGATTGGAACTCCACGTGCTAATGCAGCGGTCGCAGCTTAAGCTCTGGTGGAATGAGCATGCAAGCCCTCATTGGCCTATCAATGCATAGTAGATTTGAATGCAGAGCACAACCCATGTGGAGGAGAATGTGCTTTTCTGCACAGCACAACCCTTATTTGCCCTGACATATCCCACGAACTGCAAAGTAAAACGCCAACGATCATTTGGGGTCCAGATGATGGAGACACTACTCATCCTTAGAAGGGTCGGGGACCATAGAAGGTAGGCAAGGTGATGGACTGACCTGCATGAAAGAGAGACACCACCTTTGGGGCACCACTTTTTCACTTTGGAAGCAAGGAGGCCCGTGAACGAAGCACCACTTTGTCAGGATGGATGGATAAATATGGTGGCTTAGATGATAAAGCCTTTAACTCACTAAATCGTCGGGCAGATGTTATAGCACAAGGAAAGCTGTTTTGATGGTGAGTAATCACATTGGGGCAATTTTGAAGCAGCTCAAAGATAGTCCACATTAAGAACATAAGCACTATATTCTAGTCCCATTGAGGCACGATATCAAGAGAAGGGGAAAAAGATGAACTAAACCTTTACCGTCTTGGGACCATCAAGCTTTGGGAGAAGGTCAAAGACTGTGAGCTGCCGCCGTCCAGGAAGGTGGAGAATGGACAGGTTTGGTGGAGAACCTTCCCCTGCTGCTGCAACAGAAGATCTTCCCAAAGGGGCAGCCTGATCGGAGGATCGATTGCCACGCTCAGGATACTAGACTCTCAGTGCCCAATCTGGAGCCACAAGAACGACTTGGGCCCAGTCGTTTTTGATCTTCTTGAGAACTCTGGGCAGGACTGGAATAGGCGGAAAGGCATATAGGAGGCCTGAGCTTCACTCCAGATGCAAGGTGTCACTGAGCGAGAGCCACCCTGGATACTCCAGGGTGCAAAACTGCTGACATTGCAAATTCTCAGTAGTAACAAATACATCTAACTGAGGCTCCCCCCACCGCTAAAAGAGACCTTATGCCACCTCCAGACAGAGATGCCATTAGTAATCTGCTAATGATCTATGACTGAGTTTGTCCACTCTGGTATTCAGAGAACCCACCAGGTGTCGAACCACCAAGGAAATGCCCTGATGTTCCAGCCATGTCCAGAGGCGCAGGACTCTTGACATAGTGTCCATGACCCGCCCTGTTTGTTGAAGTACCACATGGCGATGTCACTGACATCTAGGATGGAGACTGAAATATCGGTATCATAGCCTGAATATCCTGGACTCGCAGCTTGGAAGGATAATCCCAAAAATGCATTGTGTCCTGAACAGCTACGAAGAAAGAGAATGTCTGAGAGGGAATCAGGTGTGACTTTAACACGTTTATAGTGAACACCGGCAAATGCAGGTTTGCCATAGTTTGGAGATGGGAGATGACAGCCTGGGGCGAGCCCACCTTCAACAGCCAATTGTCAAGATAGGAGAGGACTGACACCCCTGCTCTCGGCAGATAAGAGCCAACCAACACCATCACCTCGGTTGACACCCTTGGGGCACCGGTGAGGCCACAAGGGAGCATGACAAACTGAAAATGCTTGTGGCTGAACATGAACCGTAGGTAACGTCTGTGGGCAGGCAGGAAGGTAGTATGAAAATATGCGTCCTGCAAGTCCAACGCTACCATATAGTCTCCTGAGCTGAGAGCAGACAAAACCTGAGCCAAGGTGAGCATTTTGAATTTCTCCTTCTTGAGGAAGAAGTTGAGGGACCCCAGGTCTAGGATATGATGAAAGCCTCCATCCTTTGGCACCAGAAAGTAGCAGGAATAGCAAACACATTGGGACCCTCTCTATAGCTCCCTTGGTCAAGAGAGCCGCAACTTCCTAGAGGAGAAAAGAAAGAAGATCCGCCGTCAATCTATCTTGAGCTGGTTACATGGGTGGAGGAGTAGTCAGGAAGGAGACACAAGTAGCCCTTTCGGTTCAAAAGCAAATGGCACAGGTGAAGACAGATCCTGCCACAAACTGGGTGTCTGTGACGGTATAAGGGCAGATTAGGAGGGTTTGGAGGCTGCAGCTGCAGAAAGGGTAGTGGACTGACCTGACCTCTGGCTGGCTGATTCACTGGGCTTGTAGATACCGCACCCCCAGCCGCGAAGGTGTTGAAGAGCATGCGCGGCTTACTGGCTGGGCAGGAACTGGTACAGTTGGTGGCCCCTTCAATAGCCACGAAAGAGGCAAAAACCAAACTGGGGATGGCACTGGGTGGAAGATAGATAACCCCAGTGACCAGGCTCTAGCCTGACTCTCCTTAAACCTTTCTCATGCTGAGTCCACTTTGAAGGGAACCATCAAAAAAGCATGTCCATCCATGAAGATGTGACATTCCCTGAAAAGTCAGTAGTAGGTATCCAGGCGTGGCGCATAAAGGCCATGTCCTACAAAATCATTCTGCCCAATGAGTCTGTTATGTTGAGTCCACATCTAATTGTGAACTGTGCTGCATCCCTCCTGTCTGCCACTGCTTAAGAGAGCATGGCCCATGCCTCCTCCGGGATATAGGACCGCACTTATCCCACAGAGCCTGGGAGTAGTGGCATGGCATGGAGTGCTCACAGACCGCAATGCCAGGGTGGCGGAAGAAAACATCTTCTTCCCAAGTGTCTCCAGCACCTTGGATTCCCTACCTGGAGGACCGGTAGGGAATGTGCCAGGGTTGACATGGGAGGTGGAAGTCTGGACCACCAAACTCTCAAGGGTGGGGGGCTGCACGAGGAAACTTGGGTCTCCCGGAGAGGGGCGGTGGTGACGGGAGATTGTCTTGTTCACAGGAGTCCCTGTGTTGAATCTGTGCCTGGTACCTAAGAGGACATCTGTGAGGGCTTCATTAAAAGGAAGGAGCAGTTCAGATGTAGAGACCCCCAGCTGAAGCACCTCTGTCAAGACATTAGTCTTGACTGCCACCAAGGGCAACAGAAGATCGAGAACCTCCGCAAGCCCTCAGTACCACCATCGCAAAAGACAACCCCTCCTCCATAGCCATGGTAGGGGGTAAAGCATGCCAGCATCTGGGGAGGTATCCAGACCACTGGCTTCACCCAGTTCCTCACACCAGTCCATGGCTTGGTCAAAAGGCTTCTAAAGGGTCCAGTGACCCCTCCCATTCCTCCTCGAGACCAAGCCCATACAAATAGGGATCAGGATACAATCTGGGATGCAAGCCTCCCAATGCGCCAGATACAGCGTCAAGCGAAGCACCTCCGACTCCGTATTTGAGTTGGGGATCAAAATGGGGATGGCGCTGCAGGTGAGCACAGGTGGCACCCGGAGCATCAGGATTGGTGCAAGGGAAGGTCGAGGTGGGACGACCAGCATCAATCCTGATGTGGTTCCTGGGTCCCACTGGCGCCACGGCCAACTCTGCTGGTGTAAAACCAGTAGGTGCCCCTCTTGCCCCATGGGGCCCCAAAGGCACACCAGAGGGGTCAGCTGCCTAAATATGGTGCACATGGCATCATGAAATTCTTTTAGTTGGGTGGGGGGTCGCTACAACTCCTGGAAACTCAGGGAAGTGCTGAGTCAAGCGCAGGCTCAACTGTGGAGAGAGGCCTAGAATGGGGATGCTCTCATGTCTCGTCGGCCGATGGGCGTGGAGAAGTCAAAGCATACTTCGACTTCTTCAACTTCTTGTGTTTTGACATACCCCAGTGTCCTGAAGATTTTGAATGAGACGACGACCTTGGACTCCGCGACCACTCCCGGGACCTTCCTCTCAACCAGGACCTCGACCGGCGTGGATTTGCACAAGAGGCCACTAAGAACTTGAGGGAAAAGGGCCCCCTTGAAGCCTCTGAGTTTATCGCGCGGCAGTCAGAGCATGACTTCGGGTCGTTGTCGCACTTGTAGCACCACAGGCAAACAAGGTGCAGGTCCATCACTAACATCAGCTGCAGAACTTGATACCAACCTTTCTAGATGGCATCCTGCCACACCTGATGATAAACCTCAAAAAAGCTTCGACATAACGTCAGAAAAAACTTAGTAAAAAAAAAAAGGGGGCAGCACTTTCCAGATCGGCGCTGGCTGGCACGGAAAGAAATAACTGACGTCAGCGCACCTGGGTGGTGCCCACATAGGTGCTGCAGAAGTCACTGTCAGTGCGGACGATACCAACGATCCACGTGGAACCAAATGACGGCTCCTACCGGCGTGCAGGGGTACTGCTCACAAAAAATCTTATGGATCCAGTCTGGTGCCTGTCTAAGGTAAGGAACTTGCAGCTAGAAGTCTCTATCAGACATGTTATATTATGCAGATTTGTAGGGCGCACTATCACCCAGGAGGGTATCCTGGCACTTAACAGGCTTGCGTCTGGCCACACCTAAGGCACAGTGTGACTACCTGGAAATTCAGGTCCTCAGCTTATTTGAGAATTCAAGAAGTGAGGAGGATGCTCTTATGTGTGGCGGCAGGTCATTCCACACTTTAGAAGCAATGCAGGAAAAGCCTTGACAGTTGGATCAGATTTTCCGTATGCATGGGAGTAGGGGTCCGGGCAAGCAGAGGCGTCTGGAAGGCCTGTGAAAGCAGATTAAATTGTTGAGGCTTGCTGTGATGAGATTACTGCATGGGAGGTTGAGAGTGATTCTGGCTGCAGAGTTCTGAATAGTCTGCGGCCTTCTATTGAGTTTTATTTTTGATCCAGGCATAGAGGCTATTCTTGTACTCCACCTTGATTGTGACTAGGGCGTGTGTGATGGTTTTCTGGGTGATGATTGGGAGCCATTTGAAAAACTTCCTCATATCTTCATGCTATGGAAGCATGAGGCAGTGACAGCATTGGCTTAGGCAGTCATGTTGAGTTTTGCTGTATATTGTGATCCTGAGGTTCTTGATGTGGTGGGTGAGGGTGTGTGTAGGTCCTAGTTCTGTTGGCAACAAGGTGGAGTCCCATGGTGATGTGCTCTTCCCGAAGACCACGATTTCGGTCTTGTCAATTTTCAGCTTTAGACCATTGGTCTTCATCAGTGGGTAGTTTCAATCATGGTGGCATTGAACCTGATACGGGTACTGTATGTCTTGTTTATGGAAGAGAGAATGAATTCCATGTTGTCGGTCTAGGAGAGGATGTTCACATCGTGAACGTAGATGATGCTGGTTAGGAGGCTCATTTATGTGTTGAAGAGGGTCAGGAAAAGAGAAAATCCTTGCAGAATTCTGTAGATGAGGTCGCAGACGTCCGAGGTGTACAGTGCCAGTCTCACTGACTTTGTCCTGTCAGTCAGAAAGGAGCTGATCTATCTGAGTGTGTATCCATGTATTCCAATGTTGTGTAGGCATTGGATGAGGATCAGGTGGGAGGCTGTTTCAAACGTTGTAGAGAATTCCAGGAGGATGAGGGCCACTTTGTCGCCTCTATTCAGAGTAAGGCGAATGTCATCCATGGCGGTGATGAAGGTAGTTTGCGTGCTGTAGTTGGGTCTGAAACCAGACTGCATGGTGTTGAGGAGTTCGTGGTCGTTAAGATATTCAGTGAGGTGTCTGTTAATGATTTTCCTTAAGACTATGGCAGGGAATGGTAGAAGGGAGGTAGGTCAATAGTTGGCGAGCGTTGAAGGGTCTGTAGAGGGTTTCCTCAGCAATGGGAGGACAGCTGTATGTTTCAAGGTATCTAGGAAGGTCGCAGAAGTAGTGGAGGCATTCAGAATGGTTGTAACCAAGGCACTGATGGGCTGCAGTCCTCTGGAGAAGGCTTGGTTGGGGCAGGGGTCCAATGGGGCCCTTGAGTGGAAAGATTTCATGGTGGCAGCGGTTTCTTCTGGGGTGATAATGGACCATGTAGTTAGCATTGCCCTTTTGGATACTATTGGGAGGTCTGTTGGGTCCAGTTGCAGGCTGAAGTTGCTGTAAATGGTGGTGATTTTGCTGCTGAAAAACTGAGAGAGATTATCACAGAGGTCCTGCAAGAGAGTGCTCAATTTGGAATCAGCCAGTGACAAGGTGAAATTTTCGACAATGGTGAAGACTTCTTTGGTTCTTTTGGTGCTGGCATTGATGCAATCCACTAGAGCCACGCATTTGGTGGTCCTGATCATTTGGTATTAAAGTCTTAGGGTGGATTTGAATGTGTTCCTGATTTCTGGCTCATTTACCATTTGAGCTCTAGTTGTTTGCAGTAGTGTTTCATTAGTCTGAGTTCCTTCCTGTAACAACTGGTCTGGGGTCTGAATCTTGTATTGTTTTGTTTGAGGGGACAGCATAGGGGGGAGGGGGGGTTCGGCGAAGTGAGGTGGTAGGTGTCCACAATGCATCTATGAGTCGAGAACAACACACAAGGCGGCGGCCCTTTCTAGTCACAACAGGGCAAGGATGATGGCTAGTTTCTTGTCACAGCGCTGCAACTGGACGACGGCCCTTAGCTTCACAGTGGTCCCCAAATGACAGATGGGGATTACAAATAGCAGCACTTGGGCAGAGCACACGATTAGTTAAACGGTCCCCAATTCGGACCCAGAATCTCATGCTCTGCTTCAGGTATCCACTAAGCAGGATCGCCATTGGACCTCGCTCCTCCCAGGCGCTCTACTCTTCCTCACAAGTTTCCTCTGATCTCAGCAGGCAGGCAGATGTTGGTGCTCCAGGATGAGTAGTCTTGATTCTCCTAGGTGATGTCTCCTCACCCAGTACAGAGACTAGCAGACCTTAGTACCCAGTACAAGTCACAACACATAGAAGTCCTGCTGAGATTCTCCACCCTGATGTAAAACTTCACTGGAAGGCTCAAACTCCCTTTTTGTAATCTATTTCCAGAGACAGATGCGATTTAGTGTCTGAGTTTTTGAAGTTAGCGATATGGACAATTGACCCCCTTGAATTGCCCACTCCTCTGACCTGTTCTTTGTTCATGAAGCAGTCTCTCATCACAACAGAAGCGACTCCAAACTTGATAGGCCCACAAATAGGCCACTAGAGTATATATGCCTATCAAATGTTTACCTATTTCCCAGTTCTATTCTTTACGATTCCCTTATCAACAACATCTCCTTCCTGAAATTTGCCCAGACCCCACTGGCCAGTGAACTTTTAAAAATCAAAAAACTCTTATGAATTGCAGAAGACTGCCTTCCTCTCCGTTCCTCCAATGTTTGTCCCACCCAGCTTTCAGGAATGCAAGCAATCCACAAATCTGTCAAGTATCGCTCCTTCACCTCCACATGCCTCTCTAAGGTTTCCCCATACACAGGCACACATGCATTACAACACACACTGCACAGCCACTACATATTAACATGATGTAGGATACGGGCATGATGTAGGTTACAGACTGGTTAAGTACACATTAGCAGAACTTCACAGTAGGCCACACTCTTGTGACACAGTTAGGAAGGCCTGTTCAATTTAATGATCACGGTCACAAAAATGGTATGCTGACACCAATGTGCTACTTAACTCTGGGTAGGGGTAGTAGCCCTTTATCACTACCAGGGTAATGCTTTGTGCACCCCTCACAATCTAACAAGACCACAATTCGTGAGACAGGCCTATGTCATGACACACACATGATCCATGTTTGCCCATGATGAAAAATCCGTACCAAGAATCCAGACAGCACTTCAGGTGGGGCACTCAGGGTCTGGTGCATGTCTGTTACCATAGAGGGGACTTTTCTGTCCCAACATCAGTTAATTTAGCTATGCCTGTAATGAGGAAGTTGTTATGCCACGACCGTATCTTAGCATTTAGTTTGTATGGTCTCTACTTTGTTATCTGTCTTGAGGTCCTTTTTCTTACTGAAGGGCATATCATTCTCAATATCAGAAATCTGCCTTGCGGCCATTTCTATTCGAGGATTGCTTACCCAGCCTTTTAGACATGCGATTTATTTAAGATGTCAGGGTGTCTATTTTCTTGTGGATGATATACAAGCTTTGCCTAATTTCTTGCAACACTGCTTTCATGTCTTGGTTATTTTCTGATGTCTGTGTAGGAGATGCCTCAGTCTTTTCCAAGGTTTTTCTATGCCCACAATGTGGCGCAAATATTCAGGCATACAATATAAGTTTAAGCTATTTGGCACCTGTTTTGCTCATCCTGGTTTTCAAGTTATAGGCTAAGAAAGCCAGGAATTTGATGTGTTGCAGAATGGAGATACATCAAATAATACCTCCAGGCTGATAGGTAAGAGTTTTCTATTACTGAGAACAGAGAGCAGAGTGTGGTATCGTTATTGCCTGCAAATGGCCTTCAGTGTCATTCGTAATAGGCCTGTGACTGCTGGGTCTCACATCACATCAGGCAGCAAAGCAAGTATTTTGCTCTACTGGCCAAGAAAGTTGTGTCAGATCTCACACTGTTATTTATGGCTGAGTGTTTTGAATATGAAGGGAGGGCACATTACCAGGAAAGTCCAAGAGAATACAACAGATTAGAGCACAGCCTATCATTTCCCCTGTCAGGTCTCTTTATCCGGTCATTCCACCCCCACGGAGAACTACGAGTATGGCAGTCCTTGGTGCCCGTTGCAGCATTTCAGTATTGTTTTTTCCCTCCTGTGTGGATCTCTGTGTGCAATCTTCCTGGGGCACTGTCTCTTTGTTCTTCAACTTATTTGGACCTAGTCTCCAACTTCCTTGACGAGCACCATCATCCCGCAAGATAGTCCTTCTAGGATCGAGCAGAGGCACCACCTCAGTTCTCTGGGCTGACGGTGCCTCGACTGAGCCTTGCTGTCACATAGTACCTACAACCATATGGCTCCACAAACCGCTTTAGACCCGCAGCACTTTCCACTCCACCTTTTCAGCAGCACTAGTCTCCACTTCCCTGTCCACAGCCTTGACTTCTTAGTGGCCTCTTGTTAAAGCTCCATCTGGTAGTGAAGCCTTCTCTCAGAATGGGCTGATGCAGGCATCTATTAATGCAGGACCTTTGCTGGGGAAGATCTCTAACTTAAAGGAGGGGGCGGATGCAGCATTGGCGTGGGATAATTATGCAGGATCAGTAGGGTGATCAAAAGAGCTCTTTTAGAAACTAGTCAACAACAAATTAAGTACATAATACCTTTCATCATGAAATTGCCCTCCTATCAGGAAAATTATTGAGTCAGTGTAGGAAGCTGGCTATATGTATACTATATCAAAATGAGATATAGTGCGTATGGAGTCCAGGGGTTCCCCAGAGGCAATAATAGATAATACTAATGCTCTATTTGGGGTAGTGTGGTCGAGCAGTTAGGCTTATCAGAGGGTAGTGTTAAGCAATTGTTGCACACACAAGCAAAATAAGAAACACACACTCAATGACTGAACTCCAGACCAATAGTTTTTTATATAGAAAAATATATTTTGTTAATTTATTTCTAGAATCACAAGATTCAATTTGCAGGCGAGTACATTAAATGAAAAGTACTTTGCATAGGTAAGTTCAGGACTTTGAATCAAATCGACAATACATACAGTTTTCTTTAAAACGGCAAAAAGCTATTTTAAAAGTGGACACTGTGCAATTTTCAGCAGCTTCTGGGGGAGGTAAGTAAAGTACAGTTTCCGAGGTAAGTAACAAACTTACTGGTTCACTCTCCGAGACATAGGTAGCCCACCGTGGGGGTTCAAGGTAACCCCATGCACCCAGCACCAGCAACACGGGACCGGTTAGGTGCAGAGGTCAAACAAGAGCCAAAATAACGTGGGCCCCTATGGAGACAGGGGGTACTCCGGTTTCGGTCTGCTTGCAGGTAAGTACCCGTGTTGTTGGAGGGCAAACCAGGGGGCTTTAGAGGAGCACTGGAGGGGCCCAAGTAGGCACCAATCCCACAACCTCAGTAGCACAGGGGCGGCCAGGTGCAGAGTGCAAACAGGGCATCGGATTTCCAATTAAACTCTATGAAGGGACCCCGGGGGTCACTTAGGCGATGCGGACAAGGCACAGGGTGGCTTCCCGGGCAAGGCACAGGGTGGCTTCTAGGGCAAGCCACTGACTGGATAGGGTGGAGGGGCGCCTGCTGGGCGTATTCTCTTGGGTGGTCGGGTTCTCTCTGGGAGCTGCGGGTGCAGTGCTTCTCAAGGCAGCAAATATCTTCATCCACGGCAGTCGCGGTCAGGGAGGGGTCCTCGGGATTTCCTCTGCAAGTGTCGTCGTGGAGGTGTGGAGAGGTCAGCCCAGGGTGGACACTTGGTTGGAATTGCCTGGGGATCCTGTCTGGCTAGTTGGGCCACCTGGACACAGGCAGCGGGCTTCGGGTGCAGAGTGGTTTTGGACTCAGGCTTTTGGAATGAGGTGGGAGTCCCTTGCAAATAGTTGCTTTGTTTCTCTTGTTGGACAGGTCCGCTGTCCATGGGAGTTTCTTGGTCCTCTGTGATGCAGGTAGTCCCCTGGAGGCTTTTCAGGGATCGCTGGACCTGCAGAACGATTCTCTCTTCTTTTGCAGCTTTTTGAAGCAGGAGATGGGCTGGTAGGGTGGAGCCGAGTCAGTTGTTGTCTACTTCTCTTCTCTGAAGGGTTTTCAGCTCAGCAGTCCTTCTTTCTTGATGTCGTCAGGAATCTGCTGAGCTGGGTTCAGGGGGGCCCTTAGAGTCTAAATTTAGGGGTGTGTTACGGTAAGGGGGCAGTAGACAATGGCTACTGTCCCCGAGGGTGGCTACACCCTCCTTCTGCCCACTTCCCTTGGGGAGGGGGGCACACTCCTATCGCTACTGGTCCTAATCCTCCAAAGCAGGATGGAGGATTTCTCAAGGAAGGGGTCACTTCAGCTCTGGACACCTTAAGGGTGGTCCTGGCTGAAGGGGTGACTCCTCTGTGTTTTTCCTAATTTTCCCTCCGGACTTGCTGCCAAATGTGGGGCTATCTCTGGGGGTGGGGGGAGCGGGAGGAGAGGAGCGGGCATCTTCACTAGCTGGAGTGCCCTGAGGGCACTGTAATCCGAGGGTTGAGCCTTTGAGGCTCACCACCAGGTGTTACATTTCCTGCAGGGGGAGGTGCGAAGCACCTCCTCCCAGGACAGGCTTTTGTTTCTGACCACAGAGTGCACAAAGGCACTCATCCCATTTGGTCAGAAACTCGTCTGAAAGTGGCAGGCTGGCACAGACTGGTCAGTCTTACACTAGCAGTTGGGCTGACATACAGGGGCATCTCTAAGATACCCTCTGTGTGCATTTTTTGCAATATATCCTACACTGGCATCAGTGTGTGTTTATTGTACTGAGAAGTTTGATACCAAACTTCCCAGTATTCAGTGAAGCCATTATAGTGCTGTGGAGTTCGCAATGACAAACTCACCAGACAATATACTCAATATGGCTACACAGCACTTCAATGTCTAAGAATGGACCTGGAAACGGGCCGTTGGCGTCGTGTGCAGAGTGGGCAGGATTCGCGGATCCGAGGCAATTCTGGAGTCCTTTGTTGGAGTTTCTTTTGGACAGGATGTGTCGCCTTCTTGTAGCAGGGCTTCAGAAGCTGGAGATAGGCCTGTAGGGCTGGATCTGAGTCAGTTGGTTTCTTCAGTCTTGTCTGCTGGGAGTCAGCTTTGCAGTCCTTCTTTCTCCTTGAGGTCGCCAATGTTAGACCTGAAATCTGGTGATCTAGATTCAGGGAGGCCCTTAAATCCTGGATTTAGGGGCGTTTCAGGAGTCAGTAGCCAATGGCCACTGTCCCTGAGGTTGACTACACCCTTCCGGTGTCCACTCCCTTTGGGGAGGGGGACACAGACCTAACCCTGTTGGTCCCTGTCCTCCAAACCATGATGGAAGATTCTGCAGGGAGGGGGTCATTTCAGCTCTGGACATCATAGGGGTGGTCCCAGCTGAAGTGGTCACTCCTCCTTGTTTTTTCTAAGTATCCAGCCAAACTTGCAGCCAAAAGTGGGGCATCCGCACAAGCTGGAATGCCCTGGGGCACTGTAACATGAGGCCTGAGCCTTTGAGGCTCACCGCCAAGTGTTACACTTACTGCAGGGGAGGTGTGAAAGCTCTCCACCCAAAGCAGGCTTTGTTTCTGGCCTCCGAGAGTACAGAGGCTCTCACTCCAAGGGGGCAGAAATTTGTCTCTTATTAGCAGACTGGCACAGACTGGTCAGTCCTGCACTAAAGGATTGGTTAAGATACAGGTGACATCTCTAAGATGCCCTCTATGTGCATTTTACAATAACTCCAACACTAGCATCAGTGTGGGTTTATTGTGCTGAGAAGGTTAATACCAAACTTCCCAGTATTCAGTGTAGCCATCATGGAGCTGTGGAGTTTGTGATGACAACCTCCCAGCCCATGTACTTACTATGGCCACACTGCACTTACAATGTCTAAGAATGGACTCAGACAGTGTATTGGCATATTGATCATGCAGCTATGCCCTCACCTGTGGTATAGTGCACCCTGCCTTAGGGCTGTAAGAGCTGCTAGAGGGGTGACTTACCTATGCCACAGGCAGTGGTTTGTGGGCATGGCACCCTAAGATGGGTGTCATGTCTACGTAGCCTTTTTCTCCCCACCAGCACACACAAGCTGCAAGGCAGTGTGCATGTGCTGAGTGAGGGGTCCCCAGGGTGGCATAATACCTGCTGCTGCCCTTGGAGACCTTCCCTGGCCACCGGGCCCTTGGTATCATGGGTACCTTTTACAAGGGACTTAGCTATGTGCCAGGGCTGTGCCAATTGTGGGAACAAAGGTACAGTTTTAGGGAAACACTTTCAGTCAAAGTTGGCATCAACACTAGGCAAAACGTGTGCAGGGGTAACCATGCCAACAGTGACATTTTCCTACAGTTAGTAAGCCTCATGCATGGAGGTGCAGGATGCAAGTATTGGAGTGAAACGTATAACCCACGTGCTGTTATACAACATCCTATCTCCTCGCGTTGATGCAAATGGATGCAGATGAGGAAAGAAAGATTCTAACATCAGCCATTGCCAAATGTATACAGCAGAGATAGCCTTGGGCAAAACCGAAGTCCAAGTATGCAACACCAGCTTCTCAGGGAAAAACACTGAATAGAAGTTGAAAAAATAGGGACTCCAACTCACTGACCCTATTGCGCAACAATTCAATGGCAATCAAAAACAAACTCTTCAGAGACAACTTAAATGATCTTAACTGTGCAGTGTGCCAGGCCTAGTTTTGCCAAAGACAAGGAAAACCTCACATTTGACAGTTTAGCCTGAGAGGTCTAAGCTCTGAGAAGAGCGCCAACACCCTTAAACTGCAGTTCCATAAACAGACCGTTGACAGCATCTGGCTACCAAAATTGCTCCAGAAACCTCCTTCAAATATGGGAGAAGAACTGGGACATCTCAGCCCAATCTTCATCATGGAGATGGAGGATGCAAGGATTGGGATGAAACATATGACCCACATGCTGTTACACAACATCCTGTCTATATGGTGCAGACAACAGAGGACAAACACTGAGCTTTAGAAAATCCAAGTACAAAGTCCTTTGTGTCCAGTCTGCTGCAATGCAGGTATCTTGGGACTTACCTCTCTACACTTTCAGAACTGTTTTTGGATTGAGTACCATTTATTTATTTATTTAGGTGCTTATAAAGTACGACAATCATCCCCAAGAGGACATCACAGCACTATAAAGCTCCCTCAAGTTTCAATTAGAAATGCCACTGCGAAAAATCAAAACTTAAACCTAAGGACCTATCCTGAAAACAGCCAGGGTTCTAATTTCTTTCTGAATAGGAGATGGCTGTCAGTAAGTCCGAGAGGCAAGGGGAAAATATTCCACTGGGCAGTTGCCAAGTACGAAAGGAAGCACCCACCTGCTCTAGTTTTCCTAATACTTATTGTCTTGGCTAGTCCTAGTTACCAGATCTCAAGTCACATGAAGGTTTATTAAATTTGACTCCAGTTCATAAGATTTCGGGTCCCATGTTATACAAGGCCTTGTGAGCATAGAATGAAAGTTTAAAGCTAGCTCTTTTCTGCATAGGGAGCCAATGGAGAGATGTCAAACAGGCTGACACAGAGCCAAATCTGTCCACATTGCAGATTGGCTTAGCAGTGGCATTTTGAATTATCTGTTGATTGGTAAAGAGATAACCTGCAATGCCCACAAAAAGGACATTACCATAGTCTAAATGACTGGCAGAGCATGGAATATAGTTCTGCACCAGGCAATTGGTATCCATTTAAATAGCCTTCTGAGAAGCTTGTCACAAGCTTTGACCTTGCACGAAAAGAGCAAGGAGTCCGGCCAACAGGAGGTGTCCCAAATAGAATGAGTCCCACCCAATTGCAGGATCTCTGTCTTAACTGCTTTTAACTCTAAACACTGACTCGTCATCCAACCTGCCACTTGGTGGCAATGCGCAAATTGCACTGCGTTACATCCAAGTTCTCACCCACAGAGATAATCAACTGGGTATCGTCTAAATCAGTGGTTCCCAACCTGTGGGCCGGGGACCTCTGGGGGTCCGCAAAGCCTCCTCAGGGGGTCCGCGGCTGCTTAAAACATTTAATAATATTAGGTCCCAGCTATCAGTAATGACTACTCGGGGGTCCCCGTGTTCCAATAATGATTCATTGGGGGTCCCCGGGCTCCAGTATTGATAAAATGGGGGTCCACAGAAGTCAAAAGGTTGGGAACCACTGGTCTAAATAACAGGAGACATCAAAACCCCCTGTCCGCACGATTTTTGCTAATAGGGCCATGGAAACATTGACAAGAGTAGGGCTCAAGGATGAGCCCTGTGGTATGCCAAATTCAGAGTAGCAAGTTCGGGGTCTGAAGGTGCCAAGTTTGATGGATAAAGATCTCTTCTCCAGAAAGAAGCCCAGCCATGTAAGGGCTTTAGATTTAGATTGTAAACCAATTTTAAAACGTTTCCGGATCAGCAGTGTAGGAAACTGGCCCCTTGTTTGCAGTACCCCCACTTTTTGCCTGATATCTAATGCTAACTTGACTGAGTGTGTGCTAACCTGGGCACAGCACCTGTGTTCTTTCCCTAAAACTGTACCATTGTTCCTCAATTAGCACAACCCTGGCACACAGCTAAGTCCTTTGTAAAAGGTACCAGTGGTACCAAGGGCCCTGTGACCAGGGAGAGTCCCTAAGGACTGTGGAACATATTGTACCACCTAAGGGACCCCTCACCAAACACACGCACATTGCCAATGCAGCTTGTGTTTGTTGGTGGGGAAAAAATGTAGTCGAGAGGCACCCCCCTAAGGGCGTCATGCCCGCCAACCACTGCCTGTGGCATAGGTTAGTCGACCCTCTAGCAGCTCTTACAGCCCTAGGGCAGGGTGCACTATACCACAGGTGAGGGCATAGCTACATGAGCAATATACCCATACAGTGTCTAAGTCCATTCTTAGACATTATAAGTGCAGTGTGGCCATAGTAAGTACATGGGCTGGGAGGTTGTCATCACAAACTCCACAGCTCTATGATGGCTACACTGAATACTGGGAAGTTTGGTATCAACCTTCTCAGCACAATAAACCCACACTGATGCTAGTGTTGGAGTTATTGTAAAATGCACATAGAGGGCATCTTAGAGATGTCACCTGTATCTTACCCAATCCTTTAGTGCAGGACTGACCAGTCTGTGCCAGTCTGCCAATAAGAGACAAATTTCTGCCCCCTTGGGGTGACAGCCTTTGTACTCTCGGAGGCCAGAAACAAAGCCTGCACTGGGTGGAGAGCTTTCACACCTTCCCCTGCAGTAACTGTAACACTTGGTGGTGAGCCTCAAAGGCTCAGGCCTCATGTTACAGTGCACCAGGGCTTCCCAGCTATGGGGGATACCCACCCGTCCTCTCCCCCCCGGACAAAGCCCCACTTTTGGCTGCAAGTTTGGCTGGAAACTTAGGAAAAACAAGGAGGAGTGACCACTTCAGCTGGGACCACCCCTAAGGTGTCAGGAGCTGAAGTGACCCCCTCCCTGCAGAATCTTCCATCATGGTTTGGAGGAGAGGGACCAACAGGGTTAGGTCTGTGTCCCCCTCCCCAAAGAGAGTAGACACCGGAAGGGTGTAGTCAACCTCAGGGACAGTGTCCATTGGCTACTGCCCCCTGACACGCCCCTAAATCCAGGATTTAAGGGCCTCCCTGAACCCAGGTCTAACACTGGCGACCTCAAGAAGAATACAAGAAGGAAGAAGGACTGCTAAGCTAACCCCCAGCAGAGAAGACTGAAGAAACCAACTGACTCAGACCCAGCCCTACAGGCCTATCTCCAGCTTCTGAAGCCCTGCTACAAGGCGACACATCCTGTCCAAAAGAAACTCCAACAAAGGACTCCAGAACTGCCTTGGATCCGTGAGTCATGCCCACTCTGCACCCAACGCCAACGGCCCGTTTCCAGGTGACCCAACCAACTGGAACTGGTCCCCAGACGATTCTGACATAGGGTCCACACTGGGTCGAGCCCTTCTGTCCAACACAATGACGTCTGCAGCGTAAATACAGAGGACCCCACCCCGACCGCGAGAGAACCTGACGAAGATACCCGACGCCCAAAAGTACCTCTGCACCTGCAGCCCCCTGGTCCTGGGGAATCCAACCACCGGTGCAGCAACGTCCAGCAGGCAGCCCTCCTCCTTGTCAAACCTTTCCGGAACCAACCCCCTGGACTTAGCCTACAGCATCTTTGTTACCCCCCCCCCCCCCCGCCCGGTGCTCCTATTGTTAAGCATTGGGAGCCTGACGCTGTGCTTGCACCCTGCACCCAGCCGCCCTGCCACAGAGGGTGTTTGGTGCGGACCTGTGGCCCCCCGGTGCTCACCTAAACACCCCAGATCTGCCCTCCGAAGACGTGGGTACTTACCTGCAAGCAGGCCTGATTCTGAGTGCCCCCTGTCTCAATAGGAACCCATTTTAAATCTTGCAGCAACTTTGACCTCTGCACCCGGCCAGCCCTGTGTTGCTGGTGGTGAGTGTTGGGGTTAACTTGAACCCCAACCTGTGGACATCCTAACCCCGTTTACTGGAACTGTAAGTCTTGTACTTGAAACTGCACTATCCTTTCTTCCCCCCTCCCAGAACTGTGTTTGAAAACTGCACTGTCAACTTTTAAAACAGATATTTGCTATTTTCTCGAAAACTGTTTAACTTGCTGTAAGAGGCTGGCCTGGTTTGTAGAGGGTACCTATGGTACTTATACCTTAAACCATGTCCAGTTATCCCTTATTAGAGAAATGTAGGTAGTGTATAGAAGCCAGGCTCTCTAGAGGTAGTGTGGATGACAGCCAAGGCTTATCTAGGAGACATGCAAAGCTCATGCAATACCACTGTAGTCACACAGTACTCATACACTTGAAAGAAAATAATCGGTGTTACAAAAATAAAGGTACTTTATTTTGGTGACACAAATACCAAAAATACTACAGAGGCTATACTCCCTTAGGAGGTAAGTCATACACAAATTAGATACACTAATATGCAAAAACAGGTGTAAAACCAGTTACAAAACAGTGCAATTAGAAAATCACAATAGTTAGAAATGGGCCAAGGGGAAACACAAACCATATGCTAAGAAAGTGGAATGCGATTGTCTGTTTCCCGCCTAGGCAGGTTTAGTGTGTAGAGGGGAGCTGGGAGTATTAGAAAACCCCAAAGTAAGTACTAGAACCCCCCACAGTGCCCAGGAAAGCAGCAGTAAAACACAGTAACTTTCCCAGAACGCACATTATGAAAGAACCATAAGAAACTGCAAGACGCCAACAGAGGATTCCTGGACCTGAAGACCTGTGGAAGAAGGGGACCAAGTCCAAGAAGCACAGAAGAGCCAATAGAGAACAGGAGCCCCTGCTAACCCGGATGAAGGGGCAAAGGAGGAACCACAGGTGAAGAAAATCAGTCAGTATTTCACCCAAGAAGACGGAGTCAGGTTCTTGGTTGGTACAAGTGATGTTCCACAACGGTTGGAGGATTGCAGTCTGGTTTGCGTCGCTGGAGTCTGCCAACAAGCCTTGGCACACGCAAAGCTCCAGGTTAGCAGAAAATGGCACTGCTTGGGACCAGGAAGGACCAGGTGGACTCTACCCAGGAAGGGCAGTCCAAGGGGGCTCTCAGCAACTCAGACAGCCCACAGAAGACCAGGCAGTGCGCAAAGGAATTCTACAGCACGGGGACAAAGGAAGGTGCAAAAAAGACCCACGCAGCACTACGACAAAGGCTCCCACACTTTTGGAGAACCACTCAGGAAGATGTGCGTCGCAGGATAAAGTGCTGGGGGCCAGAGGTGCAAGATGAAAAGGAACTTCGTGGAAGCTGAAAACTGAAAAACACATGGTGCACAGGGGTACTGTCTTGCGTGGGGAGGCAAGCTTTTACCTCCACCAAAGTTGGACAGTAGGACGTCGGGACCACTTCAGTCCACCACTCGTGATGCAGAATCCACGCAGCTCAGCAGGAGAGGGGATCCATGCAGCCAGTCATCGTTGCAGTAGGTGTCTGCTGAAGCAGGAGAGTGACTCCTTCACCCCAAGGAAGATTCCTTCGCTTTTCTGGTGCAGGCTGAAGACGGGCTGTCCTCAGAGGATGCGCGACCGGGAAACAGTTGCAGTTGCAGTTGCTGGCCGAAGCTGAAGATAAAATGTTGCAGAATGCGTCTTGCTTCTTTGTCGCAGTTTGTAGAGTTCCTGGAGGGTCCAGATGAAGTTTATTCGGAGAAGTTGAAGTGGAGGATGCAGCGGATTCCTGCTGGCGTCTTGCAATCCGAATCTGAAGAACCACCCAAAGGAGAGGCCCTAAATAGCCCTGAAAGGGGGTGTTGCAGGATTTGCGCGAGTAATGACGCGAGTCTTGTCGGATATACAGGTACTTGCTATTTTATTGGTTGAATATAATAGTATCTTATAATGGATGGTAGTCTCATGCTGATTTCACTCTCCGGATATGTATTCCAGGTGGGTTCACGGCCTCTTCCTCTTTTCTTTCTGTTCTTTTAGGTCTCTCAGGAAACACATGTGGGAAGAAGAATAACAGTCTCGGTAAGTGTTTGTGTTTTAATTTTTCTCTTTCTGTCTCTGTCTTTCCCTTTTCCACCTGTTCTCACTTCCTGGTCTTTGGGATTTTGTATCTCTCTCTCTCTCTTTCTGTTGGTACCGCTTTTATCCTTTCCTTTTCTGTTCTGTTCTGCGGTGGCTTTTCTGCTCTGTTCCTTATGTCTGGGTGTTTTTCCTCTGATCACTGGTTCACTGTCCCTGTATTACTTGCTTCTTGTTATCTCTTCCTGTCCAATTTCATACTCCTGTTGCAATTCGATCACCCTTCTCTTTTAATCCCGCTCACCCTCCCTCGTGCCTTTGTACTAAGAATTTGTGCCTTCCAACCCTCGTGAATTTGTGCTTAGAATACGTGTCTTCCCGTCCTCCCTATCCCTGCTCAGGCCACTGCCACGCACCTCACTCTGCCACGCTTCTCCTGAAGCGTGGCAGGAGGTTGCACTCTGCTCCCCAGAGTCTGCTCGCTCCGTCCCAGATTGGGACCGCCGACTTCCTGGTCCTCTCCTTCCTTCCATATCTGAGTGGAGTGGACTGCTCCATGATCTCCCTGGGTCCTCCGCTCGCGTCTTTGGTTGCTCCCTCTTCCTCCTCCGTCTTCACCGTCTCCTTTGTTGCCTTCCTCTTGTTCGTCTCTCTCTTGTTCGCCTCCTCCCCTCCAGAACGCGATGCCGAGCCATTTAAAGGGCCGTTTTCCCGCTGGTGCTGACACAGGACCTTGGGATTGGTAGGATGGTGAAACACTTCCGGGTCAACCCGACCCATTCCGGCCCGTCACAGGGGGACTGGTCAGCTAACTGGATAAGCACCTACCAGGGGAGGGCTCTGACGGCACCTACTGGCACTGGCCACACAGATGCTCCCAGAGTTCCCTGCCAACTTAGAATCCAAGATGGCAAAACCCATGGACCCTCTGGAGGAGCTCTGAACACCACCCCTGGGGTGGTGATGGACAGGGGAGTGGTCACTTCATATTCTTTTGTCCAGTTTTGCACCAGAGCAGGATGTACACTGGATTATGCAAGGAGGCCACCATCTGTGCCCTTCAAAGCATTTCCAGAGGCTCTGGGAGGCTACCCCTCCAAAGCCTGTAACACCTATATCCAAAGGGAGAGGGTGTAACACCATTCTCCCAAAGCAAATCCTTTTGTTTCCGCCTTCCTGGGCTTGAGCTGTCAAGCAACAGGAAGGCAAAAACCTGTCTGTGAGGTGGCAGCAGCTGGGGCTGCCTGGAAAACCTCAGAAGGCTGTAATAGCAATACTGGGTGTCATCTAAGGAACCCCCAGAGTGCAATGCTTTGCGTGTGCCAAGGCTTGTTGATGCAAACCAGACTGCAATCATCCATCCGGCATGGGACATCTTCTGCACCAACCAAGAACCTGCATCTGTCTTCTTGGGTGCAGTACTGACTGTTGTTCTACACCGGTGGTTCTCCTTTTGTACTTTCATCCGGTTTAGCAGGGGCTCCTGTTCTCCCTGGACTCTTCAGTGCTTCTTGGACTTGGTACCCTTCTTCCACAGGTCTTCAGGTCCAGGAATCCATTGTTGGTGTCTTGCAGTCTCTTCTGGTTCATGCAATATATTCTTGTGTGTTCTAGGAAAGTTACTGTGAATTCATTTACTCCTGTTTTTCTGGGCTGTGGGGTGGGTTCTATTACTTACCTTTGGTGTTTTCTAATACTTCCAGCACCCCTCTACACACTACTAGGGGCGGCTGGTGTTCAAGGGCTAAGGGGCTGCGCCCCTAGCCGTTTCTGGCTTTTCTAGTGGAGCATATATTTAATTACATGATAAAAGTAAAACATTTTCTGCACAACATTTTCCGAGTGAAAGTTGTGCACTTTGAAAAGCCCCACTGCGCCTGTGTCAGTATGTGGCTGAAAGCTGCACAGTAGGGCTGACAGGGCTTGCCCACGCAAAGCCCTTACGTTTTCTCAGAATGCAGTGACGTCCCAGGCTTATCTCCTGCTCCACCAGAAGCCCTGATAGTAAACAGCCTGGAGCGTTTTTTGTTCAGCCCGGGTTTCTGAAAACGTCATGTCACTCCGATATTATTATCCACCCTTTCCTATTTACTCAAATGGTGGGGTGTGATCAGAAGGGTCTACGTACCAGAGGTCACATTATATTAAAAGAATTCCTAAATGCCCAAATCGCATTTAGGAATGGCTTCATACATGTGCTAAGAAATCGCAAAAAAGGAATCCTTATTTGCGATTTCTTATTTAGAGACTTTCTAAACAGTTTGCGACTCTCTAAAGAGGGTCGCAATTTTAAGGAATCGCTATTTTAGCGATTCCTTAAAATTGCGTTCAGAATGTCTTTCTTACATTCTGAACTGGCTTTTTGCATTCAAAAATGGGTATTCGCACCGTTTGCGAATGCAAAAAACCTTGATACATCTGGCCCTTAGTGTAAATGTGTGTGAAGAGGATGCACAGAGGTCATAATATTTAGAAGGCAAAAGCAAAAGGAAATAAAGTGCTTATATATGAATGAGTGTAATGTATGTTTGGGGTGGTAAAATGAGGGAGATGCAGGGAGTGCATTCAGGGGAGAGTGAAAAGAGGTTGCTGAAGAGGAGAGAGGAGGTTGAAAATGTGCAGATGGATGAGATGTGAAGAGAAATAGGGCAAGCATATCTAACATTAAAGAACAAATAACTGAAGCCCTACTCCTTTTCTCAGGCCTCAACAATATTTAATTCATAGTCTCACAGTTTCAGAATTGAAACATTTTCAATGTTAATTATTTATAACTAATCATTGTTGTTACTCATTTATCTTCCACAGCTAACAACTACTGACAAAGCCAACTGTACTGACAGGCTTTACGTGATGTCAATTGTTGTGTTATATTTCTAGGTGCAATAACATCTCATTTTGCATTTTCCCTTTTAGAGAGCCCCCACTTTTTTCATCCCACTTGAAGACCTGTCTGCACATATTTCTGTATGACTGGTTGCAGCCAGCAGTTGTGTGTGCTTCCTGATGCCTGGTTAGAACATATTCTTCCAAAGTTGATGCCGCATGGAGTGCAAGAGAGTAGGTAAACACACACTTTAAAGGGCCTGAAGTTGTTGCAGTGTACAATTCGCACATTAAAGTAAAGGGTGAACGTATTAATGCAGTAAGATATGTGTTTAATATTTCAAGACTATACATTCCCACTGCTTTATAAACCTTGCTTTCTCACTAACTTTATTTCCTTTCAAATGGACCACTTGTCAATCTTTTTTCTATTTTTTCTTGGGTGGAGGACCCACCCTGGACCCCACGTTTGTCCACTGAGCTTGCTCGCTACATAAAAGTCATACCCAGACTATTACGCCCCTCCACTTTCAAATGTCACCATCCGCCACTGCACACTACACTTGCCTAGGTGGGAAATTGACTTTCGCATTCCACTTTCTTAGTATATGGTTTGTGTTCCCCCAGCCCAGTTCTAACTATTGTGATTTTCATTATTTCCACTGTTTCCGAACTGTTACCTTAATTTTTGTAACACGAGTATTTTCTTTCATGTGTGTGAGTACTGTGTGACTACAGTGGTATTGCATGAGCTTTGTATGTCTCCTAGTTAGACCTTGGCTGCTCATCCACACTACCCCTAGAGAGCCTGGCTTCTACTTCAAACTAGACCAGTCTCCTACAGCCAGGGATCAAAATGGGATCCCGACTTAGTCTCCATCATCAACCTTGAGACCTGTTCTTCCGTGAAATATTCAAAAGCTCCTAGATGCATGGTGGCATCTGTAGAAGAGCCCCAAGTGAGCCAGGGAAGTACCCCAGGAGGAACCTGGGTCTCTAAAGAACAATAGATCTTAGATATTTTATTTGTGAATTAACTCTCCAAATCTTCACAGAAAGCCTCCATGGAAGGAAGCGATTGGGATAGACAGGTAGGCTATGCCATAATTTTAAAAATTTCTTTGGAAAAGCTGCTGTTTTCTTTAATTCTTTTAGTAAAATAGTCCTTCTTGGCTGTCCGTAGGGCTTTGTGGTACTGTTTTCATTCATATTTTTTTTTTTCCTGAGCTATTTTATTTTATGAAGATCTCTACTTCTGTTCAAGGTTTTTACATTTCCTTTTAGCCATTCTTAGTTCAGTGGAGTACCATAATTGAGAAGGATGCTTCCTACGATACTCAATAGTTTTTGGAGGAGCTAATCTATCGACAAGGATTCAATTTGGTCTACCGGAGATTTCTCCATCTCCTTTAGTTGGAAAGAGAAGTGGTTGGGGAAAGTATAGCATAGGAAGAAATGTTTCAATGTTCCAAGTGAAATGGAACATATGCTCTGGCACTCCTCAAAGTGATAACTGCAGCACGCAGAAGATTGGTTACTTTCACATGGTCTGTCTAAATAAACAATTCCACCTGTGGAAAACGTGCATTAAAGATGCAGCATGCCACATCCAGGTGCTGCTCCCATTCATGATTTTCCTTGCCTAATCTTCACTTATGTTCAGAGAACTGCGAAATGAAGAGCCACTGGAAAATGTGTATGTTCAATGGTCCAATTCTATAGACAAAGAGTCTCCAAACAAAGGGGACGAGATGCAACCTTACCACAGTGCATAGAGATATGTTGTCCATCAGTCCCTGAATCATCTTCTCCTCCACAATGGAAGGCAAGAAAGCCTTCAGGGTTAGACAGATCACTTGCAGTTCCCCCTAGAACTCTGGAAGTTTCTGGGTCCAGTCTTGCGTCTGGATTATTTCAAAGATGAGGGATCTTTGGAATAGAGTATCTCTTAAAAGCATCTGTTTTTAAGAACTTCCTTGGTTCAAATGGAGTGTAGGATAAAGTCGTTGAGCTCCTATATGTGATGTTTTAAAAGGTATCACCAGCAAAATTGCTGCTACCATTGTGATTATCCACTCTGGGCCCCATCTGATGCTTGTCTCCACCATGCCTTCACCAAAGACTCCTAATTATCAGTTCAGCACTAACATCCACATTCAATGGCTCCATCGACTGAGATACATTCCTGGACACCTGGAAACATGCCACTGTCACGCCACTGCTCAAGAATCCATCTGCTGACTCAGTCACACTCTCCAACTACAGACCCATCACACTCCCGAAATACCCAGCAAAGGTCTTAGAGAAACTAATCAAGGAATGCCTCACCGGCCACCTCAGCAACCACCAGCTCCTCAACGCCACCCAGTCCGGTTTCAGGCCCAGCCACAGTTCAGAACTCATTGTCACCATAGCCTACATCTACCTGATTCTTGACAAAAAAGACATGATAGCCTTTATTCTACTGGACCGCTATGCAGCATTTGACACTGTCTCACAACCCAACCTCATCAGGAACCTCCATGAGATTGGTATCCAAGGACTTGCTCACCCCAGGATCTGCTCCTTCTTAACAGATAAAACACAAGAGAGGAACCAGGCATCTTATTCCTCTGAAGCCCGCAAACTCATTTGTGGACTGCCTCAAGGTTCATTGGTCAGCCCCACCCCTACAAAGTATATATGATCCCTCTGACCAATGTCAACCATACACACATCAACATACTGTCCTACGCTGACAATAAACAACTCATGATCTCCCTCTAAGACAAGACCCCTCCCAGCACAAGAAACAAGTTCACGACCTGCATGACCGAAGTTGTTAACTGGATGAAAGCTAACTGTCTCAAGCTCAACACTGACAAGACAGAAGCAGTGCTCTTCGGCAAGAACACCTCACCATGGGACTACAACCGGTGGCCGGCCAAAGTCAGACCCACACCCAGCACCCATGCTAGGAACCTTATAATAATCAACCACAGCAAAGTGGACATCAATGCCATCACTAAATCCTGCTTCTAGACTATGAAGATGCTAACGAAGATCCTAAGCAACACTAGAAACACTGTCACTCACAGCATAATCACCACAGACCTGCCAACTAAAATCAAAAAATCAACATGTGAGGAGGTGTGGTAGAAGGGTCTCATGCTAAAAAGTACCTAGAAGGGACTTCTGCCCCAGCCCTGCCTCAAACCCCTTCCTCAAAACAAAAAGAAAATAAGGTGGCTGGCCTGGTGCCACCAATCACCCAAGCACTTCCACCCCACAGGACTCCTGCTCACACACATTCCACACAAATAGAACCAGATAAAGAAGACTTGGTGTTCTCTTGCATTGCTCCTAAAGTGTGGAATGACCTGCCACTCCATATCAGAGCTTTCTCTTCTTGATTTCAGCAAGAAGCTGAAGACCTGGTTTTTCAATTAACTGATCACAGACAGGGCTAGGCACACACATTCTTAAGAACTGAACTAAGGTAAGAGAGCTCTGTTTATCCAGACTTAATTCTGAGGAACAACCTTGAATAGGGAGAAGGGTAACTATGATTAGAGATGCACGAAGTTGAACCTCAAGGTAATCTTTTGTTTAACTGGTGAAAAAGTAACTCAAACTCCAGTAAGCAAGGGGGTGTGGCCAACTGGTGAAGAAGATGGTCGCTTCTTAGAGCGGCTCCTCTCACCCAGTTGTAGAATCCCCCAACATCCACCTAATGATCCGGCCCTTGCAGCCCAGGCTCAGTAAGGATGACGCCTAGCACTGCGGGGATACTGACATCCTAAATAGAGGGTTCCACCAAAACAGAGAAAGAGAGTGGCGGTACCGAAAGGCTCGGAGCCACGTGACGTGACACAGCCAGCGTGTCAGAGGAAACGGGGGAAGACCAAGGCAGAGCCCGCCGATTGCTCAGTGTGCTGAGAGAGACTGCTGGGGACCGTCATGCATCAGCAGTAATTGAATTCCCCCCAAAACCCGAGGTGAGACTACTGCCAGCCTGAATGAGCGATGGTGACGCAAGTGGAATACAGGCACAGCTGTAGTGAAGACTGTGGAAAAAGGAGGAAGGAGGCCATGCACGCTGCACTGAATGACTCACGGAGCCTCGGCGGCCAAAACATCATAAGGCAAAAGGGAGAAGCAGCGAGGAAGGTCTGCCATGGAGCAGGCTCGCCCAGCGGCAGCAGCTGAGGAAAAGCAGCCCCGGGCACCCAATAGGCCCAGCCTCAGGGTCTCTGGTAAAGGCAGCGCATACCGTGAACTCGTGCGCTGATTAGTGCAGCGCTGGCGATCTGCCTAGACGAAGGGCCTCGTGGGCAGCGGGTCGTACTGTGGCACCACCATGAGGGCTTCAAATTAACAGTGACGAGTCAAAATATTTAAAGAACTCAGGCGAAGATTACTATTAGTTGTTGAGCTGTAGGCCACTGTGCCTTTCACAACAATGGAAAGAGGAAGCCCATATTAGTTAGCTTAACAAGCTGAGCCATCAACCCCCTTTAAAATATACAGATTGAAGGTAGGAAGGAGGTGGGTCCTAAGCTTGTGGTGGGTTAAAACCCCCTGAAGAACCCTGCCCCAATACAGCACCCAACAGGTCTGTGGGGGTCACCAACTGGAATATACTGCCAGACACGGGGGTCACCCCACCCTCCAGGTCAACTTGGTGGGTTTACATCACCTAAGG